>NC_134278.1:91044639-91344639 GCF_949628215.1 Phalacrocorax aristotelis
GATCTGGGCTTTCTGTAATGAGACTCGGTAGCCACTTAGTCCAAGAAAGTTTAGCAAACTCACAGTCCATTCTTTACATTCTTCATCCTTTTCTGTGGCTATCAAAATATCATCTACATACTGTAAAAGAGTACCATTTCCTGGAGGTCTTTCCCAGGCCTCTAATTCTTTAGCTAATTGACTTCCAAAGATCGTGGGGCTGTTTTTAAATCCTTGAGGTAACACTGTCCAGGTTAGTTGGGTTTTTCGTCCCGAGTCAGGGTTTTCCCATTCAAAGGCAAATAAATTGCGGCTTTCAGGGGCCAAGGTGAGGCAAAAGAATGCATCTTTCAGATCTAATACTGTGAACCATTCATAAGTTTCTTTTAAATTAGTTAGTAAGGTGTATGGGTTTGCCACTACCGGATATAGATCTTCAACTATCTTATTTATTGCCCGCAGGTCTTGTACCAATCGATATGTTTTGCCATCAGGCTTTTTGATAGGCAAAATAGGAGTGTTATACTCTGAAGAGCATTCAATCAATAATCCAAATCTTATGAATTCCTCTATAATACTTTTCACTCCTCGCCTGTCCTCTAATTTCAGGGGATATTGCCTTACTTTGACAGGCTGTGCCCCCACTTTGAGTTTAACAACAACCAATTCTGCATTTTTGGCCTTTCCAGGGATTCCTGATGCCCATACTCCTGGATATACCTGGTCTTTTATTTCCTGTATAATTTCCTGTCCCCTAACCTGTGGTTCAGTGAGGGTCAAACTTAAAATTTCAATGTGGTTTTCTTCTGGTATTTTAAATTCAATTTCCCCTTCATTAAATTTTATTTCAGCATTCAATTGTTCTAATAAGTCTCTTCCCAAAAGTGGTCTAGGAGCTTCAGGCAGGTAGAGAAATTTGTGAATCCCTACACTTTTCCCAATTTTGAATTTCAAGGGTTTCAAAAAGAAAGCTTTCTCGACCTGTCCGGTTGCTCCCACAATATTAACATTTTCTTTACTTATGGGCAGTAACTCCTGATTTAATACTGAAAATGTGGCACCTGTATCTACTAGAAATTCTACAGGTTTTTCTTCTTTCCCTAGCTGTATTTTTACCAAGGGTTCCGCTAGGGAAGATTCCCCTGGTCTCCATCAACTTTCTTCCGTGCTGGCAACTGTCACTGGTTTGCTCAATCTTGGGCAATCCTTCTTCCAATGCCCCATTTGCTTACAATAAGAGCATTGATCTCTCAAGAGGGGTTGATTTCTTCTGGGTGGGGCACTTACACCACTTCTTACAACTCCTCTCCCCTCATTAGTGTTGTTTATCTGACCCCCTGTGGTGCGCAAGGCAGCCACTGTAGCATTAGCAATTGTTCTGCCCATCATTCTCTCCTTCTGACTGTCTCTGTTCCGATACACTTGCCAAGCAGTCTCCAGCAATTTTTCTAAATCTCTTGCATCTGTTCCTTGCACTTTCTGTAACTTTCTCCTGATATCATCCGCCGACTGTCCCAAAAACAGGAATATCAACTGACCCTTTCCCTCCTGGGAGGTAGGGTCTAAAGGAGTATATTTCTGCATTCCTTCTTTTAACCGATTCAAAAAATCAGTAGGAGATTCCTTTTTATCTTGTTTTATTTCGTACAATTTAGACCAATTTACTGGTTTTGGGACAGCATTTCTTATTCCATAAGCAATCCATTCCCTGTACCTCACTAATAATTCCCTGGCTCCTGTTTGGTTGGGGTCCCAGCCAGGACTGGTAACTGGAACATGATTATCCACCGTTCCTGGCAGGGTTCCAGCCAAAACCAGAGCCTGTACCTGGGCTCTGGCTGCTCTCACAACCATCTGCTTCTCCGACTCACTAAACACCACATCCAACATTGCATCCACATCCTCCCAATCAGGGTCCTGAGTTTTCACAATCAATTCAAATCCTTTAGCAACCTTTTCAGGATCGTCCTGATAATTCCCTGCAGTAATTCGCCAGCCGTCCAAGTCTGCTAAAGTAAAAGGCACTTTGATTCTAACAGGTCCTCCCACTCCCTTCGCCTGCCTTAGAGGGGCCTGTATAATAGGTCCCATTTTACTCCGAGTTCTGGCAGTGATGGGAGAAAATCCGATATCAGTTTCTTCCCTGACTCCTGCCTCCGATTCTTTAACCCCGACTGCACCAGCATCTCCTTCCCTATCACCTTCTTTCTCTGGCGGAGGCAAATAATCCTCCAGCCTTTCATTCTGTGAGCCAACTTTTAAACATCTCTGTCCAATGCTACACGCCGAACAACACCTCTTTAATTTTGTCTTTTGCTTATTTTTCTCTTTTTCTATCGCCAGAACCATAGGGTCCTGGGGTGTTAGATTGATTCCACATTCTTTCTGCCATTCAGGGTGATTTCGCAGGGTGAAAAACATATCGGCATAACCCACTTCATCCCATTTTCCTTCACAGCGTAGAAATAAAATGAGTTGTAACAAAGTATTATACTTTAAAGTTCCATTAAAAGGCCATTTTTCTCCTTCATCTAGCTTATATAAAGGCCACCACTGATTACAATATTTTATCAAGGTTTTACGATCCACACTACCTCCAGGTGTTCCCCGATATCTTTCCAGTGGGCCAAAATGCAGCCCAAAGGGCTCTTTTTCAGAACTCCACCCTGTTGGTTCCCCATTCTTAAACTTATACTACCCAAAGACAAAGACAAAGACAAAGGCTAGGGTATAAACACCACACACAATTAACAATTACAGCACAGACACAATAACCACTACTACCTCCCACTGATAACAAATGCCAGCATAAGCTGGTCAGAAACTTGCAAATACGCGTATACCAAACATATAGCGTATATCACATACGCATATGTAAACCAAAATCAAATACAAATGCACAAACAAACGACCATACCAATCAATTGATCAATACAACCATGCAACGTAGTAACCAAGTGATTAATACAAATCGTACATGCAATTGTATGCTACCCTGCGGGGTTCTCACGAACTGCGACTGATGGGTAGCTTCAAATGACCGGTCCCCAAAACCAAAAAGAATGTCTTATTCTTACCAGAGGTCCTTGTCTGCCCCCGCACGGATCCGCCGAATCGGGGAGTCCCTCCAGAGAATTCTCCGGGGCCGGCCAAGGGAGTCTCCGACTCAGGGGGTCCTGCAGCCGGACAGAGATGGTCCCATCTGGGTCGCCAAACTGATACAAAAATTCGCGGATACTATCTTTCAAAGTCCGAACCTCCCCGTAAGAGGAAGCGGAGTATCCAGAAAGTTCCCGAAATAAAACTCAATAGTAACAAAGTCACTATTAAGCAGGCATCCTTTATTACAGCGCTGGGCAGCACTGGGGATTGATCCACCACGAGTGCTCCAGTGATTCAGTAAACTTCTAAAGATTATATACTATAAAGTCATACATATTAATGAGATTCACGAGGATTCATTAACATATGTAAAAGCTCAAGCTGCATGCATAGTTGTCCTTTTAGTGGTCTTTGGGAGTCCTCCAGTGGTCTCTGATGGTCTTCCTCACCTATCCGCTGGCTGAACTTTGGGTTTCCTTTGCCCATATATAGTCATTGAATGAGCTCCTCGGTCCTTTAGCCTTGGACTGTCACAAGGGGTTGATTTAAACTAGTTCCTCGAGTGCTTATCTCGGCACTGATGTCCTGAGTCTCTGTTATCAATGAATTTACGAGCTTATTCACTATCTTTTTAATCCTGTCTGGCACCAAGTTGCATTCTTCAAAACCCTGAAACTATCTTTGCAAGGGAGGAAACCACAAGAGAACAAGGATGCTTACAATAAGGACTAAGTCAAGGACTGTCAGGGGTTTAGTTCTTTCAATACACCGGTTACTATTGAAAGCTCGGGATGATCAGGAGACGTGGCGGCAGGCGCGGCTGTGCCTGCACGGTGCTACAGGCGACAGTAGCCCGGAAATAGACCCAGGATCGGCAGTGGGGACGCAGACAGGGGCAAGCATCGCGGGGGATGCGGAAGAAGCGGAGAGTTCGGACGGAGTAGCCTGGCCAACTACTCAGTCTGAGGCTCCCAAAGAGGTGGATCGGGAAGCGGCGGTGTTCCCTGTTGAGCCAGCAGGACCTTTGGAATGCCCCCCGCCCCCCGCATACCCCTGGGACGATTTGGCACAGGCGCGGGGAGGGTGACGTGCCAGCGGACGCAGCGGGAGTGACGGAGCGGAAGGAGAAAGATGACCAGCGCCGGAAGCAGCGCCGGCAGCGGCACCGCCCTCTGCCCGACCCTCGAGACTGGCTGCCGGGGCAACCCTTGAGATGGGAGTCGGACGAGGAGGAGGATTGGGGTGCCTGGAGGGGAGGACAGGGGGGGTATAGATCAACCTCGAGTAGCAGCGAATGAGAAGTTGGGGGAGAAACCGATGCCCACATGTGGGAAGACGGGGCAGATCGCCTGCAGCGCGCAAAAAAGAGGCATAAGGCAGCGGGGCCTCGGAGGACCAATCAGAAGGAGGGAAGAGAGGGACCGCCAAAAGGGGAGGTCCGGAGCGCTGCAGCTCCGGAGGGGTCCGCGGAGGACGTGCTGCGGCCGCTGCAGCAGGCTATGCGCGCACTAGGGGAAGTAACTGGGAGGCAGACAGGACTCTTAACGAAGGGGGCGCCCCAGCGACAGTCGAGTTACCTAACTGGCGGCTGATAGCCAGAGATTGTAGCCTCGATGGAGTAAGGATAGAGATGCCCGGGATATTCCCTGTCCGGATAGCTCCTGGAGGAGGGGCAGGGAGCTGCAAGCGGTAACGGAGAGTTCCTGCAGAGCGTATAGCAAAGTGGGCAGGTATGAAAAAAAAGCGGAACCTTGGCAAAAGATACAGCAAGGACTAGCAGAGCCGTTTACAACGTTTTGTGACAGGTTGCAGAAGACTATTATAGAATCAGAATTGCCACAAGCAGCCAAGGAGGCAGTCCTTATGGATTGCCTCCGAAATCAAGCAAATCCGCAAACACAAGATGTCCTCCGCACCCTGGCGGTGGGGGCATCATTGGGTCAAACCATCAGGCATGTCTTGCGCCAGGAGGCGTTGAATCAGCATGGCGGTGTGGGAGCGCACATCTGCCAGAACCCTGACTGTGGAAGCGAATAAAGGGTGATGGTGCAAGCGGCCGGGGTGGGGCCGAGATGTCACTTGTGTGGACAGCAAGGGCACTTTAAAGCTGGGTGCCTGCTAGCGGAAAGGGGGGGACGTAATGGAGGAGGAGCGCGCCCAGTAGGGAGGTGCTGGGTGTGTGGGAAGCCAGGACATCTGGCAAGAGATTGTCCAACTACAAAGCCGGGAAACGGCCAAAGGAGGGCGAAGCGAGGGGGATTCGCGCCTCCTGTGAGTCAAATGGCCCCCATCATGGTGCCAGTGCCAGGAGCTTGGCCCACCATAGCGGGCCAAGGGGGAGTGAACCTTCAGGCAGGGGAGCAGAACCAGCAAGATTTGCAGGTTACAGCCCCCGCGTGGCCTTGGTCATAGGCTGTGACGAGAGACCCATGGCGGCGGTGATGATTACCCCGCAAGAGCCGAGTTGCCCGGCACGGATATGCCTGGGAATGTTAATGGATACCGGGGCAGATGTCACAGTGATGCCACTCGAACGGTGGCCACCAACTTGGCCCCTTGCCATGGGAAAACGTATAATAGGGGTAGGAGGAGAACAACAGACGAGGACTAGTACTTGCCCTGTAAAATTCAAAGTCATGGACGAGGAGGCAGGGAAGCTCCTCACGGCCGTAGTGACCATACTAGTAGCAGATGGGGTAGCAAGCCCCTTGTTGGGGCAAGACGCCCTTGCCCAGATGGGGATCGGGTTGAAAAATTTAGCATAAGGGCCACTGCCTCAGAGGGGCTTCGTCACCACAGGTTAGTGTGGAAAACCGAACAGCCCGTCTGGGTGGAGCAGTGGCCCCTGACAACAGAGAAAACAGAGGCTGTAAGAGCTATAGTAAAACGAGAGCATGAAGCAGGGCACCTAGAGCCCTCGATGAGCCCGTGGAACACCCCTATATTTGCTATAAAAAAGAAAGATAAAAACCAATGGAGGATGCTGCATGACCTTAGAGCAGTAAATCAGCAAATGGAGGACATGGGGCCTCTCCAACCTGGCCTACCAGGTCTGAGTGCTGTCCCGAAAGGATGGCGAGTCATTGTTTTAGATCTCAAAGACTGCTTCTTCAGTATTGCACTACATCCAGATGATAGAAAGAGATTTGCCTTTACTCTGCCCGCGGCGAACCGCGCAGAACCAGGTAGTAGATGGCAGTGGAGAGTACTTTCGCAGGGGATGAAAAATTCTCCAGCGATCTGCCAGAGGTATGTGGCTTCTGCATTGCAGCAAGTAAGGCAACAGTATCAGGAGAGAATCTACATGATCCACTACATGGATGACGTCCTCATAGCTGTGCCCACCGAGGCATTGTGTGAACAAGTCTTTTCAGGCACCCAAAGGGGCCTTGCGGGACAGGGCCTCAAGGTAGCTGAGGCAAAGGTACAGCGAGGACCAGTGTGTGGATTTCTGGGTGCTAGAATACAAGGTGATTGCATACAAGCTCAGCCTATTAAACTTACACCTAAGGTTAAAAATTTACACGATGTACAGAAGCTGGTAGGAGCACTGCAGTGGTTGCAGACATTCGTGCGCATCACCGGTGAGGAGATGCAACCTTTCTATGCGTTGCTGAAAGGGACCGACCCATGGGAGCCCAGGAGTTTAGACCCAGAGGCAGTCGAGCAGTTGCAGACGATAGAACGTCGAATGCAAAAGGAAGGAGTATGGCGGTGGGACCCTCAGGAGGAATTAATTGCAGGTTGGATTCTGACCGCCGGTGGAGGATTAGGATTGCTATATCAAATACGGACAGGGGAAGAAAAGCCACTGCGATGGGTATATCAGAAGGTTCCCAAGGATGCGTTCTCCACAAAAGTCAAGGTAGCCGGGGGAATGATTTGGCGTCTGCGACGGGAGAGCAAGGGAATCTTTGGGAAGGAGCCAGATAAGCTCACAGTGCCGTGGAATGGGGAGAAATGGCGGAAGGTGGTAGAGAGTGAAGAGGATATACAATTGGCAGTATACTCATACCCAGGGAAAATCGTCACAGGCACGGTACAGAGGTGGGCCGAGACAGCCAAAGTGGTGGATTTGAGTGTGGATAGTAGAGTTTTGGATACCCCTCACCCAGGACCAACATATTTCACAGACGCTTCCTCGAAGACGAACAGAGCGGCGGTAGCGTGGAAAGAAGAGAATAGTTGGATGCGCCAGACGTATGAGGAGCAGGGTAAAAGTGTGCAGTGGCTAGAAGCGAAAGCGCTAGAGATGGCCCTGCGAAAGGATATAGATCGGCATATAAATGTGTGCACGGACTCCTTATATGTGTATAAACTATTCATGTCCATGAAACGAGAGGGTGTACCACACACGGAAATTGCCTTGATGCTAGAGGTTGCTTTATCGCAGCGAGGAGCAACTGTGACAGTAATTCACATTCGCAGTCATCAGATGGGGATTGGACCACTGATTGAGGGGAATCGCATGGCTGATGAGGCAGCCGCGGGAGTCTGGACATTGACGGAGGCAAAGAAACTGCATGAAAAACTGCACCTGGGTGCTAAAGCCTTGGCAAAGGAGTGTGGCATCTCAATAAGAGCAGCAAGAGAAGTAGTAGCCACCTGTCCTTACTGTCAGCACTCGCCATTGTGGGAGGCAGGAGTCAACCCTCGAGGACTGGAAGCAAATGCCATCTGGCAGACTGACTTTACTGAATGTCCACAGTTGGCCCCCGGACGGCACCTGGCGATTACAATTGATACATATAGTGGAGTCATCATGGCTACTCAGCATCGGAAGCAGACCGCAACGCAGTTGACTGCGCATTGGACCACGGTAATGGCGTGGCTTGGAAAGCCCACCGAGATAAAAACAGACAATGGACCACGCTTTTGGGCTTGAAGTACCGAAGAATGGTGTAAAGCTTGGAATATTGTATTAAAACACGGCATTGCTTACAATAGCACGGGGCAGGCAATAGTTGAACGCGCTCATCGCACCTTGAAAGCAAAAATAATACAGCTTGGGGAGGGGGAGGGGATTAAGGGAGCTATACCCATAGCAGCTCAGCAAACTATTTTAATGCGTGCATCATGTTCGCTTAATCATTTTATACGTGGGCAGGAGCAAGTTACAGCAGTGGAGAAGCACTTTGGCAAAGGTCAAGCAGGCGAGCGCTATCCGCAGGTACGAGTAAGGTTCCCAGGCAGTGAGCAATGGGAGAGAGGATGGAAACTGAGATGCCTGGGGAGGGGCTACGCCGCGGTTGAGAATGAAGGGCGCATAGAATGGGTGCCTGCAAAGTGTGTGAAAGCAGAACTGTGCAAGGATGTACAATGAATAATCCCTTTCTGAGTTGTCTCTTTGCAGGGTCTGCAGACATGGATCCTCATGCTAGCCGTACCATTGGGAAAAGAAATGAGCTCCTTGACAAGATCGCAAGCAATATTGCAACGAGAGCGACACTGGGAAAGGGCGGCAAAAGAGAGATATGAACTGGGACTGGATAGTAATAATTGGGGGGATCTTGTTATGTGTAGTAACCATGGTTACTTGTGGGCTGCCATTGTTATGCTGTGTTATAAGACAAATCAAAGAGCGCCTGCAAGAGTTACATGAATATAGACCTGACCGCAATATGTATCCGCTTACGCAAGTAGCTCTGTAGAACTTTTAGCAGCATGGGGAGGGGGAGATGTAGGGGAATAGACAGGGATCGGCGACCGGAAGATCACGGGCTGTGACGGAAAGGTAGACTCCTCCCCATAGGAGTGGCAGGAACAGGAAGCGCAAGAGCTATATAAGCGTGTGACGCAGCTAAATAAACGGACATTTTGTATCCATCATATTGATGTCTGTGCATCACTGTCCCCAGGGTGGGTAGAGCCCTGTGTCCCGGAGATATGCAGCCCAAGATAAGTTCTCCCGTAGAAGCGTACAGCTACAGTGGTTATTAGGTGCAGCTCAGAACTTCAGTGAATACCTCCTGCATCTTCTGCTGTGCGGATGCTATTATCCCTGAATTCATGGGCTGTCTTGTGGCAGATGAGCGAGGACAGCAAATCCTGTGCCTGAGACGGGTTCCGTGTGTATCCAGGGTCCTGTGAAGTTGTAACAGAATGGGAAGGGGCGGGGGGACTAGATCACCTCTGCCTCGAAAAATAGAATTTTTAACTAAGTTGTAAGACACAAGTTCTGCTTAAAAGAGAAGTACTTGAGAAAGTAAAGACAGTAAGACTTACTCTGAATGGCCTTTGTCATGGAGAAAAGTTTTAAAAAATATTTAGTATGCTTGTCATGCTGCTTAAAATCTTGCAGAGACCAACTGATTTGACAGCAATTTTTAGACATTAAAGAAGTCATTGAGAAATGTGAAATTTTAAAATACCTTTTAGAAAGCAACAATATACACTTTTGTGTGTATCTTCTGCGCAAGTGTTCTGGCTGGAGCAGAATCGATGACTGCAGTCTGTCCAGACTGAACAGCAGTATGGCAAGCAAATCTGCTCCTAGTACACACCTCTAAAGTATCTGACGGTGGATTGGAGATAAGAAGAAAGTCTGTGAATAAGCTTTAATAGCAATCCGCGTCTGTCCTTTTAACCACACCGATGAAGCAAGGAGGCTCATGTCATAATTCTTTCCCTGTTGCTGACACAGGGCAGGGAAACCTAATACCTGTTGCCTAGTTTAGGTTGGAAGCAACATCGCATCTTTCTAAAAAAATTAGTTTAGTGCTTACTATTGCTATTTCTGAGACAATGTAAAATAGGTGCAAATAGATGTTATTTATTAAAAATAACAAAACATTGGCTAGTTAAGAAGTTAGAAACACAGCCCCTGACTGCGTCATGAGAATGCTCGTGTTTTTTGAGCCTTCAGCCGTTTTAAAAACGATTAGGTGCTGCCACCTCCTGCACATCAGCCCTCCTGCGTTGCTTTGCCCTCTCCTGCTGCGTACTCACACTGTTTTGCTGTTCTTCCCTCCATTTCCCTGCCTGTACTTGAGCACAACTGCTCTAGGAATTGCTCCCATCTACTCTACCAAGTCCTGACATAATGCCAGAAAGGGTACAGTGCTCTCGTAGGTAGCAGTCTGTATGTCAAAACAGCATGCATTGGTTTCATATGTTTTCCTGCGCTATAGTTGCTTGTGTTTGCAATGCCCCATGTTCATTTGTCTGAAGGGTTTTGGAGGAAAATGCTCCCCTGTTCTGCTCATGTAGGACATAAATAAAACAGTGGTTCAATTTTAGCGCATTTCTAGCGGTTGGGATTTAGGTGAGGTAGTTGATTTGGGGGGGGAAAGAAGGCAAAATGAGGAAGTGATCAGAAGTGAAGAAGAGCCTTGTGAGTGGGTGGACCTAAGTAAGCATGCAGGTGAATCTCTGGTGAGGCGGTGGGCAGTGCCTGTGCCTCGGTGTTTTCAGCAGCTGAGAGGCATGTTGGGTACCTCTTCAGCTGAATATTAAAGAAAGGCTTCTTTGAGCCTGGATTAGAAAGAGAAATAGAGAAATGCATAATGGGATTATCAATAGGTGTTGCTTCAACCAGGGAAGGAGCCGCCTTGGTTCCTATGCTACCCTGTAAGCATGAATTCAAGCAGCCACCTGCTACCTGACCCTTAACCTATGCCCTGCTTGTCCTCCCCACCTGCACACTTTGAGGCAAGACTTCAATTCTTGCCTCAGTATGGTATGAACAATTTCTCAACTCAGAAAAAGGAGGAGGTTTTATTGAACTCTTTGGAGGCTAATGGTCCTCCCCTAGCTGCTCCATACAGCAGCAGCAGGATCCAGGTGAATCATGACTAAGAGTAAAGCCAAATATTAGATGGGGAAAAATCAAGATGGTACATTTGTCACAACAACTGGGATAGCCTCTGTGGATCGGGGAGCAAAGGCCAGTCCCACAAAGTCTGGGACGGGAGCATTTATCGTGGTACTTCAGGCCTCTTTTTACAAAGGGTACCTTGAGCTGTCTACATGCTTGCAGGATGGAGGAGGAAAGGTGGCAGCTTGGAAGCGAGCTGTATTTCAGGTAGAGATCAGAGCACGGACTTCTATCAGGAATGTGACGGGAACTCTCTTGCTGAGCATAGTTAAATAACTTACGAGAGTTGAGCGGACAGAAGATTTTTAAGGGCAAGAAGCAATTTTGACGTTATTCTGGTGTTAGCGCCTTGTGTCTTAAACATGGACCATGTCCAAAACATGGTTTGAAATGAGTTCAGCCTATTGACATTTTAAATGTAAGTGTAGGTTCATACTGCTTTGTTGCCTGCCTGCTGCAAAAGACACCCACGTAGTCACAGGTGAATCTCTCTCCTAGAACTGAAGATCTAAACTAGTCCTCTAAACTATGCTCCATTTCACCACCACTCAAAGCAAAGATCACTTAAACAATAGTGGCTGTTAAAGAGAAACCCAAAATTGTGATAAAGATGGTAAAATCACATATAAAATATTGTGCTCTCAGCCTTGAACAGACATGCTTTGAAGTAGCAATAAGGCATGTTGTGTCATGTGTTCCAGTCCCATCCCCTCCACCCGCCAACCTATTAATTTTGGCCCTTGTGCCCAGGTACTTAAAAGAAAAGCTTTTGAAAGTGACTTTGCAGCAACTATGTATTGCAGTAGTGTCATAAGGCAAGTCAAGTGGCCTGCAGGAACCCAACAAGGTAGGTGAGCGTGGAAGAGGAAGTTGCTGGCAGAGGAAGCAAGACGCTCTCATGTTCTCATCTTTGTGAACTCTTGGAGCCTGTGTTACATCAACATGCCTGTTTGATTCCTCTTCCTTAGTGAAATGCTTAATGAACACTAGGGAATCTGTTGCAAACACAAGTAATTCAGAACCCAGGCATTACAAGGATGCAAAAGGTCTCCCTCTGAATTGCCTCTGTAAGCATTGGTGCATGTCACCCTCTTGAGTGTTGCAAATGCTCCCCACATGCTGGCCAACTATTCCTCCTTCCTTGTGGCTAATAACTCCATTCTTCCCCAAAGCGGCAGGGCAGTGCATGGCGTTGTCTGGCTTCACTAGGCTTCTTCTGCTCTGGGTTGCACAGAGAAATATTACACTTGCTTTGCTGGAAGCCGGTGAGGTTTAACCGGCCAGAGGTGTTGTTGAAAGGTTGGGTGGAGGCAGGCAAACACCGCTATGTCGCCTGTTGGTTAGCATTGCCCTCCTCTGAACTATGCACGGATTTCAAGTTTTGGACAGGAAGAATTTGTGGTTTGATGGTCACAGTGGCATCTCGGTGGGCACACTGAGACTGCATGGCTCTCAGATTAATTAAACAAGGTATTCTGGACTTCTGTTAAATGCCGGGAAGACTGACACTCTCCTGGCAGCACAGAAATGAGCAGTTACAAGCTTCTGGAAGATTGCATTGAATTAAAGATTAGGCACTTGCATTTGTTAACTCAGCATGGGTGCAGTCATGCAGGTGGCATGTGTGTCCACCAACCAACTGGAGCCTTTTTCTCTGCCTGAGTGCTTATGCTTGGAGCTGTAATGAAGTTTTTCTCAGCAGAATTCTCTTCTTTGGGTCCTGATGGTTCCTTATGCCCTGATACAGTGCCTCCGCCAGCTCTGCCTGTGCCCAATAGCTCAGCTGAGACCGGCTATTTTATACGGCTTTGCTACAATAAAACACTCACACATTTACCATTTCTAACAGGCTTCATTGAACTTGTGATTATAAAGGTAATTTACAATGAAACAATTAAATAAACAATAAGCTAAAGCACTATACATTTCAAAGGGCTCATATGACTACAACATTCCAACACATTAAAACTTTAAAACAACATTAACACTCAAATTGTACCTACACCTATACTTATCTTTCTAACACGTTTCAAGACTCTCAACAAAGTACCTTTTTGGTTACAGTCCCTGTAAACACACAAGACCGGTGAAACACTCAAGCAATTGTACAACTGAGAAGAACACTACACAAGACAGGAACAAACAATGTGCTGGAAACTGCCTGGGGAATAGGGGGTTTACCTCTAAATTGAACTGACTCTTTGGACAACGAATGGATAACACTAGCATGCTCTCTGGAATACATGTGTGACATCCTTAGCGGGAACAAGCCTCCGTGTCACTCAACACTGTAATTTCACAAAAGTTTTAGGTTAGTGCTGCCTAAAGAAATAGCCCACCTTTCTCTGGCCGTTTGCTCCCGTGCATGTCTCACGCTACTCTTGAGCCAGTGCAAAGTGCTGGTATATTTGCCCAGTGAAGCAGCCAGGGAAACTCATTGAGCTTAACAAACAACAAATTAACATTCAGCAAACAAACATGAAAGAGAACTCACTGTATTCTCCTTGATCTCCCTGGTCATGTTCACTGTGCAGATATGTTGGCACCAGAAAGACACCAGCACGGTGGGGTGGGGGGGGTGGGGAACATGGTGACTGGGAGCAGGAGGACTATTTCTGTAGGCAGCAGTACTCTCAAAAAACGCCAGTTACAGACATCCTGTAGAAAGGCTTTACCTTTTCCATTCTGAAACAAGTAACATGTTTTCAAACCGATTTATAGGGCAAATCAAATAGTCAAGAGCAAAACGGTGGACTAGGACAGAACTGCAAAACAATGGTCTAGTACTGTAAATGAGATCTGTTCCTGCTCCATGAGTACTGAAAGGCCGCATGATAGTTGGTACAACAGGGGCTGCTACAGCCAGATCGCTGGCGAGTCTGCTGCTCCAGTATCTCTTCTTTATTCCTGTCTGAGAAACAGTATTGACGTACCCAAAGACTTCATCATCATGAGGTTCTGTAAAATCAAGTTCTTCCACAAAATGGTTTTCATTAACTCCGTGCTCCACCTTCCTGCATGGAGGTGTCACAGGAGACAAAAGGATGGTCGAGTTTGGCTCACCTGGAGTTAAGTCCACTACGATACCAGAATCACTGAGGCTTTCAAGAGAAATTGACCCAATTCCTTCAGTGAAGAAGGCGGGCTTAGAGGACAGGCATCTTGAGCTCTGAGCTCTGAACATGTTTTGAATGAACTGCTCCCCTTCTAGGCTATATGGCACCACATCAGTCTGGATGGTCTGCTCCACCATCATGTTTCTGACTTTCTCCTCCTCCTCCTGGGAAAAAGTTAGTTTTTCATCCAGAACATTTTCAAGCATCTCTTGATTCACAGTAGAATTGGAGGGAGCTGGCTCACTCAACTCAGGGGTTGTGGTGGTCAAACTCTCTTCAAATAAATCAGTCCCGTTAGCTGTGTCCTCATGAAGAAACAGCCCACTATCTGCCAGCTCCTCCAGAGCTTGGTCCTCTGTGGTGGGGCTGTCTGGCATCGTGGTACACAACGGCTTGCCCTCAGAGTCACATGTGTACTCCGGGCGCTGCTCATCTCTCACAGAGCTCTTCAGGGCCATCTCCATGCTCGACACCAAAGATTCCAGTTTCTTGTTCTCAATGCTTATTTCTAGGAAGTATTTCTGAAATTTTTTGTCTTTCTCAGCCAAGCTGTTCTTCATGCTCTCAATAACTTGCTTGAGTTCTTTAATTTCCCTCCTTGCTTCCAAGAGGCTCAGCTCCATCTCCACATGATTACACTCGTCTTCGATCCAGTCGTCCTTCATACGTTCCACCTGAGCTTTGAGCTTTTCGATTTCTCTTTCCCTGGAGCAAAATAAAAATATCGTAACACTTCTGGTGACTGCCTAGTTAAAGAGTCAACGTGAGGCTCCACCTCACTGGGGTGGCTATGCTGCAAAGATGCTCCAAGGAAGAAGCAAATTCCTCCATGCATCGTTTGCTGCCACCTCTGAGAGAACTGGCAGAGATGTCAGCTGGCTGCCAAGACACACTGGCTGATTCCTAGCTGGAGTCATCAACCTTGCCACACAGCCAGCAGCCTTGTGGGCTATGCTGTGATCCTGGACACTTTGAGGTGAAAGTGGTGGCCTCTGGGTTAGGTCCAACCAGTACAGCGCTTAACATCTCATCTACTGCCTCACCCTGGAGGAAATGACAAACAGCTGCCTGGATGTGTCCCCTGTGCCTGCCAGCAGCTCGTCACGTATAGCCAGAGCCAACAGTGGCCTCAGACAGCAGGATGGCTCAGGGCTGCAGGCACCTGGCTTGCTTTGCACCCGGCTTGCTTTGCACCCCCCCAGCCCAGCATGGATCCAGAGGCTTCTGCCTTCACTTGCAAGCAAGTGGGGAGAAGGGCGCCCTGCGTGAGATCCAGCCCTCACAGGTACAGATGTCGGGCCACCCAAAGCAGGACCAAGGGGTCCCTGGGACTCTACCTTGGGGCTCCATTCAAACAACCCTTTGTGCCCGCTTGGGTTGTGTGTGCTGAAAAGCCAGTTCTCAGAGCACAGCTTTAGTAAAAGAGAGAACATCTGTTGCTGTGTAATGTACATTGTTGCTTCTTTGCTTAGCATCCATACAAAGTGCTATTGCAAAAAAGTCCATATCTAAGCAACAAAACCACAAGCGGGCACACTAGTTTGTGTCAGAGCTTTTCTTTCATTAGGGGAAAAGGGGGACATTTTTGGTCGTATTTTCTGAGTGAGGTGGAACTTTTTTTATGTATAAAAGGTCTCAGTGCTAAAGTAGGCTGGTGAAGAACTATCCTTTGAAAGTCTTCTATCGGGAAAGTTCAAAAAAAGGGAAAAAGAGACAACCATATTTGTAACAAAAGTGCACGGTACATATTCACTGAGCACACAATGAAACCTTAAATACCTGAAAACAACCTAATCAGCCCGACCATATTTCAAATCTCTTAATGAAAACTTTACATGGTCAAGAAAAGAGTACAAATGATCAGGACTCCCATCCCTTAATGCTCCTGAATAAATCTTGTCCAGTCTTATTTCTGAAGTGAAATATACCTTTCTGTAACTTTGCACTCGGATTCCTTCAGCTTTTTTTTCAAATGCCGTATTGTAACTTCTTTCTGCTGCAGAGGAGTCAAATACCGCTCCGGATTTTCTGGCTTAGTGCTGCAATTGTGACCACAAGAAATAGATTTCCCTGATCGCCTGAAAAGAAAAAAACCATCACACCATCACATAACATCACTCCTACAGTTCTTCAGTCCTGGCAAAAAGGAACACATCCCATAGACTGATATGGCGCTTGACTCATTTTGGGCTCCTCAGTGTCCACACAAGTGACTCCCTCTGGCAAATCAAAGTACTTGAGAAAATGGCTGATTTGTGGCTATAGTACAAAATTTACTATTTATCGTGCTTGTTTTCAGTGCCATTACCTCAAATGAGACATTTAACTTTAAAACACCTAGCCATCTCCTCACCCAAAGCGGTGCCCAAGAGCAGGCAGCTGGGCCATTGGCAAGGGCACCCAGCTGCAGACACAGCCAGGTAAGGAAGCGTACAGACTGAGTTCAGCTCCACATGTGAGTTAAGAAGCCGAGCACCCTGAAACCTACATTAATCCTGTCTAGCTTTAGGTGTGTATCTGACATGCTTGGCTGTTGAGTTGCCTGGGGTGGGAGGAAAGAGAGAGAAAGGGAGGGAGAGAAACAACAATTTCTTCTCTGCAATACGTGTCGCACGCTCCCGCAGGTATTAGTTTTCTTCCCTGTAGAGGAAACTGCACGCAGAGGTACCTAAGGCCGGGCAGGGTGAATTTTCACCCGAGCATACAATATTTTCTATACAACCCCACCCAACTCTCTCCAAAGGAGAAAGGACCTTTCTGTGAAAGAACCAGGAAAGCCACATGAGAACTGACAGCATAAAACCACGGAAAGGAGCCTGCCTTGGAGTGAAAACCAGCTACAAAGTGCTTTGACTAAAAGTAACCTTGAATTTTACAGTACTGAAACAGTCAAACTTTTACATGGGATAGAGCACACTGTTGATTGTCGAGCCACCAATATGAAGAGTCACACCCATGCTGAGGAGCAACACGACCCCTTTGGCAAGCCAGACAACCAGCTGATGCCACATTTGAGTGCAGAGAAGGTAAGTCAGTGTGCTGAACACCAGGATGCTGAAATAAAGACTTGCCTCGTCACTTGGCTGCTGTCACTTCCTTTGTTTGAGCCTGAGTTGCTTCTGCTGGCTAAAGAAGCCCCATAATTCTGACGGGTGTTCGCAGGACTCGGCTGGTTTTTGCTCAGTGTTGACAAAGGGGCCTTTTCACGGGAAGCAGGTGGGCTGGGTCTGGACTTGTTGGATAAGGATCCATTATTCTGACCATGAAGGCCACAACTGGAGGAGAACCAACATGGTTAAAGCATACTGGATTATCTTTATCACACAACTCATTATGTGTCTTATTTCACGCACAAAGTTGTCTACACACTAAAACAGGTAGATAACTGTGAGTGGCCGGGAAGAAAGTCCTGAAGTCATCAGCCACTGCACACTCTTTCACTGACTGGGGCTCTCAGTCTGAATTATGTGATCTAGGGAAACGGTGGCCATTTTCACGTTTCTCTGTGGCTAGCACAGTTCCCACTGACTCCACCATATCATCCACATTCCCTGAACCTCTGACTCCATTAAGTAATGAGAGGACTGCAGCCTGGGCTAGTGCCAAAAGAACCACGCTTCAGCCTTCCCTGGCCAGACCTGCAGAGAGATGCCTGCTCGTGGAGGTTTGCTCTAAGACTGCTTTCATGCTCCTTGGCAAGCAGCCTGAGGGATCACAGTGTGTGATGAAAACAGATTTGTTTGAGCCACTGTTCCTTTCTCTCTTTGGCATAGAGGGTGCTTCAGCTGCCACTGTCAACTATTCATAGAATCATAGAAGACAACCATAGAATCATTAAGGTTGGAAAAGACCCCTAGGATCATCAAGTCCAACTGTCAACCCAACATCACCAAGTCTCCTAAACCATGCCCTGAGGTGCCACATCTACACATCTTTTAAGTACCTCCAGGAATGGCGACTCTACCACCTCCCTGGGCAGCCTGTTCCAATGCCTGACCATTCATTTGCTTAGATATAGTTCAAAGCCTACTGTGAGCAGGCTGAAATAGTATTAAAATAGACAAAGAAAACCACAGATTTTTTTCTTCCTTCCTTCCTTCCTTCCTTCCTTCCTTCCTTCCTTCCTTCCTTCCTTCCTTCCTTCCTTCCTTCCTTCCTTCCTTCCTTCCTTCCTTCCTTCCTTCCAGTTTCCCTCATACGTATCTACCTTTCTTTTCCCACTCTTTATTAAATAACCTGACTGTCGACTGTGGGCTTGAAAGCAACTGGTATCTGTGCTGCTGGCAACTGCCAAAGGACTGAGGTGCTCTGAGCACAGCTTCCCAAGGCGGGTTCCTCGCTTGCTCACTTGGTTTGTCTTCCTGCACTGCTACACTGCTACCTACATCCTCTCATGGAATTGGTTCTTCTAAACTGTAATGAACGGGCTGGTTTCAGAAAAGAAGAAGGCAAATCCAGCCAACCAAAGAGGCTTGAACATAAAAATTTAAATACCACAGCACTATGAAGCAAGAACTCTTCTCAAGATTCCCTAACTTGGTTTCGTCCCTCCTCTGAAAATGGAACAGTTTATAAGGAAGGTGGCTGCTGCAAACCTTCATCACACTGCTGTGGTTTGGGTGATTTTATAATTATTTTACAATGAAGTGCTGGACTGTGGTTTGTGACAACACTGAGATTTTTCAGAGGAAGTTGAGTCAAACAGTTAAAAGAGAACATATCGCAAAGGAGACCTCTCCTTCCACTTCGTACAGTACAGCATCAACTCTTGGGTGAGGCAGAATTCACATAGACTGTGCGTAACGCAGCAATGCAATTGAAGGAGCATTATTACAGAGGACTTCTGTCTAATTAAGTGGGTCAGGATGCTCTAATTTAAAGTTACATTTAAATGCACAGAAATACATGCAATGATACAGAATCTTACTGCAAGTAAGGTGATTTTAGGGCTTCATATTATACTTAGTATTTTTCACACACACACACACACCCCCCCCGGCCAGTACCTTTACTGGTTAGATTTAATCTAGAGAGTGCTTAGGTAATGTTTATTTTTCTAACAGTCTCATGACACAGATAGGAAACTGCTCATTAAGCATCATTCTGCCGATCTCTGTGCACTGGGGCACACTCCGACCTCAGAGACATCTGTGTGACTTAAGCATAGAGGTATCCCACTGCCAGTCCCGGCCTGCTTGCCAGCACTTCCACAAAGGGCAGGAAACCCGTCCTGTCAATCTGAACTCTTTGCACCTGCTCCAACAAATGTAACCAGCAGGGATTTTGTGGGTGGAGCACAATGTGCGCTGCTCCACCCAAATGTCCTCACCCTCGCATTCACAAGCTCTCTGGATTTGCACTTCACAAATGATAGGGAGAAATCTTACAGAAATCTTTCTTGAAAGATTTGTTTAGATAGATAACTCATTTATATTTTTTTTTTTAATTTGCATATAGTTTTAGTTACAGAAAGGTTGGGCAAGGGTGTTGAATACAAAAGCATCAAAGGCAATATTGTCTACTTCTTCCTACAAAAAATAAGGTCATGACCTGGAAAGGGACATGCCAAGCTGACAGTTTATTACAAAGAGAAAACAGTGATAAGACCAAAAGGTTAAGGTTAACTTCTTAGAGGTACTGCTGTTAAGCAACATACACCCAGTTGTCTCCTCCTCCACTCCAGCTGAAGTCTTTTCTGTCTTACCTGAGGGTATCTCCCATACTTGTTGTGAACAAACAACAAAAAAATACCTGTCGGCTGATCTGGCCTACTGACATGTTTTGGTCTCAAAAAATATAGCTTTTTTTTCCCCTTTCTCATATTACAGTTCTCATCAGTGTAAGTGCTGCCCAAGAGCATAGTGTTAGCCAAATTGTTTCAAAACTCACACTAGTGGTATTTTATGTATTAGCTGCAATACCTTACATAGTAGTCTCTCTCTGCACTAGCAACTCTCTCACTCTTCAGGAAAAATTGCTTTGCTTACTTGTGAGAAAAAGACCTTTTGCTTCCAGCAGCCGACACACGGGCTTCAGGCACTGAGGTACAGCCTGTGTTGCTTGAAGAGCTAAAATTGGTTTTAACCCCTGGAAAAGAAAGGGGACGAGTAAAAACACAGTGGAAATCATAACTCAAAGGCTGTTTTAAAAATCACAATGAACAACAGGCATCATCCCTTTGCCCATCCTGTGTGAATTTTAGCAGTTGCATGAATTTTCCAACATCCCTGATGTCAAGCACGTGATTTGTTCTGGATTTGCAACATTTCTTCAGAAGTGGCACTTAAACAAGAGCAGAGAAAAACCATTTGGACACAAACCCCTCACACTAAAGAAGCCCTTTTAGGACACGGCTAGGAACATTTGTTGTGACAACCTGTTTGTTTTCTTACAGCTGTCAATATATTTAATAAATTTAAAATTTATTGAATTAAATTAAGTACATTAATTAAAGCCTTAAAATATCTCTAAGCATTCTAAATATTTTAGATTGAAGATTGTCTTTGTTCAGTCTGAGAGAAAGGCTTTCTTTAATGTTTTGATTTGGTCAACAACAATGATGACAGGATTACAGGGCACTGTTTATGAAGGAAGATTAAGGGAATACAATTTGTGTATTCTAATCAGTCCGGCAACACTCTATCATGGGGAGGAGGAATACAGCTGGAAAACTGTAAAGAAAACCATTTAACAGCAACACAGGATTCTGGCTATGATGCATGTTATGTCATGAAAAATTACTTTAAATAAAAACGGATGTTTGGTGGAAGTGCTCATAGTAGAATGTAGCTGGAGTATGTTCAGAATATTTTAACCAGGGCATCAGAAAACTATTTTCAACATTGGCATAAATAATACAGATTGTAAATTACAAGCAGAGCACCAAGAAAAAAAAAAAAATCTCCTAAGAGAAGATTTATAATGGCCTTTCCATAGGCACAGTATTTCCTTCCGTACAGGTGAAGCGGGCTGAAAAACACGGAAAACAGCCAGAAAGAGCAGAACACTTGCTGCAGTAGATACACAAATTGCAAAGCCTGCTCCAGCTTGACCTCACACATATTTTAAAACAAATACTTAAGAGCGTGCAGTGTGTATAGCATCGGTTTCTCTTATTTGACTCATATTCCATAACGAATGAGCAGAAGAGAGAAAAAAAGCTTCTTAAATATAAAAAAGACTTTTTTTTTTTTTTCACTGAAGATCACAGCTCTTGCCATCTTCCATACCTGCCTCAACTCTGACCTCTAAACCTCAGTGCCCTTCTTACGCCAGGAGCTCAGCTATCTTTTCCAGATGGAGGAGGAGCATGTCCCCACAGTCCCCAGGAGACCTGCATCTCTATCAAAGAGCATTTGGCACTAAAAGGTGAATTGGCTGGCACAGGTCTCACCTTGTCCAACAGCCCAGCAGCTGAGGCGCTCCCTGCAAAAGTCCCATATCTGCATCCCCTACTTACTCAGATTTGCAGTTGGAGCCATGGTTTTCTCACGGACCACGTGCAAGGCTGAGCTTGAGGTTGCAGGCGTCCTGAGGCGAGAATCTCCCTTTAACAGTTGGCGTCCCACTTTCAGGAGATCTGGAGTGGTATCAGGACAATTAATGGGCCAGAGAGAGAGAGAGAGAGAGAGAGAGAAGAGTTATGGTGTGCCTGCTGGGTACTTGGCTTCAAACCCCCAGTACAAGAGTAACTAGATTATACAAAGTGGAAGAGCTTCCCTGGGAGCAGACTCCCTGCATCCCCTCAGCCTGCTCAGCGGCCTGCTACTAGGGCACTCGTCTCCTTTGTGCTCAAGTCCAGCCTCCAAAAGAGGCAAACAGACCTAAGTAGAAGTTTCTTTTCCCTTTACTGAACTAAGTAACAGGCATCTCCTTTTAATGTTCTTTTCCTTTGTCAGGAAGGACATAAGCACCTAAGTGCGCAAGATTTGTGCCCGAGACCCTGAATTGTAGGTGGCCTGTGCCACCAGCCCAGAGCTGAGCAGATCATTGCTTAGGACAGATGGGATTCAGGCTTTCGCCTTTTACTTGCCCATTCCTCCTTTGTAACTTGCTGACTTCTTTTCGGGATCCTCTATTATCTCTGTGATGTCTGGGTGCCTGCTGCAGCCCGAGAGTCTTCTGAACAAAAGGAGATATATGTCTTGAGGGGCCTCAGCCCAACCAAGCAACATCAACAATAATTTTTTAGAAAGGGTGGATCATGCAATCTGTGACATTTTTCTAGAACACTTTTATTTAACAGGAACTTGCAGATTTGGGTTCAAAAATACAAAACACTTGAAAGCCAAAACAGTCTTTGTAGGTGCTACTTTGTTTATTTGTCTTTGAAAGAAATACGTGGCCCTTTGAATATGTTATCCACACCAATTCAACTCAATTTGTTGAAATTCAAACTCTAAATCTAAAACATATAAAAACCCTAAATAAAAAACCATAGCGCTATGCTCATAATTTTTCAAAGATGCTTTTTCAGCATCTTTTGCTCAAAATATTTCTCTTCCAATTATATTCCGTTCTTATCTCTTGGAAGTTATACAGCACTTTTTTCACTTCAGTGCAATTCAGTTAGCTTATACCCTAAAAATTCTTCACTCCTGCTAACAAAATTCACGGTGCAACGGGAGATACAGGCTGTCCATGTGCAATGCTAGGTGCCTTGGGCAGCGGTCCTCAGAAACAGGACAAACGGACAGTGCCCAAGCCTATGAGGGATGAGCAGGAGAGGAAGAGGCATCTAATTAGACTTACTTGAAGATCCAAGTGTGATCTTCAAACACAAACTTTCTTCCGCAAATGAATGTCTAAGACTGGGTTTCCTTTCTGTTAAACAAAACAAAAAAGAAAAAAAGAAAAAGAAAAAGAAAAGAGACAGAAACCGTACTTGGCTTCAGTAAAGGCTAACAGCAGAGCTGTCATAGACCTGATGAGGAACACAGGAGATTGGGGTGGGATTCATCTGACTAAGCATGGATGTCTCTAATGTAGACACCCATGTCTGAGCCAGCCTCGGTCCCATATTTAGGCAACCGAGAGTTCGTCAATATAACCAGTGAGTTCAAGGTACTCCCTCACCCCCGAAACAGCTCCCACAACGGCCAGGAGAGAAATGGCAGATTCACCTGTTCAAGCTGTTCCACTTCTGACCAGCAATGGGACCAGTCACTGGAGCAGACAAGGGGGGCGCCCCCCCATCTGCAGCCCACAGCTCTTGAAGGTTGTCTAAGGAGACCCGTAGATTCGGTTTTCACCTCTTCTGAATCACAAATACCGAGGGATTTACCCCAGGCAGAGGAGCCCCAGCGGGATCCGCCGCCTGCGCTGGGTCCGTTGACCCAACTGGCAGGGACCGGTCAAAAACTGCCACAGGGGGGACCCAGGCGTTCCGATGCACGCGGAGGGGGCTGGGCTATGCAAATGAGGGAACCCCCCAGCAGCCGCTTCCCCCCTGCTGCCAGCCGCCAGACCTCACAGCACCAGCTGCTACAACACACCAAGCCTTCACAGGGTGACGCCTCTCTGTGCTCAACTCCAGGATGCAAGCTTCGAGGTTAGCGCGGGCTTCAGCCTGGGCACGGCATCCTCGCTCACGGAGGGCGACATGTGCGTGCTCATTTCCCTCTGAAAGAGTTAAAAATAACATTAGAAACCCTCAAGCTGACACAACAACATCTTCAACTCGTTTAAACTAGACACAGGAGATGTTTCTGTGATCCTAGTTTTTAAGAACAAAAATACATGCTTTTTTGAGCCTTCAGCCGTTTTCATGCTGACTGTACTCCAGCAGTGCTTATTGAGAATGAAATCCATGTGCAGAAAAAGTAAGGATCTCCCTTAGCTGCCTGTGTCTGGGTACCTATTGGTGCTCAGTTAATATCTGGAAGTGTCTTAGACTGGAATCATTTTTGTGTAGTAATGGAGGGCTGTGTTCCGTTAAGTAACAGGGAAGACTATATCCTGTGACCTTTTCTCTGGTGGCTTGGTATTTATGTGTAGCAGTTGAAATAAGCCCAATATGGCTTCCTGGAAACCAAAGCGTTCTGGAAGACAGTGCTGAGCAGTAGGCTACTAGTGCCTGCAAAGTTCCTGTAGTCTCTTTCTTCCCCACTCCCCAGCAGATTCTGGGCTGAGATGCACCCAAATTTTCCAGGCAGTGATCAACATAGTGGACGATAAAATGGATTTTACTTTAAACTGGATTTTCAGTTTTTGAAGTTAGTTAGAACTTGGTTGCTTCTGCAAATTGTAGATACCTATCTGCACCTTTAGACTTTCTAAATGCCAGCGAATTTATTTTTTTTCCCAACAGGAACAGTCAAGCTAAATGCTCTTTGGCTGAATAAGCAGCACTGTATAAAATGTCTCGTGTGTGAAAATGTTTTTTGTACATTTATAATCGTGTTGAAGTAAAAGAATAGTATGAAGTCGTTCTTCTTACAGTTATTCAGTAGGTCTACAGTAAGTAAAAACAGGCTGGAATAAGAAGGTCTGCTAAGAGTGTGCTAACAGTGATTATAATTAGTGTTCTGTTAACCAGTGAGTTGGGTTTTTCCGGGCATAAATTGTGTTAGGAATGCAAAGCAAGGCTCACATCAGGAATGAATACTTCCCTGGTTTAAACAGCTTGCATCATTCCATCCAAACTCCGCTCAAATTCTTGCTTTGGAACCCAGAAAGAATGAGTCACATGTGGCTGTAGTTCATCATAGGTGCCTCTTTATTGAGAAACGAAACCTTTTCTGAGCCTGAAAGGTCGTAGCTTTATGTTGAATACGCATAGGAAGTTTGGAATAGAGATCAATGTTTGGAATAATGACCAAGTAAAAGAGCAGTGAAAAGGTAACCACTTTGTGGTTGTATTTATTGCTTGTATTTATTTTTCAGTGACTTCAGTTCCTCTGTCTGAGGTAATGTGAAGGTCTCCTCTCATTTGGATGCTACTGGAGTCCAATAAAATTACTCAGCCAGCGGAGTGCATGGAAACCACCTCTCTGTGCAGAGGAGTTGTGTGTTGTGCAGTTTATAGGGTGGGGCAGAAACATGATCTGCTGTGACTGTCCTCACTTCAGAATTGCAAATGAATAGCAGCACTGCTTAACGCCTCATGTGGCTTTTTGGAATACCGCTGCCTTTACGTGCAGGCTAGTGCGCATATACCGTCTTCCTTTCTGCATCAGTTCAGAGGTGCAGGGAACATACAAAAATCTGCTACTGTAAAGTGGCAAACATTATTACTCTGCATATGCTAGACTGACAGCACTGTCACCTATCTGGCCTTCTGGTGGAATGTACAACAGTGGGACATCACCTCAAAAACACCGTTGGGAATTCCGTTAACCTGGGAGGTAGATCCTGATGCAAATTACTAATTTCACTCTTCCATGACAGACAGCAGAGCAGCTTAACAGAGCATAGGGAAACTTCTGGCCATTAATAATCAATGAAGGGAAACCGTGAAGGTACTGAATAAGTGCAGTCCCTCTCCTGTCCTGCCCAGTCCAAAGATAACATGAAGCCTTTGTACCTCAAATACTTCTAAGTTTTGTGTGCCCAGTTTGTCCATAGTTGGTATCTACCAGACACGGCTGCATCCAATGATGACAGCTTTTAATTCTCTGCATTTTACACACTTATGTGGATGCGCACGGGTAGTTTAGGCATGTTGAAAGTTAACTCCTTACGGCCTTGTCAATGAGAATTCTTGATTCTCTTTTAATAAGCACATCTTTATTCTTACCGAATCTGTGTTAAATTTCACCTTTTCAAACTAATGAAGCTTCATTTTTATTTTTAAGTCCTCTTGCAAGCAGCTTGACAGATTTTTCTTATCTAATAAACTGAATGCGAAGCCGGAGCGACCTCCTAACATCATTCTGTTACTACTTATGCAATCGAGGAGAGAGCTGCAACGTGCCACTTGGAGTATGGATCCAGTTGTTGCCCTGGCACCACTCAGTGATGTGTTCTAGCTGAAGTGGGGAATAAAACAAGTGGATTTGGGGGTTACTTTTTTCCTTTGCTCTAGTCAGCCATGTATTTGTTGAAATTAGAAACCTATTTCTGTCGACAGATTCTCTGAGCTAGCAGATAATGATGTCTGGGGTTTTATAGCAGTGATAAGAAATAATGCTAAAAGGATACACAACTGTAGGCTTTAATTTTTTTTTTCCTTAAAGGCTATTGTTTCTATCTGTACTGAGCAATAGAATACAACACAGATGCTGAATACATGAAAAGGAACATTAGAAGTTGTCATCTCATCTGATCATGAAGAAAATGTTTGTAGTACTTGCATTACAAAGAGGATAGCTTCTGATGCCTCTGCTGAGGGGAAGGAGGGACACAAGCCAATGTCCTAGGCAAGTCAAATTGTTTTGGTCTGATTTTGAAAAAGACAGCTAGTATTGTTACTTGAAGCATTAGATTTGTCTAAATAGCTCTGGGCCTTACAACTGTCCTACGTTCTCACTGACACACTGAATCCTTGAGAACTGAGTGGCTTTTAGATCGTAAAATATTTGGGCAAATTCTTAATTATAACCCATTTCTGACAGGAACGTAAAGTATGCTGAAATTTGGACTCGTGTTCTTTAGCAGTTCACATTTTCTTTAATTGCAGACAACAACAGATAGCAGAAAGGGAAAAAAAAAAAAAAGAGAAGCAGCGCAGCAACGAAAGAAAATGGGGGAAGAAGCCCAAAGGCTAATGAAAGAAGAAGAAAACAAAACTGATGTAGAAGTGTCCGGACACAAGCCAGGCATCAGTGGCACAGTGCCAATGAAAAAGAGAATTTCAGCTCTACAACATACATATTGGTATTGATTGAAGTATTTCTAGGGGTGCAGCATTTCTAGGACTCCAACTGTTTGGTTTCAGTACATTCTTCAGGGCATCTTGGAAGGCAGGGTTCTCTCCGAATATCTTCAACGACTAGTAGGTGGTTATTAAAGGAGAAAAAAAGCCCACAGAAAATCATGCCTTGATGGAATGAAGTTTCCTGCAATAGTCCTATTCCAGCACCCTTCTTTGCAGCAAAAGTGATTGAGCAAGGATGTTGATTGAAAGACATTCTTAATGAATAGTTCAAGCCTAGAGAAAAGAATGGAAATACCTAAGACTGTGGTAAATCTCCTGTATTGTCTATGCTTACCCGAAACATGTAATTAAACAGTTTTAAAGAACCCTTTGCTTCCTGCCTGATCGAGAATGTCTGCTTTTGCCTTTCCATAAAGGTATTTATAAATGTTTCACATTTTTCCATGGGAGATAATATTGACGCGTGCAGAAGAAAATTACTTGTTAAAGGTGACCCACGGCTCTCAACGTACTCCTGGTAGAGTACGCTCTGGTAGAGCACAAGTTACAGCTGAACACAAAAGTGGATTTCTTGTCACTTTGTCACTTGCAGCCCCTGTGCTACCATGCCCCTTTACAACACTACAGTGGTTAACAGCAGGGGCATCGCTACACAGCAGTGGTGCGTGCTGCTCCTTTCTTATGAAGGCTAATGTTGTGAACGTAGGGGAGCAATTCAATTGCTTACTTGTATTGGTAAATTTGTATTTCTAGCAGAAATTCTTCTACTTCCTACATTAAGGGGAAAAAAAAGTCTCACGCTGTATACTTGTTGCATAGGTAGTACAACTGAAAAAAAGGTGTCCTCCTGTGAATACATCTAAGTGTGAAAATTCTCAGTTCAGTTAACAGCACTTCTCAGGTTCCATTTTTGTACACTTACTGTATGTATTTACAGTGGGATTCCTCTCAGAAAAGCGTGCAAGGTAAATAGGCAGTAGAAGACAACAGTACTTTAATGAAGAAGAAAAGTTAATGTCTGCTGGAGGGCAAGGTGTGTGGGAGGAGGAGGGTCCATGTGGTTATTAGGTGCAGCTCAGAACTTCAGTGAATACCTCCTGCATCTTCTGCTGTGCGGATGCTATTATCCCTGAATTCATGGGCTGTCTTGTGGCAGATGAGTGAGGACAGCAAATCCTGTGCCTGAGACGGGTTCCCTGTGTATCCAGGGTCCTGTGAAGTTGTAACAGAATGGGAAGGGGCGGGGGGACTAGATCACCTCTGCCTCGAAAAATAGAATTTTTAACTAAGTTAACAATGTGAAATAGGTGCAAATAGATGTTATTTATTAAAAATAACAAAACATTGGCTAGTGAAGAAGTTAGAAACAAAGCCCCTGACTGCGTCATGAGAATGCTCGTGGTTTTTGAGCCTTCAGCCGTTTTAAAAACGATTAGGTGCTGCCACCTCCTGCACATCAGCCCTCCTGCGTTGCTTTGCCCTCTCCTGCTGCGTACTCACACTGTTTTGCTGTTCTTCCCTCCATTTCCCTGCCTGTACTTGAGCACAACTGCTCTAGGAATTGCTCCCATCTACTCTACCAAGTCTTGACATAATGCCAGAAAGGGTACAGTGCTCTCGTAGGTAGCAGTCTGTATGTCAAAACAGCATGCATTGGTTTCATATGTTTTCCTGCGCTATAGTTGCTTGTGTTTGCAATGCCCCATGTTCATTTGTCTGAAGGGTTTTGGAGGAAAATGCTCCCCTGTTCTGCTCATGTAGGACATAAATAAAACAGTGGTTCAATTTTAGCGCATTTCTAGCGGTTGGGATTTAGGTGAGGTAGTTGATTTGGGGGGGGAAAGAAGGCAAAATGAGGAAGTGATCAGAAGTGAAGAAGAGCCTTGTGAGTGGGTGGACCTAAGTAAGCATGCAGGTGAATCTCTGGTGAGGCGGTGGGCAGTGCCTGTGCCTCGGTGTTTTCAGCAGCTGAGAGGCATGTTGGGTACCTCTTCAGCTGAATATTAAAGAAAGGCTTCTTTGAGCCTGGATTAGAAAGAGAAATAGAGAAATGCATAATGGGATTATCAATAGGTGTTGCTTCAACCAGGGAAGGAGCCGCCTTGGTTCCTATGCTACCCTGTAAGCATGAATTCAAGCAGCCACCTGCTACCTGACCCTTAACCTATGCCCTGCTTGTCCTCCCCACCTGCACACTTTGAGGCAAGACTTCAATTCTTGCCTCAGTATGGTATGAACAATTTCTCAACTCAGAAAAAGGAGGAGGTTTTATTGAACTCTTTGGAGGCTAATGGTCCTCCCCTAGCTGCTCCATACAGCAGCAGCAGGATCCAGGTGAATCATGACTAAGAGTAAAGCCAAATATTAGATGGGGAAAAATCAAGATGGTACATTTGTCACAACAACTGGGATAGCCTCTGTGGATCGGGGAGCAAAGGCCAGTCCCACAAAGTCTGGGACGGGAGCATTTATCGTGGTACTTCAGGCCTCTTCTTTCAAAGGGTACCTTGAGCTGTCTACATGCTTGCAGGATGGAGGAAGAAAGGTGGCAGCTTGGAAGCGAGCTGTATTTCAGGTAGAGATCAGAGCACGGACTTCTATCAGGAATGTGACGGGAACTCTCTTGCTGAGCATAGTTAAATAACTTATGAGAGTTGAGCGGACAGAAGATTTTTAAGGGCAAGAAGCAATTTTGACGTTATTCTGGTGTTAGCGCCTTGTGTCTTAAACATGGACCATGTCCAAAACATGGTTTGAAATGAGTTCAGCCTATTGACATTTTAAATGTAAGTGTGGGTTCATACTGCTTTGTTGCCTGCCTGCTGCAAAAGACACCCACGTAGTCACAGGTGAATCTCTCTCCTAGAACTGAAGATCTAAACTAGTCCTTTAAACTATGCTCCATTTCACCGCCACTCAAAGCAAAGATCACTTAAACAATAGTGGCTGTTAAAGAGAAACCCAAAATTGTGATAAAGATGGTAAAATCACATATAAAATATTGTGCTCTCAGCCTTGAACAGACATGCTTTGAAGTAGCAATAAGGCATGTTGTGTCATGTGTTCCAGTCCCATCCCCTCCACCCGCCAACCTATTAATTTTGGCCCTTGTGCCCAGGTACTTAAAAGAAAAGCTTTTGAAAGTGACTTTGCAGCAACTATGTATTGCAGTAGTGTCATAAGGCAAGTCAAGTGGCCTGCAGGAACCCAACAAGGTAGGTGAGCATGGAAGAGGAAGTTGCTGGCAGAGGAAGCAAGGCGCTCTCGTGTTCTCATCTTTGTGAACTCTTGGAGCCTGTGTTACATCAACATGCCTGTTTGATTCCTCTTCCTTAGTGAAATGCTTAATGAACACTAGGGAATCTGTTGCAAACACAAGTAATTCAGAACCCAGGCATTACAAGGATGCAAAAGGTCTCTCTCTGAATTGCCTCTGTAAGCATTGGTGCATGTCACCCTCTTGAGTGTTGCAAATGCTCCCCACATGCTGGCCAACTATTCCTCCTTCCTTGTGGCTAATAACTCCATTCTTCCCCAAAGCGGCAGGGCAGCGCATGGCGTTGTCTGGCTTCACTAGGCTTCTTCTGCTCTGGGTTGCACAGAGAAATATTACACTTGCTTTGCTGGAGGGGAGAACAGGAAGCCAGTGAGGTTTAACCAGCCAGAGGTGTTGTTGAAAGGTTGGGTGGAGGCAGGCAAACACCGCTATGTCGCCTGTTGGTTAGCATTGCCCTCCTCTGAACTATGCACGGATTTCAAGTTTTGGACAGGAAGAATTTGTGGTTTGATGGTCACAGTGGCATCTCGGTGGGCACACTGAGACTGCATGGCTCTCAGATTAATTAAACAAGGTATTCTGGACTTCTGTTAAATGCCGGGAAGACTGACACTCTCCTGGCAGCACAGAAATGAGCAGTTACAAGCTTCTGGAAGATTGCATTGAATTAAAGATTAGGCACTTGCATTTGTTAACTCAGCATGGGTGCAGTCATGCAGGTGGCATGTGTGTCCACCAACCAACTGGAGCCTTTTTCTCTGCCTGAGTGCTTATGCTTGGAGCTGTAATGAAGTTTTTCTCAGCAGAATTCTCTTCTTTGGGTCCTGATGGTTCCTTATGCCCTGATACAGTGCCTCCGCCAGCTCTGCCTGTGCCCAATAGCTCAGCTGAGACCGGCTATTTTATATGGCTTTGCTACAATAAAACACTCACACATTTACCATTTCTAACAGGCTTCATTGAACTTGTGATTATAAAGGTAATTTACAATGAAACAATTAAATAAACAATAAGCTAAAGCACAATACATTTCAAAGGGCTCATATGACTACAACATTCCAACACATTAAAACTTTAAAACAACATTAACACTCAAAGTGTACCTACACCTATACTTATCTTTCTAACACGTTTCAAGACTCTCAACAAAGTACCTTTTTGGTTACAGTCCCTGTAAACACACAAGACCAGTGAAACACTCAAGCAATTGTACAACTGAGAAGAACACTACACAAGACAGGAACAAACAATGTGCTGGAAACTGCCTGGGGAATAGGGGGTTTACCTCTAAATTGAACTGACTCTTTGGACAACGAATGGATAACACTAGCATGCTCTCTGGAATACATGTGTGACATCCTTAGCGGGAACAAGCCTCCGTGTCACTCAACACTGTAATTTCACAAAAGCTTTAGGTTAGTGCTGCCTAAAGAAATAGCCCACCTTTCTCTGGCCGTTTGCTCCCGTGCACGTCTCACGCTACTCTTGAGCCAGTGCAAAGTGCTGGTATATTTGCGCAGTGAAGCAGCCAGGGAAACTCATTGAGCTTAACAAACAACAAATTAACATTCAGCAACCAAACATGAAAGAGAACTCACTGTATTCTCCTTGATCTCCCTGGTCATGTTCACTGTGCAGATATGTTGGCACCAGAAAGACACCAGCGCGGTGGGGTGGGGGGGTGGGGAACATGGTGACTGGGAGCAGGAGGACTATTTCTGTAGGCAGCAGTACTCTCAAAAAACACCAGTTACAAACATCCTGTAGAAAGGCTTTACCTTTTCCATTCTGAAACAAGTAACATGTTTTCAAACCGATTTATAGGGCAAATCAAATAGTCAAGAGCAAAACGGTGGACTAGGACAGAACTGCAAAACAATGGTCTAGTACTGTAAATGAGATCTGTTCCTGCTCCATGAGTACTGAAAGGCCGCATGATAGTTGGTACAACAGGGGCTGCTACAGCCAGATCGCTGGCGAGTCTGCTGCTCCAGTATCTCTTCTTTATTCCTGTCTGAGAAACAGTATTGACGTACCCAAAGACTTCATCATCATGAGGTTCTGTAAAATCAAGTTCTTCCACAAAATGGTCTTCATTAACTCCGTGCTCCACTTTCCTGCATGGAGGTGTCACAGGAGACAAAAGGATGGTCGAGTTTGGCTCACCTGGAGTTAAGTCCACTACGATACCAGAATCACTGAGGCTTTCGAGAGAAATTGACCCAATTCCTTCAGTGAAGAAGGCGGGCTTAGAGGACAGGCATCTTGAGCTCTGAGCTCTGAACATGTTTTGAATGAACTGCTCCCCTTCTAGGCTATATGGCACCACATCAGTGTGGATGGTCTGCTCCACCATCATGTTTCTGACTTTCTCCTCCTCCTCCTGGGAAAAAGTTAGTTTTTCATCCAGAACATTTTCAAGCATCTCTTGATTCACAGTAGAATTGGAGGGAGCTGGCTCACTCAACTCAGAGGTTGTGGTGGTCAAACTCTCTTCAAATAAATCAGTCCCGTTAGCTGTGTCCTCATGAAGAAACAGCCCACTATCTGCCAGCTCCTCCAGAGCTTGGTCCTCTGTGGTGGGGCTGTCTGGCATCGTGGTACACAACGGCTTGCCCTCAGAGTCACACGTGTACTCCGGGCGCTGCTCATCTCTCACAGAGCTCTTCAGGGCCATCTCCATGCTCGACACCAAAGATTCCAGTTTCTTGTTTTCAATGCTTATTTCTAGGAAGTATTTCTGAAATTTTTTGTCTTTCTCAGCCAAGCTGTTCTTCATGCTCTCAATAACTTGCTTGAGTTCTTTAATTTCCCTCCTTGCTTCCAAGAGGCTCAGCTCCATCTCCACATGATTACACTCGTCTTCGATCCAGTCTTCCTTCATACGTTCCACCTGAGCTTTGAGCTTTTCGATTTCTCTTTCCCTGGAGCAAAATAAAAATATCGTAACACTTCTGGTGACTGCCTAGTTAAAGAGTCAACGTGAGGCTCCACCTCACTGGGGTGGCTATGCTGCAAAGATGCTCCAAGGAAGAAGCAAATTCCTCCATGCATCATTTGCTGCCACCTCTGGGAGAACTGGCAGAGATGTCAGCTGGCTGCCAAGACACACTGGCTGATTCCTAGCTGGAGTCACCAACCTTGCACACAGCCAGCAGCCTTGTGGGCTATGCTGTGTTCCTGGACACTTTGAGGTGAAAGTGGTGGCCTCTGGGTTAGGTCCAACCAGTACAGCGCTTAACATCTCATCTACTGCCTCACCCTGGAGGAAATGACAAACAGCTGCCTGGATGTGTCCCCTGTGCCTGCCAGCAGCTCGTCACGTATAGCCAGAGCCAACAGTGGCCTCAGACAGCAGGATGGCTCAGGGCTGCAGGCACCTGGCTTGCTTTGCACCCGGCTTGCTTTGCACCCCCCCAGCCCAGCATGGATCCAGAGGCTTCTGCCTTCACTTGCAAGCAAGTGGGGAGAAGGGCCCCCTGCGTGAGATCCAGCCCTCACAGGTACAGATGTCGGGCCACCCAAAGCAGGACCAAGGGGTCCCTGGGACTCTACCTTGGGGCTCCATTCAAACAACCCTTTGTGCCCGCTTGGGTTGTGTGTGCTGGAAAGCCAGTTCTCAGAGCACAGCTTTAGTAAAAGAGACAACATCTGTTGCTGTGTAACGTACATTGTTGCTTCTTCGCTTAGCATCCATACAAAGTGCTATTGCAAAAAAGTCCATATCTAAGCAACAAAACCACAAGCGGGCACACTAGTTTGTGTCAGAGCTTTTCTTTCATTAGGGGAAAAGGGGGACATTTTTGGTCGTATTTTCTGAGTGAGGTGGAACTTTTTTTATGTATAAAAGGTGTCAGTGCTAAAGTAGGCTGGTGAAGAACTATCCTTTGAAAGTCTTCTATCGGGAAAGTTCAAAAAAAGGGAAAAAGAGACAGCCATATTTGTAACGAAAGTGCACGGTACATATTCACTGAGCACACAATGAAACATTAAATACCTGAAAACAACCTAATCAGCCCGATCATATTTCAAATCTCTTAATGAAAACTTTACATGGTCAAGAAAAGAGTAAAAATGATCAGGACTCCCATCCCTTAATGCTCCTGAATAAATCTTGTCCAGTCTTATTTCTGAAGTGAAATATACCTTTCTGTAACTTTGCACTCGGATTCCTTCAGCTTTTTTTTCAAATGCCGTATTGTAACTTCTTTCTGCTGCAGAGGAGTCAAATACCGCTCCGGATTTTCTGGCTTAGTGCTGCAATTGTGACCACAAGAAATAGATTTCCCTGATCGCCTGAAAAGAAAAAAAACCATCACACCATCACATAACATCACTCCTACAGTTCTTCAGTCCTGGCAAAAAGGAACACATCCCATAGACTGATATGGCGCTTGACTCATTTTGGGCTCCTCAGTGTCCACACAAGTGACTCCCTCTGGCAAACCAAAGTACTTGAGAAAATGGCTGATTTGTGGCTATAGTACAAAATTTACTATTTATCATAGTTGTTTTCAGTGCCATTACCTCAAATGAGACATTTAACTTTAAAACACCTAGCCATCTCCTCACCCAAAACGGTGCCCAAGAGCAGGCAGCTGGGCCATTGGCAAGGGCACCCAGCTGCAGACACAGCCAGGTAAGGAAGCGTACAGACTGAGTTCAGCTCCACATGTGAGTTAAGAAGCCGAGCACCCTGAAACCTACATTAATCCTGTCTAGCTTTAGGTGTGTATCTGACATGCTTGGCTGTTGAGTTGCCTGGGGTGGGAGGAAAGAGAGAGAAAGGGAGGGAGAGAAACAACAATTTCTTCTCTGCAATACGTGTCGCACGCTCCCGCAGGTATGAGTTTTCTTCCCTGTAGAGGAAACTGCACGCAGAGGTACCTAAGGCCGGGCAGGGTGAATTTTCACCCGAGCATACAATATTTTCTATACAACCCCACCCAACTCTCTCCAAAGGAGAAAGGACCTTTCTGTGAAAGAACCAGGAAAGCCACATGAGAACTGACAGCATAAAACCACGGAAAGGAGCCTGCCTTGGAGTGAAAACCAGCTACAAAGTGCTTTGACTAAAAGTAACCTTGAATTTTACAGTACTGAAACAGTAAAACTTTTACATGGGATAGAGCACACTGTTGATTGTCGAGCCACCAATATGAAGAGTCACACCCATGCTGAGGAGCAACACGACCCCTTTGGCAAGCCAGACAACCAGCTGATGCCACATTTGAGTGCAGAGAAGGTAAGTCAGTGTGCTGAACACCAGGATGCTGAAATAAAGACTTGCCTCGTCACTTGGCTGCTGTCACTTCCTTTGTTTGAGCCTGAGTTGCTTCTGCTGGCTAAAGAAGCCCCATAATTCTGACGGGTGTTCGCAGGACTCGGCTGGTTTTTGCTCAGTGTTGACAAAGGGGCCTTTTCACGGGAAGCAGGTGGGCTGGGTCTGGACTTGTTGGATAAGGATCCATTATTCTGACCATGAAGGCCACAACTGGAGGAGAACCAACATGGTTAAAGCATACTGGATTATCTTTATCACACAACTCATTATGTGTCTTATTTCACGCACAAAGTTGTCTACACACTAAAACAGGTAGATAACTGTGAGTGGCCGGGAAGAAAGTCCTGAAGTCATCAGCCACTGCACACTCTTTCACTGACTGTGGGGCTCTCAGTCTGAATTATGTGATCTAGGGAAACGGTGGCCATTTTCACGTTTCTCTGTGGCTAGCACGGTTCCCACTGACTCCACCAGATCATCCACATTCCCTGAACCTCTGACTCCATTAAGTAATGAGAGGACTGCAGCCTGGGCTAGTGCCAAAAGAACCACGCTTCAGCCTTCCCTGGCCAGACCTGCAGAGAGATGCCTGCTCGTGGAGGTTTGCTCTAAGACTGCTTTCATGCTCCTTGGCAAGCAGCCTGAGGGATCACAGTGTGTGATGAAAACAGATTTGTTTGAGCCACTGTTCCTTTCTCTCTTTGGCATAGAGGGTGCTTCAGCTGCCACTGTCAACTATTCATAGAATCATAGAAGAGAACCATAGAATCATTAAGGTTGGAAAAGACCCCTAGGATCATCAAGTCCAACTGTCAACCCAACATCACCAAGTCTCCTAAACCATGCCCTGAGGTGCCACATCTACACATCTTTTAAGTACCTCCAGGAATGGCGACTCTGCCACCTCCCTGGGCAGCCTGTTCCAATGCCTGACCATTCATTTGCTTAGATATAGTTCAAAGCCTACTGTGAGCAGGCTGAAATAGTATTAAAATAGACAAAGAAAACCACAGATTTTTTTCTTCCTTCCTTCCTTCCTTCCTTCCTTCCTTCCTTCCTTCCTTCCTTCCTTCCTTCCTTCCTTCCTTCCTTCCTTCCTTCCAGTTTCCCTCATACGTATCTACCTTTCTTTTCCCACTCTTTATTAAATAACCTGACTGTCGACTGTGGGCTTGAAAGCAACTGGTATCTGTGCTGCTGGCAACTGCCAAAGGACTGAGGTGCTCTGAGCACAGCTTCCCAAGGCGGGTTCCTCGCTTGCTCACTTGGTTTGTCTTCCTGCACTGCTACACTGCTACCTACATCCTCTCATGGAATTGGTTCTTCTAAACTGTAATGAACGGGCTGGTTTCAGAAAAGAAAAAGGCAAATCCAGCCAACCAAAGAGGCTTGAACATAAAAATTTAAATACCACAGCACTATGAAGCAAGAACTCTTCTCAAGATTCCCTAACTTGGTTTCGTCCCTCCTCTGAAAATGGAACAGTTTATAAGGAAGGTGGCTGCTGCAAACCTTCATCACACTGCTGTGGTTTGGGTGATTTTATAATTATTTTACAATGAAGTGCTGGACTGTGGTTTGTGACAACACTGAGATTTTTCAGAGGAAGTTGAGTCAAACAGTTAAAAGAGAACATATCGCAAAGGAGACCTCTCCTTCCACTTCGTACAGTACAGCATCAACTCTTGGGTGAGGCAGAATTCACATAGACTGTGCGTAACGCAGCAATGCAATTGAAGCAGCATTATTACAGAGGACTTCTGTCTAATTAAGTGGGTCAGGATGCTCTAATTTAAAGTTACATTTAAATGCACAGAAATACATGCAATGATACAGAATCTTACTGCAAGTAAGGTGATTTTAGGGCTTCATATTATACTTAGTATTTTTCACACACACACACACACACACCCCGGCTAGTACCTTTACTGGTTAGATTTAATCTAGAGAGTGCTTAGGTAATGTTTATTTTTCTAACAGTCTCATGACACAGATAGGAAACTGCTCATTAAGCATCATTCTGCCAATCTCTGTGCACTGGGGCACACTCCGACCTCAGAGACATCTGTGTGACTTAAGCATAGAGGTATCCCACTGCCAGTCCCGGCCTGGCCTACCTGCCAGCACTTCCACAAAGGGCAGGAAACCCGTCCTGTCAATCTGAACTCTTTCCACCTACTCCAAAAAATGTAACCAGCAGGGATTTCGTGGGTGGAGCACAATGTGCGCTGCTCCACCCAAATGTCCTCACCCTCGCATTCACAAGCTCTCTGGATTTGCACTTCACAAATGATAGGGAGAAATCTTACAGAAATCTTTCTTGAAAGATTTGTTTAGATAGATAACTCATTTATATATTTTTTTTTATTTGCATATAGTTTTAGTTACAGAAAGGTTGGGCAAGGGTGTTGAATACAAAAGCATCAAAGGCAATATTGTCTACTTCTTCCTACAAAAAATAAGGTCATGACCTGGAAAGGGACATGCCAAGCTGACAGTTTATTACAAAGAGAAAACAGTGATAAGACCAAAAGGTTAAGGTTAACTTCTTAGAGGTACTGCTGTTAAGCAACATACACCCAGTTGTCTCCTCCTCCACTCCAGCTGAAGTCTTTTCTGTCTTACCTGAGGGTATCTCCCATACTTGTTGTGAACAAACAACAAAAAAATACCTGTCGGCTGATCTGGCCTACTGACATGTTTTGGTCTCAAAAAATATAGCTTTTTTTTCCCCTTTCTCTTATTACAGTTCTCATCAGTGTAAGTGCTGCCCAAGAGCATAGTGTTAGCCAAATTGTTTCAAAACTCACACTAGTGGTATTTTATGTATTAGCTGCAAGACCTTACATAGTAGTCTCTCTCTGCACTAGCAACTCTCTCACTCTTCAGGAAAAATTGCTTTGCTTACTTGTGAGAAAAAGACCTTTTGCTTCCAGCAGCCGACACACGGGCTTCAGGCACTGAGGTACAGCCTGTGTTGCTTGAAGAGCTAAAATTGGTTTTAACCCCTGGAAAAGAAAGGGGACGAGTAAAAACACAGTGGAAATCATAACTCAAAGGCTGTTTTAAAAATGACGATGAACAACAGGCATCATCCCTTTGCCCATCCTGTGTGAATTTTAGCAGTTGCATGAATTTTCCAACATCCCTGATGTCAAGCACGTGATTTGTTCTGGATTTGCAACATTTCTTCAGAAGTGGCACTTAAACAAGAGCAGAGAAAAACCATTTGGACACAAACCCCTCACACTAAAGAAGCCCTTTTAGGACACGGCTAGGAACATTTGTTGTGACAACCTGTTTGCTTTCTTACAGCCGTCAATACAAGAATCAGGCTGCTCACACGGCTCCTGCAGCAGCACACAACTGTAACTGCAGATTTCGCTTGCTTTAAACCATATGAAAAGACTACGTGCTGGGGGAAAAGCCGCTTCCGTTTTGGTTTCTGAGACGATGTACACATACATGCATATGTACATATAAATGTGTATAGGCTAATAGGGTATATGTGTCTGCGTATGTACACACATATGCAGGTTCTCGTGGCACACAGAAGGACAGTAAAGCAGTTCTAATAGCCTTAAATCAATCCAATAATCACGCGCAGCTCTCAAGTGCTTCTGGGGTGTTAAGCCATCTACCTGATTTCTGACTTTCTATGGATCACAGCTTTTATTTCCCAAGCCCTGGCATGTACAGGGAAAACCGCTTTCATTTTGCTACAATCAGTAGTAGGTAGAGCTACTAAGAAAGTCTTATCACCTGGAAAAATACCCACCCTAAAGTTAGGATTTTTTTCAGTCTGTCACTCAAATGGCAGATGTCCAAAGCCATATCTGGGCCTTACACTGCAAAGCCACAATATTGTACGATGACTTTAATCTGAGGGAAAGGAAATAACTTTCCAACATCCTTTAAACAGCTGGTCGGGGGGAGCATCTCTCACCTGAGAATTTCTGGGCGCCGTCTCACGCACAGACACCCCCAGCCAGCAGCTGCAGACTTACCATGAACCCCATTTTTGCTATATTTTCCATGATGCATCTGCAGATACCATCATCCCCCACTGGGGTGGATAAACCTTCAGCTGCACAGTCTTTCTTAAATCCTTTGCAGAACTGATGGTGATGTGCACGGCTTGTACCCCAGTTGACTAGGTTTGTCGCTGTGACAATGTGATTGCGAAAGCTCACACATCTAAGTCCCAGAACAACCCACCTAAGCAGCATTAACCATGAAAGAGGCTGCCATTTCTCAAAAACCATTTCTTTTGTCTGAACTGGCTATAACACTTGTTTTGCCCTGATCTGAGACTCCCCTGACTAAGAGGATTGTCTTACCCACCATTTCCCACAAAGGATACCACATATTGAGTCATCAGCTTAAGCGGTATCTCAGTTGAAATTCATTCATACCTATATTTCCATGCTGCAGCCACTCAGTGTCACAGTGCTGGCAGGCAAGACAACTTGGCACTATGCTCTGATGGAAACGCTCATGCCACGCGTAGTGGCATCCAACACTGAGAGGCCCGTCACTCTGGCCCCAGCCCACCTTGCAGCAGGCTACAAGCAGCAGCACACCCACTCCCTAGGAGCAGAGCTGTGCACCGCTCTGTGCAACGGGAAGAACAACACAGTGATGGCCAACAAAGTACTGCAACGTTTTCCAGGATTGCTTCTTGCCTGCAAGACACTGGAGTGAAATAGTGCAGTGTCAAGTGCTGTCCCTGCACTTTATTGCTCAGTGGGCAACGGCACTGAGCTAAGAGAGTGCTGCAAACAGCATCATGCTTTCTGCACTGCCTTTTAGCCTCCTTGCTGCCCTGACAGCACCACTACAGTCACCTAGCTCTAGCTGACATGGAGGGGAGAGGGGAGCCTGCAACCCCACGACTGCATGCTGTGCTGCCCATGACGAGGAGTGCAGGCAGTGCCAGCTGGCACAACCCAGGCAGAGGCAGAAAAGGCAGTGACGGTAGGTCAGACGTGTGTGCACATCTGCCCCATGGGTTGGAGGACCACTGCTTAGGGAGCTAACACCGTCCTGCCACAGCACTGCAATTGGCTGGGCAAGGTAGAACAGCTTAGGTATACTTGGTCTGCCAGGACAGTATGCAACCACATCACATACGTACGTATGTATATGGAGCCAGTATATACACTTCTTACACAGATCCACACAATAACCATACATGCATGCCTGGAGTATAGCATCCCAGTCTGCTATTTATAGCCATTACAGATGGTTGGATACCCTGTGGCATGGTCTTCTGGCCTCAAAAGTCAAATTTTGCTTGCACTTGAGCATGTAATATTTTTCCTTCTATAAGAATAAAGCTCAAACTTTCCTGTGTGCATTTGATTGTCCATGTGCTATCTAAATGGTAAGGTTACAACATAGAAAAAAGGAAGAAGTGTCAGTAATACCTGTGACAGGAACACTGACAGCTGAGCAGAACTGGATTCCTAAAACTCAGGATGCATCTGAGTTTAGTAAATCTTTTAAGCTAATTTAGTCTTTTTGTGTAAGTCTTTCTTATTTGCAACTTCACCACTCTTTCATAGCTGCCAAAGTATAGAAACCACAGAACTACCTATCTTCTGACTCCATAAACATGACCTCTTAATATATATCTATGTGTGTGTATATATAGATATAAAAATCATTCTTGATGCTAGGTTTGCATATAGTCACCCAGTGAATCAGAGCTGTAAATGAAACAGCGCTGACAGAGACAGCTTGTCCTCAGAATGTAAAACACTTCAATTTGCTGAGCCTCCGTGCCTTCAAAAGCATCCTGTTACACAGCAAAGAGACGAAAACACAAAATAATATAAGTTCACCACTCCAGTGCAGCTGCTAGAGGAATAAGTAGCATGCTGTCCCTGTAGATAGCTTTATTTAGAGACCCCAAGGGAAGAGAGGGGGCCTGACTGCATAAGAACTTCCAGCAAAGCCATTAGAAACAGCTGGAAAAGTAGAGATAATTCAGTTGTAATGCCCTTTATTGAAAGAATCTGTAGTTTTAAAAGACTAAGTTTAATTTATCTTAAAACTTTTAACTCACAGCTACATCTCCAGTTTCAATCTTTAACAGCGTAAGCAGTAATATTTCCAGGAAACATTAATGCTACTTCTTTTCTATTTAATACGGGGTTGTTCCTGCAAGATTGTTTTTGTACACCACAAGCAATCTAGGAAAGAAAACCAGACTGCTCACATGCACGAGCAAATGTAAGAAAAAGAAGCTGCACAGAAGTGATGAAGTCTTGCTTCAGCATTTCCGGCTTTTCTTCAGATAACACCCTTTAAAAAATGACCCATGTTGAGGGCAAAGGCTGCCAGCAGGGAATGTACTCAATTCACAGTGTCAAGCTCAGCTGACAGCGTGTTTTTGTTCCAGTCCCTGGCCTTTGACTTACTATGTGATTTACTATTACTATACATGAGACTCTCGCCTTGCACTTTGCTATAAATTTCACATCCAACAGTAACTGCGTAAATGCAGATATAATCCTGGGAGCAAGGATCAGGACTCTCCTCCACGTAGACTGCTCTATTCTTTGTGTGACAGAGAAGCTGCTCCCATGTGCTCTGCTGCTGCCCATGTCCGACAGATACCCTCTACTACCACGAGGTCTAAAGCCAGTGGAGGAAGCTGATGATGCTCTGTAGGTTGCAGTGGTTGAGAACTCTTGTGAGAGGTGTGGATTTGAACTCCTTTGGTCTAAGGAGGGCACTGAACTCAGATCTTTTCCCCGAGCTCTACTTGCTCAGCTGCCACACAAAACAGGGTGGGTGGTAGCACCAGTGCTGGCCGTAGTTCAAAGCAATGAAACGTGCTGGTTGCTGGCACTCACAGAGGTGGTCTGGCTCTGGTACAGAGGTTCAGAGTGAATGTGAGGCACGTGAATGGGCGCAAGCAGGGTACAAGTAGGTGGCCAAATCTGGGAGACGGGCATGCCTCTCTGGCCTCTCCTGTGGACTGGGAGAGGTGTGTTCCTGCCTGGCATGCTCTCTGCTGTGAATCTTGGATTGTAGTACCTAACCACCCCCTCTTATTTTGTATGCAGTTTAGTCATCAAGCTCAGACTTGCAAGTTGTGCTCCCAGAATGACAGTGAGAACCTGAGCACAGCAATGCCTGGCATCAGCATCCCCTCCCCTATCCCACTGCGCTGGCCAAAGAAGCTATCACTTATCACTCTTGGGTGGACATCTACCTGACTGCTTGCCTGTGCCCTCTCATCAGACAGATCTGTTAATCATGTTGCAGCTGATTGCACAGCGCAGTAACAGCTGATAAATTGGCAGCTGGCAAACATGCAGTCAGAGAAGACGTGGAGCAAAACTTTCAGTGTGGGTGACCATCAACTGTTCAAACCTGCTGGGTGAGGGGACTTCCAGCTCAATACCAGGCAGAAGACTTTGGGGAAGAACTTCAACGCAGATCCTGCTTCCCTGCATTTAGATCTAAACTTGATTTTACTTGATCCCCTCAATTCATACTGCTGGTTGTGTGATCTAAACTAATTATGCATCTTGATTTTTGCTCATCTAGTTCACCTACTTTTCTTACTTTGGAAGAAAGTTTGTTATCAAATAACCAAAATTTATCTCATTAAGCAGTTTTCCAATCTCATCTAAATACTATAGCTTTGGTAGTAATCTGAACTGCATTCATGCAAAGTATAAGCACTGCAGATCTCAAAATAAATATGGAATGTGGCTTGTGTATGCTGTGAAACCACAGTCGGTCAAGCTCATCTCTAAAAACAGTCACTACAAACTAATTACTGAGATTGGCTGAGAGCCATCATGTAGACTCTGCATATCACTGTATCCTGAGCCAGCATTTTTCTTCATTGTTTTTAATTCATGGATTTGCAGAGCAGCCACGAGCAGATGTTGGAACAGACAAAGAGCATTACATAGTGGTTTTTTTTCCTGCTTTATATACCTTACAGAGATTCTTCGTACGGAAATTAGCCTGACCTAATTATTTTTTGTGATTCTATATGCAGTTTGAGCTCTTCTAACACCAATTTAGAACAGCTGCCAGCAATTTTCCCTTCTCATCCTGAAATGACCTTTGTTGGGGGAACACATGTTCACGGAGAAGAGAACAGTCTGGACAACTTATCTTTCTGTTCAAACCAAAAGGCTCTTTCGATCAGAGATGGAAGGATGCTACTTTGCTACTCCAACCTCATTAGAAACATTGAGACTGGAGGTTCAAGAAATACCAATAGATGTATAACATGATACTCAACTTGTATATGACAGTTTTGGAAAAACCTCCGTGATGTGTAAATCCACCTACGGACAAGTCTTTAATAAGGAAGCATGTGGTGTTACCTCAGGAGTTTTCTCATATGCCTGGCAGTACTACCTGGTCTGCTTGAATAGAAATGAATAGGCTGGTCAGAAGTACTTTTAGAAGCTGGAAAACACCATCTTTGGCAGGGATGACTTAACAGGACACAGAAAGGGAGTGAACTCCGTCATAGACTAGGTCAACATCCCAGCCGTCCCGTTATGTTGGTGGCAGAAGTTTAACAAAGGGCTTTCAGAGGCCTCTTCAACACATCTCCTAAATCTGGTTCCAATGCACAAGGAGGAGAGAGGCTGGCTGGTGCACAGCAACAAACCCCGCAGGCATGCATTCACAGCAGCAAATGCTGCAGGTATGTGTCCACAGCATATATGCAAACGCATGAAATCACATGCTCAACCTGATTCAGCTGAAAGCTTTTGCACAATCACCCTTAATATAAGGCACATGGTTTTCATTCTAATGTGCATAAAACATTTTAAATCAGTTTTACATGTTTTCAACAGGGAAGAGAAAACCACCAGAATGAGAAACATATCCGAGAGGTAACTAACTAAGCAGCCCTGCAATCCCAGGATCAAAAGCAAAATTTGTCATAAAGCTAGTCAAACATTTACTGTAACGCACACCTTGAAATTATTACAAAAAACTAATAGAGATCAAGTGCCATCTACTGAAACGAACAGTAAAACCCTACCCAGTATATTGATTGGTTGACTAAACTATATTTCTATAGTTATAAAGAAAGACAAGGTGGGTCTCAAAGCAATGAATGTCAAGTTACGACTGCTGTCATTTGCTTGTTTTTCCCCCCAGTAGCACTCTTAGCATTAAGGAACACTAAGGACAGACATGAAGCCTGTGCTTTTTCAGCCTATTAATCCTTGAGGGTTTGCGGTCACACCGTATTCTGCCAACTTTAGCAAAGACTCACAGCGTGCCAGGTGCCCAGACTTCGAAAGCCAACAACTTCCTATTACTTAGAGAATTTCAGAAGGGAGGAACAGACGACCTGTAATGAAATGCCTCAACATGGAAGCAAGACAAGGCTTGTAATCCAAATAAAATACAAAACAAACTCTGCAGAATTTTCATTTCCTTTAAACACAACTTACATAACAGTACACCTAAGATACGGTATTATAAGGTACATCTACTGTTTTGTTACAACACATTAAAAGTAATATATTTCAAGCTCCTTGGGGAAGCGATGTCCACCTTGCAGTGGCTGGAGCAGGATTTATGAAAGGATGCCAGGGCCCCAGCTCCACGGGGGGAATTTTGGAAGTAGCGCTCTTCCTATCTGCCACCTCACTTGAGAAATCCCGCTCTCAATCAGCAGAGTGTCTCAGCTATGTGAAACTCTTGTTTCTGGGCATGCCTAGAAGCAGGTCAGCTTTAAAAGAGCTCGGTGCCTGGCTCCTCTCCAAAGACCAGGCTGGGTGTTTCACACTACACAAAAGACATCAGGGTCCACACAAAAGCAGCCCAAGGAAAGCTCTCTTCTGCTCTCTGCTTTACTGGAGAAAGGATCCACCTGGGATTTGCAGGGCCAGATTTAGCTTTGAACTGGGAGGAGGCTGCACATCATCTCCCCATCACACCACCTGGGACACGCACTGCGTCCAGCTGTAAGAACCAGGGGAGGAGATGGGGTTCCTGTCCTCTCAGCTTATCAGGGCCTTCTCCAGCTCCTCCACAGATTCACCCAGTTTAGGGTGCCTGCACGTCTTTGTCACCCGTTGCTACATACATAGTGGAATCCAAACAGGCCTGAATTTCCCACAGCTCCCCTGCCTCCATCAGGAGACCTTGCCTAACCCCTGCAGCCAACACACCTGAGAAAAGTAAGTTCTACAATCTAGAGTTTTGGGCAAAGTTGGGCAACCTCTGTCTAGTTGCTCTATCAGATGCTGGGTTTTATTTTCTTTTCATAATTGTGGTTTATTTATTGGAACAGGGACTGGGCATGCATTTCCCCCTTCTTCCAGGCTCTTCCTAATCTCGGAATCATAACGACAGGTGAGGACCAAAAGAGATTGAAGGCATCTAAAACACAGCTTCCCCAGGATTTATATAGCTAGGTACGTAAAAGCAAGCAAATGTTCAAAATGCCACCGCTATCTGCAAAGTCCTGCTTAGTTGTTTATGGCTGAGTTTCCACTGTTGAGCCCATTAACCACCAACTTCCCCAACGTCCATATACCACAGTGAAACCAAATCAGTCAGATTTGCATGACTAAGATAAAGACGTTCCCTTAGCTTTCTATGCCCGCATACAAATACAGATATATAAACAGAAGGAATATAGAGACATATCCACTCAACACTGCTCAAAAAGGATTAAAAGATGTCACTCTAAAGCACAAAAAAAAAAATTTCTGAGTGATTTGGTCACCAAAAAACAAAGTTCAGAGAACACTGAAACTATTTCTGATTTTAATTCAAACATGGCCAGATAGTGGAAAAACAGAATTTTCTACTTTCTGTCTGAAATGATGCTTAAATTTTGAGAACTGTCAAATTCCTTTCCTCTTTTAAAAAAGGGGTACAAATATTTTGATATTTTTATTGCTTTAATTTAACTAATTCCTAATTAAAACTAAATCCTTTCCGTTTTTTAATTTTTAAAATTAAAATATTTAAACATTTAAAACATTTAAAATATAAAATTAAATAAATTAATTTAATTAAATAAATTTAAAATATAAAATTTAAAATTTAAAAATAAATTTAAAATTTATTGAATTAAATTAAGTACATTATTAAAGCCTTAAAATATCTCTAAGCATTCTAAATATTTTAGATTGAAGATTGTCTTTGTTCAGTCTAGAGAAAGGCTTTCTTTAATGTTTTGATTTGGTCAACAACAATGATGACAGGATTACAGGGCACTGTTTATGAAGGAAGATTAAGGGAATACAATTTGTGTATTCTAATCAGTCTGGCAACACTCTATCATGGGGAGGAGGAATACAGCTGGAAAACTGTAAAGAAAACCATTTAACAGCAACACAGGATTCTGGCTTTTGCTGCATTTGCTGCAGTAGATACACAAACTGCAAAGCCTGCTCCAGCTTGACCTCACACATATTTTAAAACAAATACTTAAGAGCGTGCAGTGTGTGTAGCATCGGTTTCTCTTATTTGACTCATATTCCATAACGAATGAGCAGAAGAGAGAAAAAAAGCTTCTTAAATATAAAAAAGACTTTTTTTTTTTTTTACTAAAGATCACAGCTCTTGCCATCTTCCATACCTGCCTCAACTCTGACCTCTAAACCTCAGTGCCCTTCTTACGCCAGGAGCTCAGCCATCTTTTCCAGATGGAGGAGGAGCATGTCCCCACAGTCCCCAGGAGACCTGCATCTCTATCAAAAGGCATTTGGCACTAAAAGGTGAATTGGCTGGCACAGGTGTCACCTTGTCCAACAGCCCAGCGGCTGAGGCGCTCCCTGCAAAAGTCCCATATCTGCATCCCCTACTTACTCAGATTTGCAGTTGGAGCCGTGGTTTTCTCACGGACCACGCGCGAGGCTGAGCTTGAGGTTGCAGGCGTCCTGAGGCGAGAATCTCCCTTTAACAGTTGGCGTCCCACTTTCAGGAGATCTGGAGTGGTATCAGGACAATTAATGGGCCAGAGAGAGAGAGAGAGAGAGAGAAGAGTTATGGTGTGCCTGCTGGGTACTTGGCTTCAAACCCCCAGTACAAGAGTAACTAGATTATACAAAGTGGAAGAGCTTCCCTGGGAGCAGACTCCCTGCATCCCCTCAGCCTGCTCAGCAGCCTGCTACTAGGGCACTCGTCTCCTTTGTGCTCAAGTCCAGCCTCCAAAAGAGGCAAACAGATCTAAGTAGAAGTTTCTTTTCCCTTTACTGAACTAAGTAACAGGCATCTCCTTTTAATGTTCTTTTCCTTTGTCAGGAAGGACATAAGCACCTAAGTGCGCAAGATTTGTGCCCGAGACCCTGAATTGTAGGTGGCCTGTGCCACCAGCCCAGAGCTGAGCAGATCATTTCTTAGGACAGATGGGATTCAGGCTTTCGCCTTTTACTTGCCCATTCCTCCTTTGTAACTTGCTGACTTCTTTTCGGGATCCTCTATTATCTCTGTGATGTCTGGGTGCCTGCTGCAGCCCGAGAGTCTTCTGAACAAAAGGAGATATATGTCTTGAGGGGCCTCAGCCCAACCAAGCAACATCAACAATAATTTTTTAGAAAGGGTGGATCATACAATCTGTGACATTTTTCTAGAACACTTTAATTTAACAGGAACTTGCAGATTTGGGTTCAAAAATACAAAACTCTTGAAAGCCAAAACAGTCTTTGTAGGTGCTACTTTGTTTATTCGTCCTTGAAAGAAATACGTGGCCCTTTGAATATGTTATCCACACCAATTCAACTCAATTTGTTGAAATTCAAACTCTAAATCTAAAACATATAAAAATCCTAAATAAAAAACCATAGCGCTATGCTCATAATTTTTCAAAGATGCTTTTTCAGCATCTTTTGCTCAAAATATTTCTCTTCCAATTATATTCCGTTCTTATCTCTTGGAAGTTATACAGCACTTTTTTCACTTCAGTGCAATTCAGTTAGCTTATACCCTAAAAATTCTTCACTCCTGCTAACAAAATTCACGGTGCAACGGGAGATACAGGCTGTCCATGTGCAATGCTAGGTGCCTTGGGCAGCGGTCCTCAGAAACAGGACAAACGGACAGTGCCCAAGCCTATGAGGGATGAACAGGAGAGGAAGAGGCATCTAATTAGACTTACTTGAAGATCCAAGCGTGATCTTCAAACACAAACTTTCTTCCGCAAATGAATGTCTAAGACTGGGTTTCCTTTCTGTTAAACAAAACAAAACAAAAAAAAAAAAAGAAAAAGAAAAGAGACAGAAACCGTACTTGGCTTCAGGAAAGGCTAACAGCAGAGCTGTCATAGACCTGATGAGGAACACAGGAGATTGGGGTGGGATTCATCTGACTAAGCATGGATGTCTCTAATGTAGACACCCATGTCTGAGCCAGCCTCGGTCCCATATTTAGGCAACCGAGAGTTCGTCAATATAACCAGTGAGTTCAAGGTACTCCCTCACCCCCGAAACAGCTCCCACAACGGCCAGGAGAGAAATGGCAGATTCACCTGTTCAAGCTGTTCCACTTCTGACCAGCAATGGGACCAGTCACTGGAGCAGACAAGGGGGGCGCCCCCCCATCTGCAGCCCACAGCTCCTGAAGGTTGTCTAAGGAGACCCGTAGATTTGGTTTTCACCTCTTCTGAATCACAAATACCGAGGGATTTACCCCAGGCAGAGGAGCCCCAGCGGGATCCGCCGCCTGCGCTGGGTCCGTTGACCCAACTGGCAGGGACCGGTCAAAAACTGCCACAGGGGGGACCCAGGCGTTCCGATGCACGCGGAGGGGGCTGGGCTATGCAAATGAGGGAACCCCCCAGCAGCCGCTTCCCCCCTGCTGCCAGCCGCCAGACCTCACAGCACCAGCTGCTACAACACACCAAGCCTTCACAGGGTGACGCCTCTCTGTGCTCAACTCCGGGATGCAAGCTTCGAGGTTAGCGCGGGCTTCAGCCTGGGCACGGCATCCTCGCTCACGGAGGGCGACATGTGCGTGCTCATTTCCCTCTGAAAGAGTTAAAAATAACATTAGAAACCCTCAAGCTGACACAACAACATCTTCAACTCGTTTAAACTAGACACAGGAGATGTTTCTGTGATCCTAGTTTTTAAGAACAAAAATACATGCTTTTTTGAGCCTTCAGCCGTTTTAAAAACCATTAGGTGCTGCCACCTCCTGCACATCAGCCCTCCTGCATTGCTTTGCCCTCTCCTGCTGCGTTGCTTTGCCCTCTCCTTCCCCTGCTTGCCAGGCACTCACCACAGCAGCAACGTTCTCCTGGTAGACGGTCATCATCACGGCGTTGGCAGGACCAAAGCTGATATAGGTGGAGTAGGCTTCCAACACGGCCATACTGAGGTAGAACAGAGATGCTGTCTCCTGGCAGATGACAGCCTAAGAACCAAGGATGACACAGTCATTCCCAGGAGGGAGCACACTGCAAAGGGGGGAAAAAAGGAACCCACACAAGCAAGCCCCAGCCTGCAATTTGGTGTGCAGTAGCAGCAAAGGAGACCATTGTATACCAGTGGTACCAGGGAGGGGAGAGGCCCTGAGGTTTGTCCCATCCACTTACCAAGGTGACCCAGGAGCTACTGCCCCCATGTGCACCGCAGATGTAGAGGCACAGGAGGGTGATGGACATGACAAAGCAGAACACAGAGACAAACATCACCCAGCCTTGCAGCATGGGTAACTGGACCTTCGAGGATGCCACCAGGATCCAGACAAGGCCCCCAAAGATCTGCAAGTGAAAGTGGGAGAGAAAGCAAGCATGGGGTAAATCGGCTTATCCAGGGCAGAGCCAAAGGCCACGCACACCTCTGGCGCTAGCACTGCACATGGCAATAGCCCAGGGATACCTCTGAGTTCTTCCCAGCCTCCACTTGAAACTGGGTATTTAGCTGGGAGCACCTGCCTCTGATCTTGACCCAAAAAAAGCCTGCCTGTGGCCCTGCCTCCTGGTGTCACTGCCATTCATGCCCTCCCCACATCAGTGTGCTCAGGAGGCTGGTTCAGACATTTCTGAAGGCTGGTGTCGATGAACAGGGAAGCTTATCCCAGTAGGGCATGTTTGCTTCACACCCAGTGTGGCAGATACCTGAAAGGAGTGCTGTCAAAGGCAGCTCAGCTGCACAAACAGCACAGACATGGCCTTAATGAAGGCCACGTGAAAATGTTACCCTGAAAGGAGAGAGAACAAGCTGAAGAGAGGTAATACCGCCAGTTTTACTCTCTGGTAGGGGAAATAAGGTTGGGGCTCCCAGCTTCTCCTGGGAAGGAGGACTTGTATTGCTGCTCCAGCTATTTGGGTCTTCCTTCGCTGGCTACACCAGAGCTGCACAATGCACCAGCTGCTGCTCCAGTCGCAGGTGGGACCCCATTCTTCTCACCCAGGCTTGGGAGTTTGCCTTGGGTTTTTTGGTGGGATGGGGAACGCAAGGACAGCTACATCTAGGCTCTACCTTTTCTCCACCAGCAGATTCCTACACCAGAGGATGAGAGCACAATGTCCAATGCTGCAGAGTGTTGAGCTGCAAACGGTGTCTTTGCACTACAACACACTCAGCAGCTTTTCTCTGCCTCAAATCAGCCCAGTTGTTTCTTGAACCTGTGCAAAGTTTAGTCTATGCAGCATCCTGTGATGAGGAGTTTCTCGGCTGAACGCACACTGCGTGGAGACTGGTGCTGCTGTGGGGACCTATCCCTCATCACTGGCTGGTCTTGGGCTCGCAGGCAAATCTCCAGAGGTAAGACAGCCTCACTGACTCTAAGAGCATTCTGATCGCCAGTGTATCCCAGGCCAGCCTTTGCCACCATCCAAGTGCCAACTCATACAGATCACGGCATTTCCATTTCCTTGGAGGCTTTTTGCAAGTGGAGAAAAACGTTTCTGATTTACAATACTCAGAAAACGTTACATCATTTGTGTCACCCACATTTGTAGGAAAGTTCATTGGTTACATTACACAAATTGATACATTAAATCAAGGATGCGGTTGAGACCTTGCAAATATCTGAGTGCAAATAGGTTGTCCAAAGTGCTGCTGTTTTGCTGCCTCTAATAACAACCAAAGACTGACACTTGAAAACTAATCCAGTCCCTGTAATAAATCGTGCAATGACACCATGAGTGCGTTGCAGCTAAAGGTCCTGGAGAAAACCTCACCGCTGCTCCATTAAAATCCAACACAAGTGGGGTGAGATAAGAGGTTGGGGGAAGAAGTATCACTTCTCATTTCTTACCACTCCCCAACTCTCCTTTCTGCAGGATGCGATTTCTCACTCAGACAAGTATGTTTGCGTGGTTTGATTACTGGCTTTGGTTCAGAAGAGTCATAGAAATGAGGAAAGGGTCAAGAGGCTTCCAATAAACACACAGCAGGTTGGGGACAACAGTCTAAGGAAAAAAAAGTCTTTTAAATAGCCTTTACAAAGCAAACATATCTGCTTTCAGCTCGTTTCAGCTTTTCCACGTAGGCCTGGCTATCCAGATATGCAGAAGACTCTTCAAATGAAATAGATTACAAGAATGAAACCCAGCCTCACAGAATAAAAATGGTAGCTCTTAATCAGCACACCCCGATGTGGCAATCGTATGAGCTGCGGGCAGGACCTTCTGGCTTTTTCGCATCTGTCTTAGCAATTGAAATGACAAATATTTTTGTGGTTACCGTATTAGTCCACTGAAGGCAACCTTGGATTCCACTACGGACTGAGAAACTCTTTGTCCTTCTGAATGCTGTGATATGAGGCAGCTGCCCCTTTTGTACACAGAGATAATACAGCTGGACGACCTAGAGTCATAACGCCTCCAGAGATGGAGAAATCCAGTTATGCAACATTCTTCTTTCCCAGGTGGTTCCTTAGCCTTTAGGATGCACATTTCCAGATCTTACCCAAACCAAAGGATAGGGTGCTTATTTTCGTCTCATTAAGCAAGCTGCCTTGCCAAATCCCCTGGAGAAAGGGATTACAAACAGTTCAAGGCACAGCCACTACCGTAATATGCTGATGCCAACAGCATGTTCAGCACCAGGACCACCGTAACCCAGTGGTAGAGGTGGCTGGCAAGTGTCTGCCCCACCAGAACCTCCACAGGGACTTTGTACCCACCTTCATGCAGCTGCAGGAAACCTAGACCATGCTCTCAGGCCCTGGGCAGAGACCAAGTCCCCAGAGTGTATTTGGAGGAGCTGAGGCAAACTTCTCCTTATACATCAGTAACGCCTGCTTTACTCCAATTCTTCTTTGCTCGACAGCTAGGAGAATGAAGTAAGTGCTGTAAATCCCAGGAGTGTGGACTGACTTGGGTGGCAAGGAAGGATTTGGTCACAAAGGGCAAAGTTGAAGTTTTAGCATTAAGTGATCTGAGTGCCATTCTACAACCCTCAGCCAAGCCCCTCAGTGCTGGATGAAAGTACTCAGGCTTTGGAACAAGCCTCTCAAACTGTTGTGAGAAGAGCAGGCTTCATGGGCAGAAGACACAGGAAAAAGACTTTAGTTGAAACTTTCCATCTTCTAGTCAGTGCTCGCAGCAACTGCTTTTAATCACCTGTGCCAAACCTATTAAGGTTATGATCTTCTCCTGCTTAAGGAAACTACAATATGGGAAGAAGTTATAAGGTGTTTGTTCACTCTTTGCTCACCCACTGTTGCCCACGCACCCAGGTCCAGCGCTCTGTGTCTTCAGCTCGGGAACACTGCAGCTGAGCAGAACGGCTTCAGCAGCCTTGAGTCTTTGCTGCTGTGAACAATTACTTCAGCTTGCCTTTAGCCCCTGCTTTAAGCAAACCGTTTATCTTCTGCCTGTTTCAGCTGCTAAAATCATCTTCCAATTAATTAATCGGCTCAAATTGGCAACCTAGTTTAAACCTACCAGCAACCCCTTCCATTTTGTTAGGCAGGAGATTACAAAATGTTTACAGATACACCACAAAAATCCCCTGCAGACTAAAGGAGAGCTTCAGAGCTCCCAGCTCAGGGCTTGTGCTTTTCTCTGAGAGTGAGCTAGGCATCAGGGGCTGCCCTCAGACCCCTATGGCTCAGAGACCTGGCACGGGTCCTGAACCACATGCTTTGTATGAGGTCTCATCCCTCAGGCACCTGCAGCATGAAGCGTGCTGGATGCCCTGCAAACAGGATCTGCCCTCCCCAGGAAGAAGCCAGAACTCACGATTTCAGGAATGAAGAGCACATCTGGAAAAGTTGTCAGAACAGCCAGGCCGCTGGGCAAAGAAGTGGTGGAAGTTGCTGAGGACATTGTGAGCCTCTCCCACGGTGACTGTCAGCTGCTCTGGCTCTAGCTGCTGGAGGTAGCTGCCAAATGCAACCTTCTTCCCTCCCTCTTTTCCTTCCTTCTGTCCCTCCCCTTCTTCCTGCTCTTCCTCCTGCCCTCACTCCTTCCTGTTGGCAGATGAAGAAAGCTGTGAATGGCACAGGTGTGGCCAAACCCTGTGACCAGGGGCTACTTGGTGGCTGATGGGAGCCACATGGGAGGTTTTCAGGAGATGTGAGGAGCCCTGAGGCATTTTGAGCACAGCTGTCTGTACACAAGCTGAGCATGTAGGGCAAGTCCCTGGGTGGTGGTGGGTAGCACTGCCTTATATCTGAGGGCAGTAGGGAAGACCTGTACACATCCAGACAGGCAACCTCTCATCCCCTTTATTTGCACAGTAAATCAGCTTGTCCGCCACCCACATGAGCTGTCCACAGCAGCTGCCACAAGGGCAGCTGGTGGACAGGGCAAGACAGGACATGACAGCTACTGGCAAAGAGCAGGGCTGAGAAACCTCTCACAGATGGACATGCGGTCCCAAGACAAGGGCAGTTGAATCGCAGGATGAACCACTTCTATCATCTCAGAGGGAGACTGGATATGCCAAGGTAAGAAAAATGACATAAAATAATGAGATTTCCCAAGCCATTTGGCTTTTTCCATGACATCAATCCCTTGGCAGCCCTTTCACAGCCACACCAACACTGGAGCTCTGTACTAGCCTAGCCTCCCAGTGGACCCAACGCTCTCTCTCACTCTCACCACAGCCCAGCTTTGCAATTAAAATCTTCCAGCGATTCCTTCCACACAAAAGGTGCCCTGAATACCAACTACCGCTGGTCCTCACCTTCCCTTGGCAGCCCTTTCACAACCACACCAACGCTGGGCCTCTCTGCTTGCTTTGCCATGTAAGTGGCAACCTTGCCAGAGCCCAGCAACAAAGTGGACACTCACCTGCTAGGGCTCCAACAAATAAATGACCGGGACTGAAACCTGTTGACAGTTCATCACTGCGCAACCCTGGAAGAGTGCATCTTCTTGGTTTTTTGGGGGTATTTTAAATCAGCTTCAGTAAAATGTCTCTTAGATTTGTAAATCTTTAGGAAGAACAAACATTGCATAATGCAGGTGAAGTGCTTGGAAATGTTCTGACTTAAATGTTGTTGACATGTAAAATTGTCTGAAACCTCAAAATTGAATGTTACGGTTAAAAAAGGAGGAGAGAATTGTTGGGGTTTTCCTTGCTGAAGAGTAGTAGTGCTGTGTTAATTTTTAAGGACAATTTCATACTGAAGGGGCTAAGATTGTAAACCTTTGAAAAGCCCACTCGTGATTTGCATTTTGGATTTGTTTTGAAATCTAAAAATTATTAATATTTTAGCGCTCTGTCTTTGCTTTTTTCTCTTGAGCTGCGGAGTTGTTTAGGACACTTGATGTAGTATATGTACATAGATCTGTCTTGTTCTTTTGTGTAATTCTTTTTGTAAGGTATTACGCTTACTTGTTACAAGTACAGTAATCAAGTACTCCATACAAAGTCTCAGATGATTTTTTTAGCAAGGTTGATAGGCAATACCTTCTGGGTTTACAGTTTCTCTTGCAGTATATATCTGTGGTGTAATTAACTTCTGACACTTAACATTTCGGCATAGTACTTGGCAGGCCTGCCTCTGTTCTCAGCAGACTGTAGTAAGGAACTGATCTGTAGTCTCTTAATGCTAGAAGACTGCCTCTTGGTCTACAAAATGATCTGAAGATTTCAGACAGCTAAATGGGGGACAAAGTCTCCCCAAACCCTCCGGAGTGTTAATGCTGACTGTACTCCAGCAGTGCTTATTGAGAATGAAATCCATGTGCAGAAAAAGTAAGGATCTCCCTTAGCTGCCTGTGTCTGGGTACCTATTGGTGCTCAGTTAATATCTGGAAGTGTCTTAGACTGGAATCATTTTTGTGTAGAAATGGAGGGCTGTGTTCCGTTAAGTAACAGGGAAGACTATATCCTGTGACCTTTTCTCTGGTGGCTTGGTATTTATGTGTAGCAGTTGAAATAAGCCCAATATGGCTTCCTGGAAACCAAAGCGTTCTGGAAGACAGTGCTGAGCAGTAGGCTACTAGTGCCTGCAAAGTTCCTGTAGTCTCTTTCTTCCCCACTCCCCAGCAGATTCTGGGCTGAGATGCACCCAAATTTTCCAGGCAGTGATCAACATAGTGGACGATAAAATGGATTTTCCTTTAAACTGGATTTTCAGTTAATTGAATTTAGTTAGAACTTGGTTGCTTCTGCAAATTGTAGATACCTATCTGCACCTTTAGACTTTCTAAATGCCAACGAATTTATTTTTTTTCCCAACAGGAACAGTCAAGCTAAATGCTCTTTGGCTGAATAAGCAGCACTGTATAAAATGTCTCGTGTGTGAAAATGTTTTTTGTACATTGTAGGGGAATAGACAGGGATCGGCGACCGGAAGATCACGGGCTGTGACGGAAAGGTAGACTCCTCCCCATAGGAGTGGCAGGAACAGGAAGCGCAAGAGCTATATAAGCGTGTGACGCAGCTAAATAAACGGACATTTTGTATCCATCATATTGATGTCTGTGCATCACTGTCCCCAGGGTGGGTAGAGCCCTGTGTCCCGGAGATATGCGGCCCAAGATAAGTTCTCCCATAGAAGCGTACAGCAACAAGTGGGGACCCCGACGTGATCGGCGGGGCGGCATGGCAAGTTCGCCGGGGGGAAAAGATAGCTTGGGGCACGCAGGGGTGGGACGGGGAGCCGCAGGACGGCGGGCGCGCCATGGAATCAGTCGTAAAGGTACTGAAGGGATTGGGGAAGGAATATGGAACTTCGATTTCGAAGGCGCCTACCTCAAAGGCCATCCAATGGATGATTACGTGGGGGCTCATACGGAGTCCCGCAGACATATTGAATAAAGATAATTGGGTGAGAATTAAAGAGGAGTCAGCCGAAAGGGCTATGATGAGAAAACGCCAGTACATACAGCTCTGAGAAAGATAACACCGGTTACTATTGAAAGCTCGGGATGATCAGGAGACGTGGCGGCAGGCGCGGCTGTGCCTGCACGGTGCTACAGGCGACAGTAGCCCGGAAATAGACCCAGGATCGGCAGTGGGGACGCAGACAGGGGCAAGCATCGCGGGGGATGCGGAAGAAGCGGAGAGTTCGGACGGAGTAGCCTGGCCAACTACTCAGTCTGAGGCTCCCAAAGAGGTGGATCGGGAAGCGGCGGTGTTCCCTGTTGAGCCAGCAGGACCTTTGGAATGCCCCCCGCCCCCCGCATACCCCTGGGACGATTTGGCACAGGCGCGGGGAGGGTGACGTGCCAGCGGACGCAGCGGGAGTGACGGAGCGGAAGGAGAAAGATGACCAGCGCCGGAAGCAGCGCCGGCAGTGGCACCGCCCTCTGCCCGACCCTCGAGACTGGCTGCCGGGGCAACCCTTGAGATGGGAGTCGGACGAGGAGGAGGATTGGGGTGCCTGGAGGGGAGGACAGGGGGGGTATAGATCAACCTCGAGTAGCAGCGAATGAGAAGTTGGGGGAGAAACCGATGCCCACATGTGGGAAGACGGGGCAGATCGCCTGCAGCGCGCAAAAAAGAGGCATAAGGCAGCGGGGCCTCGGAGGACCAATCAGAAGGAGGGAAGAGAGGGACCGCCAAAAGGGGAGGTCCGGAGCGCTGCAGCTCCGGAGGGGTCCGCGGAGGACGTGCTGCGGCCGCTGCAGCAGGCTATGCGCGCACTAGGGGAAGTAACTGGGAGGCAGACAGGACTCTTAACGAAGGGGGCGCCCCAGCGACAGTCGAGTTACCTAACTGGCGGCTGATAGCCAGAGATTGTAGCCTCGATGGAGTAAGGATAGAGATGCCCGGGATATTCCCTGTCCGGATAGCTCCTGGAGGAGGGGCAGGGAGCTGCAAGCGGTAACGGAGAGTTCCCGCAGAGCGTATAGCAAAGTGGGCAGGTATGAAAAAAAAGCGGAACCTTGGCAAAAGATACAGCAAGGACTAGCAGAGCCATTTACAACGTTTTGTGACAGGTTGCAGAAGGCTATTGTAGAATCAGAATTGCCACAAGCAGCCAAGGAGGCAGTCCTTATGGATTGCCTCCGAAATCAAGCAAATCCGCAAACACAAGATGTCCTCCGCACCCTGGCGGTGGGGGCATCATTGGGTCAAACCATCAGGCATGTCTTGCGCCAGGAGGCGTTGAATCAGCATGGCGGTGTGGGAGCGCACATCTGCCAGAACCCTGACTGTGGAAGCGAATAAAGGGTGATGGTGCAAGCGGCCGGGGTGGGGCTGAGATGTCACTTGTGTGGACAGCAAGGGCACTTTAAAGCTGGGTGCCTGCTAGCAGAAAGGGGGGGACGTAATGGAGGAGGAGCACGCCCAGTAGGGAGGTGCTGGGTGTGTGGGAAGCCAGGACATCTGGCAAGAGATTGTCCAACTACAAAGCTGGGAAACGGCCAAAGGAGGGCGAAGCGAGGGGGATTCGCGCCTCCTGTGAGTCAAATGGCCCCCATCATGGTGCCAGTGCCAGGAGCTTGGCCCACCGTAGCGGGCCAAGGGGGAGTGAACCTTCAGGCAGGGGAGCAGAACCAGCAAGATTTGCAGGTTACAGCCCCTGCGTGGCCTTGGTCATAGGCTGTGACGAGAGACCCATGGCGGCGGTGATGATTACCCCGCAAGAGCCGAGTTGCCCGGCATGGATATGCCTGGGAATGTTAATGGATACCGGGGCAGATGTCACAGTGATGCCACTCGAACGGTGGCCACCAACTTGGCCCCTTGCCATGGGAAAACGTATAATAGGGGTAGGAGGAGAACAACAGATGAGGACTAGTACTTGCCCTGTAAAATTCGAAGTCATGGACGAGGAGGCAGGGAAGCTCCTCACGGCCGTAGTGACCATACTAGTAGCAGATGGGGTAGCAAGCCCCTTGTTGGGGCAAGACGCCCTTGCCCAGATGGGGATCGGGTTGAAAAATTTAGCATAAGGGCCACTGCCTCAGAGGGGCTTCGTCACCACAGGTTAGTGTGGAAAACCGAACAGCCCGTCTGGGTGGAGCAGTGGCCCCTGACAACAGAGAAAACAGAGGCTGTAAGAGCTATAGTAAAACGAGAGCATGAAGCAGGGCACCTAGAGCCCTCGATGAGCCCGTGGAACACCCCTATATTTGCTATAAAAAAGAAAGATAAAAACCAATGGAGGATGCTGCATGACCTTAGAGCAGTAAATCAGCAAATGGAGGACATGGGGCCTCTCCAACCTGGCCTACCAGATCTGAGTGCTGTCCCGAAAGGATGGCGAGTCATTGTTTTAGATCTCAAAGACTGCTTCTTCAGTATTGCACTACATCCAGATGATAGAAAGAGATTTGCCTTTACTCTGCCCGCGGCGAACCGCGCAGAACCAGGTAGTAGATGGCAGTGGAGAGTACTTTTGCAGGGGATGAAAAATTCTCCAGCGATCTGCCAGAGGTATGTGGCTTCTGCATTGCAGCAAGTAAGGCAACAGTATCAGGAGAGAATCTACATGATCCACTACATGGATGACGTCCTCATAGCTGTGCCCACCGAGGCATTGTGTGAACAAGTTTTTTCAGGCACCCAAAGGGGCCTTGCGGGACAGGGCCTCAAGGTAGCTGAGGCAAAGGTACAGCGAGGACCAGTGTGTGGATTTCTGGGTGCTAGAATACAAGGTGATTGCATACAAGCTCAGCCTATTAAACTTACACCTAAGGTTAAAAATTTACACGATGTACAGAAGCTGGTAGGAGCACTGCAGTGGTTGCAGACATTCGTGCGCATCACCGGTGAGGAGATGCAACCTTTCTATGCGTTGCTGAAAGGGACCGACCCATGGGAGCCCAGGAGTTTAGACCCTGAGGCAGTCGAGCAGTTGCAGACGATAGAACGTCGAATGCAAAAGGAAGGAGTATGGCGGTGGGACCCTCAGGAGGAATTAATTGCAGGTTGGATTCTGACCGCCGGTGGAGGATTAGGATTGCTATATCAAATACGGACAGGGGAAGAAAAGCCACTGCGATGGGTATATCAGAAGGTTCCCAAGGATGCGTTCTCCACAAAAGTCAAGGTAGCCGGGGGAATGATCTGGCGTCTGCGACGGGAGAGCAAGGGAATCTTTGGGAAGGAGCCAGATAAGCTCACAGTGCCGTGGAATGGGGAGAAATGGTGGAAGGTGGTAGAGAGTGAAGAGGATATACAATTGGCAGTATACTCATACCCAGGGAAAATCGTCACAGGCACGGTACAGAGGTGGGCCGAGACAGCCAAAGTGGTGGATTTGAGTGTGGATAGTAGGGTTTTGGATACCCCTCACCCAGGACCAACATATTTCACAGACGCTTCCTTGAAGACGAACAGAGCGGCGGTAGCGTGGAAAGAAGAGAATAGTTGGATGCGCCAGACGTATGAGGAGCAGGGTAAAAGTGTGCAGTGGCTAGAAGCGAAAGCGCTAGAGATGGCCCTGCGAAAGGATATAGATCGGCATATAAATGTGTGCACGGACTCCTTATATGTGTATAAACTATTCATGTCCATGAAACGAGAGGGTGTACCACACACGGAAATTGCCTTGATGCTAGAGGTTGCTTTATCGCAGCGAGGAGCAACTGTGACAGTAATTCACATTCGCAGTCATCAGATGGGGATTGGACCACTGATTGAGGGGAATCGCATGGCTGATGAGGCAGCCGCGGGAGTCTGGACATTGACGGAGGCAAAGAAACTGCATGAAAAACTGCACCTGGGTGCTAAAGCCTTGGCAAAGGAGTGTGGCATCTCAATAAGAGCAGCAAGAGAAGTAGTAGCCACCTGTCCTTACTGTCAGCACTCGCCATTGTGGGAGGCAGGAGTCAACCCTCGAGGACTGGAAGCAAATGCCATCTGGCAGACTGACTTTACTGAATGTCCACAGTTGGCCCGCGGACGGCACCTGGCGATTACAATTGATACATATAGTGGAGTCATCATGGCTACTCAGCATCGGAAGCAGACCGCAACGCAGTTGACTGCGCATTGGACCACGGTAATGGCGTGGCTTGGAAAGCCCACCGAGATAAAAACAGACAATGGACCACGCTTTTGGGCTTGAAGTACCGAAGAATGGTGTAAAGCTTGGAATATTGTATTAAAACACGGCATTGCTTACAATAGCACGGGGCAGGCAATAGTTGAACGCGCTCATCGCACCTTGAAAGCAAAAATAATACAGCTTGGGGAGGGGGAGGGGATTAAGGGAGCTATACCCATAGCAGCTCAGCAAACTATTTTAATGCGTGCATCATGTTCGCTTAATCATTTTATACGCGGGCAGGAGCAAGTTACAGCAGTGGAGAAGCACTTTGGCAAAGGTCAAGCAGGCGAGCGCTATCCGCAGGTACGAGTAAGGTTCCCAGGCAGTGAGCAATGGGAGAGAGGATGGAAACTGAGATGCCTGGGGAGGGGCTACGCCGCGGTTGAGAATGAAGGGCGCATAGAATGGGTGCCTGCAAAGTGTGTGAAAGCAGAACTGTGCAAGGATGTACAATGAATAATCCCTTTCTGAGTTGTCTCTTTGCAGGGTCTGCAGACATGGATCTTCATGCTAGCCGTACCATTGGGAAAAGAAATGAGCTCCTTGACAAGATCGCAAGCAATATTGCAACGAGAGCGACACTGGGAAAGGGCGGCAAAAGAGAGATATGAACTGGGACTGGATAGTAATAATTGGGGGGATCTTGTTGTGTGTAGTAACCATGGTTACTTGTGGGCTGCCATTGTTATGCTGTGTTATAAGACAAATCAAAGAGCGCCTGCAAGAGTTACATGAATATAGACCTGACCGCAATATGTATCCGCTTACGCAAGTAGCTTTGTAGAACTTTTAGCAGCATGGGGAGGGGGAGATGTAGGGGAATAGACAGGGATCGGCGACCGGAAGATCACGGGCTGTGACGGAAAGGTAGACTCCTCCCCATAGGAGTGGCAGGAACAGGAAGCGCAAGAGCTATATAAGCGTGTGACGCAGCTAAATAAACGGACATTTTGTATCCATCATATTGATGTCTGTGCATCACTGTCCCCAGGGTGGGTAGAGCCCTGTGTCCCGGAGATATGCGGCCCAAGATGAGTTTTCCCATAGAAGCGTACAGCAACAGTACATTTATAATCGTGTTGAAGTAAAAGAATAGTATGAAGTCGTTCTTCTTACAGTTATTCAGTAGGTCTACAGTAAGTAAAAACAGGCTGGAATAAGAAGGTCTGCTAAGAGTGTGCTAACAGTGATTATAATTAGTGTTCTGTTAACCAATGAGTTGGGTTTTTCCGGACATAAATTGTGTTAGGAATGCAAAGCAAGGCTGACATCAGGAATGAATACTTCCCTGGTTTAAACAGCTTGCATCATTCCATCCAAACTCCGCTCAAATTCTTGCTTTGGAACCCAGAAAGAATGAGTCACATGTGGCTGTAGTTCATCATAGGTGCCTCTTTATTGAGAAACGAAACCTTTTCTGAGCCTGAAAGGTCGTAGCTTTATGTTGAATACGCATAGGAAGTTTGGAATAGAGATCAATGTTTGGAATAATGACCAAGTAAAAGAGCAGTGAAAAGGTAATCACTTTGTGGTTGTATTTATTGCTTGTATTTATTTTTCAGTGACTTCAGTTCCTCTGTCTGAGGTAATGTGAAGGTCTCCTCTCATTTGGATGCTACTGGAGTCCAATAAAATTACTCTGCCAGCGGAGTGCATGGAAACCACCTCTCTGTGCAGAGGAGTTGTGTGTTGTGCAGTTTATAGGGTGGGGCAGAAACATGATCTGCTGTGACTGTCCTCACTTCAGAATTGCAAATGAATAGCAGCACTGCTTAACGCCTCATGTGGCTTTTTGGAATACCGCTGCCTTTACGTGCAGGCTAGTGCGCATATACCGTCTTCCTTTCTGCATCAGTTCAGAGGTGCAGGGAACTTACAAAAATCTGCTACTGTAAAGTGGCAAACATTATTACTCTGCATATGCTAGACTGACAGCACTGTCACCTATCTGGCCTTCTGGTGGAATGTACAACAGTGGGACATCACCTCAAAAACACCGTTGGGAATTCCGTTAACCTGGGAGGTAGATCCTGATGCAAATTACTAATTTCACTCTTCCATGACAGACAGCAGAGCAGCTTAAGAGAGCATAGGGAAACTTCTGGCCATTAATAATCAATGAAGGGAAACCGTGAAGGTACTGAATAAATGCAGTCCCTCTCCTGTCCTGCCCAGTCCAAAGATAACATGAAGCCCTTGTACCTCAAATACTTCTAAGTTTTGTGTGCCCAGTTTGTCCATAGTTGGCATCTACCAGACACGGCTGCATCCAATGATGACAGCTTTTAATTCTCTGCATTTTACACACTTATGTGGATGCGCACGGGTAGTTTAGGCATGTTGAAAGTTAACTCCTTACGGCCTTGTCAATGAGAATTCTTGATTCTCTTTTAATAAGCACATCTTTATTCTTACCGAATCTGTGTTAAATTTCACCTTTTCAAACTAATGAAGCTTCATTTTTATTTTTAAGTCCTCTTGCAAGCAGCTTGACAGATTTTTCTAATCTAATAAACTGAATGCGAAGCCGGAGCGACCTCCTAACATCATTCTGTTACTACTTATGCAATCGAGGAGAGAGCTGCAACGTGCCACTTGGAGTATGGATCCAGTTGTTGCCCCAGCGCCACTCAGTGATGTGTTCTAGCTGAAGTGGGGAATAAAACAAGTGGATTTGGGGGTTACTTTTTTCCTTTGCTCTAGTCAGCCATGTATTTGTTGAAATTAGAAACCTATTTCTGTCGACAGATTCTCTGAGCTAGCAGGTAATGATGTCTGGGGCTTTATAGCAGTGATAAGAAATAATGCTAAAGGATACACAACTGTAGGATTTAATTTTTTTTTCCTTAAAGGCTATTGTTTCTATCTGTACTGAGCAATAGAATACAACACAGATGCTGAATACATGAAAAGGAACATTAGAAGTTGTCATCTCATCTGATCATGAAGAAAATGTTTGTAGTACTTGCATTACAAAGAGGATAGCTTCTGATGCCTCTGCTGAGGGGAAGGAGGGACACAAGCCAATGTCCTAGGCAAGTCAAATTGTTTTGGTCTGATTTTGAAAAAGACAGCTAGTATTGTTACTTGAAGCATTAGATTTGTCTAAATAGCTCTGGGCCTTACAACTGTCCTACGTTCTCACTGACACACTGAATCCTTGAGAACTGAGTGGCTTTTAGATCGTAAAATATTTGGGCAAATTCTTAATTATAACCCATTTCTGACAGGAACGTAAAGTATGCTGAAAATTGGACTCGTGTTCTTTAGCAGTTCACATTTTCTTTAATTGCAGACAACAACAGGTAGCAGAAAGGGAAAAAAAAAGAAGAGAAGCAGCGCAGCAACGAAAGAAAATGGGGGAAGAAGCCCAAAGGCTAATGAAAGAAGAAGAAAACAAAACTGATGTAGAAGTGTCCGGACACAAGCCAGGCATCAGTGGCACAGTGCCAATGAAAAAGAGAATTTCAGCTCTACAACATACATATTGGTATTGATTGAAGTATTTCTAGGGCTGCAGCATTTCTAGGACTCCAACTGTTTGGTTTCAGTACATTCTTCAGGGCATCTTGGAAGGCAGGGTTCTCTCCGAATATCTTCAACGACTAGTAGGTGGTTATTAAAGGAGAAAAAAAGCCCACCGAAAATCATGCCTTGATGGAATGAAGTTTCCTGCAATAGTCCTATTCCAGCACCCTTCTTTGCAGCAAAAGTGATTGAGCAAGGATGTTGATTGAAAGACATTCTTAATGAATAGTTCAAGCCTAGAGAAAAGAATGGAAATACCTAAGACTGTGGTAGATCTCCTGTATTGTCTATGCTTACCCGAAACATGTAATTAAACAGTTTTAAAGAACCCTTTGCTTCCTGCCTGATCGAGAATGTCTGCTTTTGCCTTTCCATAAAGGTATTTATAAATGTTTCACATTTTTCCATGGGAGATAATATTGACGCGTGCAGAAGAAAATTACTTGTTAAAGGTGACCCACGGCTCTCAACGTACTCCTGGTAGAGTAGGCTCTGGTAGAGCACAAGTTACAGCTGAACACAAAAGTGGATTTCTTGTCACTTTGTCACTTGCAGCCCCTGTGCTACCATGCCCCTTTACAACACTACAGTGGTTAACAGCAGGGGCATCGCTACACAGCAGTGGTGCGTGCTGCTCCTTTCTTATGAAGGCTAATGTTGTGAACGTAGGGGAGCAATTCAATTGCTTACTTGTATTGGTAAATTTGTATTTCTAGCAGAAATTCTTCTACTTCCTACATTAAGGGGAAAAAAAAGTCTCACGCTGTATACTTGTTGCATAGGTAGTACAACTGAAAAAAAGGTGTCCTCCTGTGAATACATCTAAGTGTGAAAATTCTCAGTTCAGTTAACAGCACTTCTCAGGTTCCATTTTTGTACACTTACTGTATGTATTTACAGTGGGATTCCTCTCAGAAAAGCGTGCAAGGTAAATAGGCAGTAGAAGACAACAGTACTTTAATGAAGAAGAAAAGTTAATGTCTGCTGGAGGGCAAGGTGTGTGGGAGGAGGAGGGTCCATGTGGTTATTAGGTGCAGCTCAGAACTTCAGTGAATACCTCCTGCATCTTCTGCTGTGCGGATGCTATTATCCCTGAATTCATGGGCTGTCTTGTGGCAGATGAGTGAGGACAGCAAATCCTGTGCCTGAGACGGGTTCCCTGTGTATCCAGGGTCCTGTGAAGTTGTAACAGAATGGGAAGGGGCGGGGGGACTAGATCACCTCTGCCTCGAAAAATAGAATTTTTAACTAAGTTAACAATGTGAAATAGGTGCAAATAGATGTTATTTATTAAAAATAACAAAACATTGGCTAGTGAAGAAGTTAGAAACAAAGCCCCTGACTGCGTCATGAGAATGCTCGTGGTTTTTGAGCCTTCAGCCGTTTTAAAAACGATTAGGTGCTGCCACCTCCTGCACATCAGCCCTCCTGCGTTGCTTTGCCCTCTCCTGCTGCGTACTCACACTGTTTTGCTGTTCTTCCCTCCATTTCCCTGCCTGTACTTGAGCACAACTGCTCTAGGAATTGCTCCCATCTACTCTACCAAGTCCTGACATAATGCCAGAAAGGGTACAGTGCTCTCGTAGCTAGTAGTCTGTATGTCAAAACAGCATGCATTGGTTTCATATGTTTTCCTGCGCTATAGTTGCTTGTGTTTGCAATGCCCCATGTTCATTTGTCTGAAGGGTTTTGGAGGAAAATGCTCCCCTGTTCTGCTCATGTAGGACATAAATAAAACAGTGGTTCAATTTTAGCGCATTTCTAGCGGTTGGGATTTAGGTGAGGTAGTTGATTTGGGGGGGGAAAGAAGGCAAAATGAGGAAGTGATCAGAAGTGAAGAAGAGCCTTGTGAGTGGGTGGACCTAAGTAAGCATGCAGGTGAATCTCTGGTGAGGCGGTGGGCAGTGCCTGTGCCTCGGTGTTTTCAGCAGCTGAGAGGCATGTTGGGTACCTCTTCAGCTGAATATTAAAGAAAGGCTTCTTTGAGCCTGGATTAGAAAGAGAAATAGAGAAATGCATAATGGGATTATCAATAGGTGTTGCTTCAACCAGGGAAGGAGCCGCCTTGGTTCCTATGCTACCCTGTAAGCATGAATTCAAGCAGCCACCTGCTACCTGACCCTTAACCTATGCCCTGCTTGTCCTCCCCACCTGCACACTTTGAGGCAAGACTTCAATTCTTGCCTCAGTATGGTATGAACAATTTCTCAACTCAGAAAAAGGAGGAGGTTTTATTGAACTCTTTGGAGGCTAATGGTCCTCCCCTAGCTGCTCCATACAGCAGCAGCAGGATCCAGGTGAATCATGACTAAGAGTAAAGCCAAATATTAGATGGGGAAAAATCAAGACGGTACATTTGTCACAACAACTGGGATATCCTCTGTGGATCGGGGAGCAAAGGCCAGTCCCACAAAGTCTGGGACGGGAGCATTTATCGTGGTACTTCAGGCCTCTTCTTACAAAGGGTACCTTGAGCTGTCTACATGCTTGCAGGATGGAGGAGGAAAGGCGGCAGCTTGGAAGCGAGCTGTATTTCAGGTAGAGATCAGAGCACGGACTTCTATCAGGAATGTGACGGGAACTCTCTTGCTGAGCATAGTTAAATAACTTATGAGAGTTGAGCGGACAGAAGATTTTTAAGGGCAAGAAGCAATTTTGACGTTATTGTGGTGTTAGCGCCTTGTGTCTTAAACATGGACCATGTCCAAAACATGGTTTGAAATGAGTTCAGCCTATTGACATTTTAAATGTAAGTGTAGGTTCATACTGCTTTGTTGCCTGCCTGCTGCAAAAGACACCCACGTAGTCACAGGTGAATCTCTCTCCTAGAACTGAAGATCTAAACTAGTCCTCTAAACTATGCTCCATTTCACCACCACTCAAAGCAAAGATCACTTAAACAATAGTGGCTGTTAAAGAGAAACCCAAAATTGTGATAAAGATGGTAAAATCACATATAAAATATTGTGCTCTCAGCCTTGAACAGACATGCTTTGAAGTAGCAATAAGGCATGTTGTGTCATGTGTTCCAGTCCCATCCCCTCCACCCGCCAACCTATTAATTTTGGCCCTTGTGCCCAGGTACTTAAAAGAAAAGCTTTTGAAAGTGACTTTGCAGCAACTATGTATTGCAGTAGTGTCATAAGGCAAGTCAAGTGGCCTGCAGGAACCCAACAAGGTAGGTGAGCGTGGAAGAGGAAGTTGCTGGCAGAGGAAGCAAGGCGCTCTCGTGTTCTCATCTTTGTGAACTCTTGGAGCCTGTGTTACATCAACATGCCTGTTTGATTCCTCTTCCTTAGTGAAATGCTTAATGAACACTAGGGAATCTGTTGCAAACACAAGTAATTCAGAACCCAGGCATTACAAGGATGCGAAAGGTCTCTCTCTGAATTGCCTCTGTAAGCATTGGTGCATGTCACCCTCTTGAGTGTTGCAAATGCTCCCCACATGCTGGCCAACTATTCCTCCTTCCTTGTGGCTAATAACTCCATTCTTCCCCAAAGCGGCAGGGCAGTGCATGGCGTTGTCTGGCTTCACTAGGCTTCTTCTGCTCTGGGTTGCACAGAGAAATATTACACTTGCTTTGCTGGAAGCCAGTGATGTTTAACCGGCCAGAGGTGTTGTTGAAAGGTTGGGTGGAGGCAGGCAAACACCGCTATGTCGCCTGTTGGTTAGCATTGCCCTCCTCTGAACTATGCACGGATTTCAAGTTTTGGACAGGAAGAATTTGTGGTTTGATGGTCACAGTGGCATCTCGGTGGGCACACTGAGACTGCATGGCTCTCAGATTAATTAAACAAGGTATTCTGGACTTCTGTTAAATGCCGGGAAGACTGACACTCTCCTGGCAGCACAGAAATGAGCAGTTACAAGCTTCTGGAAGATTGCATTGAATTAAAGATTAGGCACTTGCATTTGTTAACTCAGCATGGGCGCAGTCATGCAGGTGGCATGTGTGTCCACCGACCAACTGGAGCCTTTTTCTCTGCCTGAGTGCTTATGCTTGGAGCTGTAATGAAGTTTTTCTCAGCAGAATTCTCTTCTTTGGGTCCTGATGGTTCCTTATGCCCTGATACAGTGCCTCCGCCAGCTCTGCCTGTGCCCAATAGCTCAGCTGAGACCGGCTATTTTATATGGCTTTGCTACAATAAAACACTCACACATTTACCATTTCTAACAGGCTTCATTGAACTTGTGATTATAAAGGTAATTTACAATGAAACAATTAAATAAACAATAAGCTAAAGCACAATACATTTCAAAGGGCTCATATGACTACAACATTCCAACACATTAAAACTTTAAAACAACATTAACACTCAAATTGTACCTACACCTATACTTATCTTTCTAACACGTTTCAAGACTCTCAACGAAGTACCTTTTTGGTTACAGTCCCTGTAAACACACAAGACCAGTGAAACACTCAAGCAATTGTACAACTGAGAAGAACACTACACAAGACAGGAACAAACAATGTGCTGGAAACTGCCTGGGGAATAGGGGGTTTACCTCTAAATTGAACTGACTCTTTGGACAACGAATGGATAACACTAGCATGCTCTCTGGAATACATGTGTGACATCCTTAGCGGGAACAAGCCTCCGTGTCACTCAACACTGTAATTTCACAAAAGCTTTAGGTTAGTGCTGCCTAAAGAAATAGCCCACCTTTCTCTGGCCGTTTGCTCCCGTGCACGTCTCACGCTACTCTTGAGCCAGTGCAAAGTGCTGGTATATTTGCCCAGTGAAGCAGCCAGGGAAACTCATTGAGCTTAACAAACAACAAATTAACATTCAGCAAACAAACATGAAAGAGAACTCACTGTATTCTCCTTGATCTCCCTGGTCATGTTCACTGTGCAGATATGTTGGCACCAGAAAGACACCAGCGCGGTCGGGTGGGGGGGTGGGGAACATGGTGACTGGGAGCAGGAGGACTATTTCTGTAGGCAGCAGTACTCTCAGAAAACACCAGTTACAAACATCCTGTAGAAAGGCTTTACCTTTTCCATTCTGAAACAAGTAACATGTTTTCAAACCGATTTATAGGGCAAATCAAATAGTCAAGAGCAAAACGGTGGACTAGGACAGAACTGCAAAACAACGCTCTAGTACTGTAAATGAGATCTGTTCCTGCTCCATGAGTACTGAAAGGCCGCATGATAGTTGGTACAACAGGGGCTGCTACAGCCAGATCGCTGGCGAGTCTGCTGCTCCAGTATCTCTTCTTTATTCCTGTCTGAGAAACAGTATTGACGTACCCAAAGACTTCATCATCATGAGGTTCTGTAAAATCAAGTTCTTCCACAAAATGGTCTTCATTAACTCCGTGCTCCACTTTCCTGCATGGAGGTGTCACAGGAGACAAAAGGATGGTCGAGTTTGGCTCACCTGGAGTTAAGTCCACTACGATACCAGAATCACTGAGGCTTTCGAGAGAAATTGACCCAATTCCTTCAGTGAAGAAGGCGGGCTTAGAGGACAGGCATCTTGAGCTCTGAGCTCTGAACATGTTTTGAATGAACTGCTCCCCTTCTAGGCTATATGGCACCACATCAGTCTGGGTGGTCTGCTCCACCATCATGTTTCTGACTTTCTCCTCCTCCTCCTGGGAAAAAGTTAGTTTTTCATCCAGAACATTTTCAAGCATCTCTTGATTCACAGTAGAATTGGAGGGAGCTGGCTCACTCAACTCAGAGGTTGTGGTGGTCAAACTCTCTTCAAATAAATCAGTCCCGTTAGCTGTGTCCTCATGAAGAAACAGCCCACTATCTGCCAGCTCCTCCAGAGCTTGGTCCTCTGTGGTGGGGCTGTCTGGCATCGTGGTACACAACGGCTTGCCCTCAGAGTCACACGTGTACTCCGGGCGCTGCTCATCTCTCACAGAGCTCTTCAGGGCCATCTCCATGCTTGACACCAAAGATTCCAGTTTCTTGTTTTCAATGCTTATTTCTAGGAAGTATTTCTGAAATTTTTTGTCTTTCTCAGCCAAGCTGTTCTTCATGCTCTCAATAACTTGCTTGAGTTCTTTGATTTCCCTCCTTGCTTCCAAGAGGCTCAGCTCCATCTCCACATGATTACACTCGTCTTCGATCCAGTCTTCCTTCATACGTTCCACCTGAGCTTTGAGCTTTTCGATTTCTCTTTCCCTGGAGCAAAATAAAAATATCGTAACACTTCTGGTGACTGCCTAGTTAAAGAGTCAACGTGAGGCTCCACCTCACTGGGGTGGCTATGCTGCAAAGATGCTCCAAGGAAGAAGCAAATTCCTCCATGCATCATTTGCTGCCACCTCTGGGAGAACTGGCAGAGATGTCAGCTGGCTGCCAAGACACACTGGCTGATTCCTAGCTGGAGTCACCAACCTTGCACACAGCCAGCAGCCTTGTGGGCTATGCTGTGTTCCTGGACACTTTGAGGTGAAAGTGGTGGCCTCTGGGTTAGGTCCAACCAGTACAGCGCTTAACATCTCATCTACTGCCTCACCCTGGAGGAAATGACAAACAGCTGCCTGGATGTGTCCCCTGTGCCTGCCAGCAGCTCGTCACGTATAGCCAGAGCCAACAGTGGCCTCAGACAGCAGGATGGCTCAGGGCTGCAGGCACCTGGCTTGCTTTGCACCCGGCTTGCTTTGCACCCCCCCAGCCCAGCATGGATCCAGAGGCTTCTGCCTTCACTTGCAAGCAAGTGGGGAGAAGGGCCCCCTGCGTGAGATCCAGCCCTCACAGGTACAGATGTCGGGCCACCCAAAGCAGGACCAAGGGGTCCCTGGGACTCTACCTTGGGGCTCCATTCAAACAACCCTTTGTGCCCGCTTGGGTTGTGTGTGCTGGAAAGCCAGTTCTCAGAGCACAGCTTTAGTAAAAGAGACAACATCTGTTGCTGTGTAACGTACATTGTTGCTTCTTCGCTTAGCATCCATACAAAGTGCTATTGCAAAAAAGTCCATATCTAAGCAACAAAACCACAAGCGGGCACACTAGTTTGTGTCAGAGCTTTTCTTTCATTAGGGGAAAAGGGGGACATTTTTGGTCGTATTTTCTGAGTGAGGTGGAACTTTTTTTATGTATAAAAGGTGTCAGTGCTAAAGTAGGCTGGTGAAGAACTATCCTTTGAAAGTCTTCTATCGGGAAAGTTCAAAAAAAGGGAAAAAGAGACAGCCATATTTGTAACGAAAGTGCACGGTACATATTCACTGAGCACACAATGAAACATTAAATACCTGAAAACAACCTAATCAGCCCGATCATATTTCAAATCTCTTAATGAAAACTTTACATGGTCAAGAAAAGAGTAAAAATGATCAGGACTCCCATCCCTTAATGCTCCTGAATAAATCTTGTCCAGTCTTATTTCTGAAGTGAAATATACCTTTCTGTAACTTTGCACTCGGATTCCTTCAGCTTTTTTTTCAAATGCCGTATTGTAACTTCTTTCTGCTGCAGAGGAGTCAAATACCGCTCCGGATTTTCTGGCTTAGTGCTGCAATTGTGACCACAAGAAATAGATTTCCCTGATCGCATGAAAAGAAAAAAAACATCACACCATCACATAACATCACTCCTACAGTTCTTCAGTCCTGGCAAAAAGGAACACATCCCATAGACTGATATGGCGCTTGACTCATTTTGGGCTCCTCAGTGTCCACACAAGTGACTCCCTCTGGCAAACCAAAGTACTTGAGAAAATGGCTGATTTGTGGCTATAGTACAAAATTTACTATTTATCATAGTTGTTTTCAGTGCCATTACCTCAAATGAGACATTTAACTTTAAAACACCTAGCCATCTCCTCACCCAAAACGGTGCCCAAGAGCAGGCAGCTGGGCCATTGGCAAGGGCACCCAGCTGCAGACACAGCCAGGTAAGGAAGCGTACAGACTGAGTTCAGCTCCACATGTGAGTTAAGAAGCCGAGCACCCTGAAACCTACATTAATCCTGTCTAGCTTTAGGTGTGTATCTGACATGCTTGGCTGTTGAGTTGCCTGGGGTGGGAGGAAAGAGAGAGAAAGGGAGGGAGAGAAACAACAATTTCTTCTCTGCAATACGTGTCGCACGCTCCCGCAGGTATGAGTTTTCTTCCCTGTAGAGGAAACTGCACGCAGAGGTACCTAAGGCCGGGCAGGGTGAATTTTCACCCGAGCATACAATATTTTCTATACAACCCCACCCAACTCTCTCCAAAGGAGAAAGGACCTTTCTGTGAAAGAACCAGGAAAGCCACATGAGAACTGACAGCATAAAACCACGGAAAGGAGCCTGCCTTGGAGTGAAAACCAGCTACAAAGTGCTTTGACTAAAAGTAACCTTGAATTTTACAGTACTGAAACAGTAAAACTTTTACATGGGATAGAGCACACTGTTGATTGTCGAGCCACCAATATGAAGAGTCACACCCATGCTGAGGAGCAACACGACCCCTTTGGCAAGCCAGACAACCAGCTGATGCCACATTTGAGTGCAGAGAAGGTAAGTCAGTGTGCTGAACACCAGGATGCTGAAATAAAGACTTGCCTCGTCACTTGGCTGCTGTCACTTCCTTTGTTTGAGCCTGAGTTGCTTCTGCTGGCTAAAGAAGCCCCATAATTCTGACGGGTGTTCGCAGGACTCGGCTGGTTTTTGCTCAGTGTTGACAAAGGGGCCTTTTCACGGGAAGCAGGTGGGCTGGGTCTGGACTTGTTGGATAAGGATCCATTATTCTGACCATGAAGGCCACAACTGGAGGAGAACCAACATGGTTAAAGCATACTGGATTATCTTTATCACACAACTCATTATGTGTCTTATTTCACGCACAAAGTTGTCTACACACTAAAACAGGTAGATAACTGTGAGTGGCCGGGAAGAAAGTCCTGAAGTCATCAGCCACTGCACACTCTTTCACTGACTGTGGGGCTCTCAGTCTGAATTATGTGATCTAGGGAAACGGTGGCCATTTTCACGTTTCTCTGTGGCTAGCACGGTTCCCACTGACTCCACCAGATCATCCACATTCCCTGAACCTCTGACTCCATTAAGTAATGAGAGGACTGCAGCCTGGGCTAGTGCCAAAAGAACCACGCTTCAGCCTTCCCTGGCCAGACCTGCAGAGAGATGCCTGCTCGTGGAGGTTTGCTCTAAGACTGCTTTCATGCTCCTTGGCAAGCAGCCTGAGGGATCACAGTGTGTGATGAAAACAGATTTGTTTGAGCCACTGTTCCTTTCTCTCTTTGGCATAGAGGGTGCTTCAGCTGCCACTGTCAACTATTCATAGAATCATAGAAGAGAACCATAGAATCATTAAGGTTGGAAAAGACCCCTAGGATCATCAAGTCCAACTGTCAACCCAACATCACCAAGTCTCCTAAACCATGCCCTGAGGTGCCACATCTACACATCTTTTAAGTACCTCCAGGAATGGCGACTCTACCACCTCCCTGGGCAGCCTGTTCCAATGCCTGACCATTCATTTGCTTAGATATAGTTCAAACCCTACTGTGAGCAGGCTGAAATAGTATTAAAATAGACAAAGAAAACCACAGATTTTTTTCTTCCTTCCTTCCTTCCTTCCTTCCTTCCTTCCTTCCTTCCTTCCTTCCTTCCTTCCTTCCTTCCTTCCTTCCTTCCTTCCTTCCTTCCTTCCTTCCTTCCTTCCTTCCTTCCTTCCTTCCTTCCTTCCTTCCTTCCTTCCTTCCTTCCTTCCTTCCTTCCTTCCAGTTTCCCTCATACGTATCTACCTTTCTTTTCCCACTCTTTATTAAATAACCTGACTGTCGACTGTGGGCTTGAAAGCAACTGGTATCTGTGCTGCTGGCAACTGCCAAAGGACTGAGGTGCTCTGAGCACAGCTTCCCAAGGTGGGTTCCTCGCTTGCTCACTTGGTTTGTCTTCCTGCACTGCTACACTGCTACCTACATCCTCTCATGGAATTGGTTCTTCTAAACTGTAATGAACGGGCTGGTTTCAGAAAAGAAAAAGGCAAATCCAGCCAACCAAAGAGGCTTGAACATAAAAATTTAAATACCACAGCACTATGAAGCAAGAACTCTTCTCAAGATTCCCTAACTTGGTTTTGTCCCTCCTCTGAAAATGGAACAGTTTATAAGGAAGGTGGCTGCTGCAAACCTTCATCACACTGCTGTGGTTTGGGTGATTTTATAATTATTTTACAATGAAGTGCTGGACTGTGGTTTGTGACAACACTGAGATTTTTCAGAGGAAGTTGAGTCAAACAGTTAAAAGAGAACATATCGCAAAGGAGACCTCTCCTTCCACTTCGTACAGTACAGCATCAACTCTTGGGTGAGGCAGAATTCACATAGACTGTGCGTAACGCAGCAATGCAATTGAAGGAGCATTATTACAGAGGACTTCTGTCTAATTAAGTGGGTCAGGATGCTCTAATTTAAAGTTACATTTAAATGCACAGAAATACATGCAATGATACAGAATCTTACTGCAAGTAAGGTGATTTTAGGGCTTCATATTATACTTAGTATTTTTCACACACACACACACACCCCCCCCGGCTAGTACCTTTACTGGTTAGATTTAATCTGGAGAGTGCTTAGGTAATGTTTATTTTTCTAACAGTCTCATGACACAGATAGGAAACTGCTCATTAAGCATCATTCTGCCAATCTCTGTGCACTGGGGCACACTCCGACCTCAGAGACATCTGTGTGACTTAAGCATAGAGGTATCCCACTGCCAGTCCCGGCCTGGTCTACCTGCCAGCACTTCCACAAAGGGCAGGAAACCCGTCCTGTCAATCTGAACTCTTTCCACCTACTCCAAAAAATGTAACCAGCAGGGATTTTGTGGGTGGAGCACAATGTGTGCTGCTCCACCCAAATGTCCTCACCCTCGCATTCACAAGCTCTCTGGATTTGCACTTCACAAATGATAGGGAGAAATCTTACAGAAATCTTTCTTGAAAGATTTGTTTAGATAGATAACTCATTTATATATTTTTTTTTATTTGCATATAGTTTTAGTTACAGAAAGGTTGGGCAAGGGTGTTGAATACAAAAGCATCAAAGGCAATATTGTCTACTTCTTCCTACAAAAAATAAGGTCATGACCTGGAAAGGGACATGCCAAGCTGACAGTTTATTACAAAGAGAAAACAGTGATAAGACCAAAAGGTTAAGGTTAACTTCTTAGAGGTACTGCTGTTAAGCAACATACACCCAGTTGTCTCCTCCTCCACTCCAGCTGAAGTCTTTTCTGTCTTACTTGAGGGTATCTCCCATACTTGTTATGAACAAACAACAAAAAAATACCTGTCGGCTGATCTGGCCTACTGACATGTTTTGGTCTCAAAAAATATAGCTTTTTTTTCCCCTTTCTCATATTACAGTTCTCATCAGTGTAAGTGCTGCCCAAGAGCATAGTGTTAGCCAAATTGTTTCAAAACTCACACTAGTGGTATTTTATGTATTAGCTGCAAGGCCTTACATAGTAGTCTCTCTCTGCACTAGCAACTCTCTCACTCTTCAGGAAAAATTGCTTTGCTTACTTGTGAGAAAAAGACCTTTTGCTTCCAGCAGCCGACACACGGGCTTCAGGCACTGAGGTACAGCCTGTGTTGCTTGAAGAGCTAAAATTGGTTTTAACCCCTGGAAAAGAAAGGGGACGAGTAAAAACACAGTGGAAATCATAACTCAAAGGCTGTTTTAAAAATGACGATGAACAACAGGCATTATCCCTTTGCCCATCCTGTGTGAATTTTAGCAGTTGCATGAATTTTCCAACATCCCTGATGTCAAGCACGTGATTTGTTCTGGATTTGCAACATTTCTTCAGAAGTGGCACTTAAACAAGAGCAGAGAAAAACCATTTGGACACAAACCCCTCACACTAAAGAAGCCCTTTTAGGACACGGCTAGGAACATTTGTTGTGACAACCTGTTTGCTTTCTTACAGCCGTCAATGCAAGAATCAGGCTGCTCACACAGCTCCTGCAGCAGCACACAACTGTAACTGTAGATTTCGCTTGCTTTAAACCATATGAAAAGACTACGTGCTGGGGGAAAAGCCGCTTCCGTTTTGGTTTCTGAGACGATGTACACATACATGCATATGTACATATAAATGTGTATAGGCTAATAGGGTATATGTGTCTGCGTATGTACACACATATGCAGGTTCTCGTGGCACACAGAAGGACAGTAAAGCAGCTCTAATAGCCTTAAATCAATCCAATAATCACGTGCGGCTCTCAAGTGCTTCTGGGGTGTTAAGCCATCTACCTGATTTCTGACTTTCTATGGATCACAGCTTTTATTTCCCAAGCCCTGGCATGTACAGGGAAAACCGCTTTCATTTTGCTACAATCAGTAGTAGGTAGAGCTACTAAGAAAGTCTTATCACCTGGAAAAATACCCACCCTAAAGTTAGGATTTTTTTCAGTCTGTCACTCAAATGGCAGATGTCCAAAGCCATATCTGGGCCTTACACTGCAAAGCCACAATATTGTACGATGACTTTAATCTGAGGGAATGGAAATAACTTTCCAACATCCTTTAAACAGCTGGTCGGGGGGAGCATCTCTCACCTGAGAATTTCTGGGCACCGTCTCACGCACAGACACCCCCAGCCAGAAGCTGCAGACTTTCCATGAACCCCATTTTTGCTATATTTTCCATGATGCATCTGCAGATACCATCATCCCCCACTGGGGTGGATAAACCTTCAGCTGCACAGTCTTTCTTAAATCCTTTGCAGAACTGATGGTGATGTGCACGGCTTGTACCCCAGTTGACTAGGTTTGTCGCTGTGACAATGTGATTGCGAAAGCTCACACATCTAAGTCCCAGAACAACCCACCTAAGCAGCATTAACCATGAAAGAGGCTGCCATTTCTCAAAAACCATTTCTTTTGTCTGAACTGGCTATAACACTTGTTTTGCCCTGATCTGAGACTCCCCTGACTAAGAGGATTGTCTTACCCACCATTTCCCACAAAGGATACCACATATTGAGTCATCAGCTTAAGCGGTATCTCAGTTGAAATTCATTCATACATATATTTCCATGCTGCAGCCACTCAGTGTCACAGTGCTGGCAGGCAAGACAACTTGGCACTATGCTCTGACGGAAACGCTCATGCCACGCGTAGTGGCATCCAACACTGAGAGGCCCGTCACTCTGGCCCCAGCCCACCTTGCAGCAGGCTACAAGCAGCAGCACACCCACTCCCTAGGAGCAGAGCTGTGCACCGCTCTGTGCAACGGGAAGAACAACACAGTGATGGCCAGCAAAGTACTGCAACGTTTTCCAGGATTGCTTCTTGCCTGCAAGACACTGGAGTGAAATAGTGCAGTATCAAGTGCTGTCCCTGCACTTTATTGCTCAGTGGGCAACGGCACTGAGCTAAGAGAGTGCTGCAAACAGCATCATGCTTTCTGCACTGCCTTTTAGCCTCCTTGCTGCCCTGACAGCACCACTACAGTCACCTAGCTCTAGCTGACATGGAGGGGAGAGGGGAGCCTGCAACCTCACGACTGCATGCTGTGCTGCCCATGACGAGGAGTGCAGGCAGTGCCAGCTGGCACAACCCAGGCAGAGGCAGAAAAGGCAGTGACGGTACGTCAGACGTGTGTGCACATCTGCCCCATGGGTTGGAGGACCACTGCTTAGGGAGCTAACACCGTCCTGCCACAGCACTGCAATTGGCTGGGCAAGGTAGAACAGCTTAGGTATACTTGGTCTGCCAGGACAGTATGCAACCGCATCACATACGTACGTATGTATATGGAGCCAGTATATACATTTCTTACACAGATCCACACAATAACCATACATGCATGCCTGGAGTATAGCATCCCAGTCTGCTATTTATAGCCATTACAGATGGTTGGATACCTTGTGGCATGGTCTTCTGGCCTCAAAAGTCAAATTTTGCTTGCACTTGAGCATGTAATATTTTTCCTTCTATAAGAATAAAGCTCAAACTTTCCTGTGTGCATTTGATTGTCCATGTGCTATCTAAATGGTAAGGTTACAACATAGAAAAAAGGAAGAAGTGTCAGTAATACCTGTGACAGGAACACTGACAGCTGAGCAGAACTGGATTCCTAAAACTCAGGATGCATCTGAGTTTAGTAAATCTTTTAAGCTAATTTAGTCTTTTTGTGTAAGTCTTTCTTATTTGCAACTTCACCACTCTTTCATAGCTGCCAAAGTATAGAAACCACAGAACTACCTATCTTCTGACTCCATAAACATGACCTCTTAATATATATCTATGTGTGTGTATATATAGATATAAAAATCATTCTTGATGCTAGGTTTGCATATAGTCACCCAGTGAATCAGAGCTGTAAATGAAACAGCGCTGACAGAGACAGCTTGTCCTCAGAATGTAAAACACTTCAATTTGCTGAGCCTCCGTGCCTTCAAAAGCATCCTGTTACACAGCAAAGAGACGAAAACACAAAATAATATAAGTTCACCACTCCAGTGCAGCTGCTAGAGGAATAAGTAGCATGCTGTCCCTGTAGATAGCTTTATTTAGAGACCCCAAGGGAAGAGAGGGGGCCTGACTGCATAAGAACTTCCAGCAAAGCCATTAGAAACAGCTGGAAAAGTAGAGATAATTCAGTTGTAATGCCCTTTATTGAAAGAATCTGTATTTTTAAAAGACTAAGTTTAATTTATCTTAAAACTTTTAACTCACAGCTACATCTCCAGTTTCAATCTTTAACAGCATAAGCAGTAATATTTCCAGGAAACATTAATGCTACTTCTTTTCTATTTAATACGGGGTTGTTCCTGCAAGATTGTTTTTGTACACCACAAGCAATCTAGGAAAGAAAACCAGACTGCTCACATGCACGAGCAAATGTAAGAAAAAGAAGCTGCACAGAAGTGATGAAGTCTTGCTTCAGCATTTCCGGCTTTTCTTCAGATAACACCCTTTAAAAAATGACCCATGTTGAGGGCAAAGGCTGCCAGCAGGGAATGTACTCAATTCACAGTGTCAAGCTCAGCTGACAGCGTGTTTTTGTTCCAGTCCCTGGCCTTTGACTTACTATGTGATTTACTATTACTATACATGAGACTCTTGCCTTGCACTTTGCTATAAATTTCACATCCAACAGTAACTGCGTAAAGGCAGATATAATCCTGGGAGCAAGGATCAGGACTCTCCTCCACGTAGACTGCTCTATTCTTTGTGTGACAGAGAAGCTGCTCCCACGTGCTCTGCCGCTGCCCATGTCCGACAGATACCCTCTACAACCACGAGGTCTAAAGCCAGTGGAGGAAGCTGATGATGCTCTGTAGGTTGCAGTGGTTGAGAACTCTTGTGAGAGGTGTGGATTTGAACTCCTTTGGTCTAAGGAGGGCACTGAACTCAGATCTTTTCCCCGAGCTCTACTTGCTCAGCTGCCACACAAAACAGGGTGGGTGGTAGCACCAGTGCTGGCCGTAGTTCAAAGCAATGAAACGTGCTGGTTGCTGGCACTCACAGAGGTGGTCTGGCTCTGGTACAGAGGTTCAGAGTGAATGTGAGGCACGTGAATGGGCGCAAGCAGGGTACAAGTAGGTGGCCAAATCTGGGAGACGGGCATGCCTCTCTGGCCTCTCCTGTGGACTGGGAGAGGTGCGTTCCTGCCTGGCATGCTCTCTGCTGTGAATCTTGGATTGTAGTACCTAACCACCCCCTCTTATTTTATATGCAGTTTAGTCATCAAGCTCAGACTTGCAAGTTGTGCTCCCAGAATGACAGTGAGAACCTGAGCACAGCAATGCCTGGCATCAGCATCCCCTCCCCTATCCCACTGCACTGGCCAAAGAAGCTATCGCTTATCACTCTTGGGTGGACATCTACCTGACTGCTTCCCTGTGCCCTCTCATCAGACAGATCTGTTAATCATGTTGCAGCTGATTGCACAGCGCAGTAACAGCTGATAAATTGGCAGCTGGCAAACATGCAGTCAGAGAAGACGTGGAGCAAAACTTTCAGTGTGGGTGACCATCAACTGTTCAAACCTGCTGGGTGAGGGGACTTCCAGCTCAATACCAGGCAGAAGACTTTGGGGAAGAACTTCAACGCAGATCCTGCTTCCCTGCATTTAGATCTAAACTTGATTTTACTTGATCCCCTCAATTCATACTGCTGGTTGTGTGATCTAAACTAATTATGTATCTTGATTTTTGCTCATCTAGTTCACCTACTTTTCTTACTTTGGAAGAAAGTTTGTTATCAAATAACCAAAATTTATCTCATTAAGCAGTTTTCCAATCTCATCTAAATACTATAGCTTTGGTAGTAATCTGAACTGCATTCATGCAAAGTATAAGCACTGCAGATCTCAAAATAAATATGGAATGTGGCTTGTGTATGCTGTGAAACCACAGTCGGTCAAGCTCATCTCTAAAAACAGTCACTACAAACTAATTACTGAGATTGGCTGAGAGCCATCATGTAGACTCTGCATATCACTGTATCCTGAGCCAGCATTTTTCTTCATTGTTTTTAATTAATGGATTTGCAGAGCAGCCACGAGCAGATGTTGGAACAGACAAAGAGCATTACATAGTGGTTTTTTTTCCTGCTTTATATACCTTACAGAGATTCTTCGTACGGAAATTAGCCTGACCTAATTATTTTTTGTGATTCTATATGCAGTTTGAGCTCTTCTAACACCAATTTAGAACAGCTGCCAGCAATTTTCCCTTCTCATCCTGAAATGACCTTTGTTGGGGGAACACATGTTCACGGAGAAGAGAACAGTCTGGACAACTTATCTTTCTGTTCAAACCAAAAGGCTCTTTCGATCAGAGATGGAAGGATGCTACTTTGCTACTCCAACCTCATTAGAAACATTGAGACTGGAGGTTCAAGAAATACCAATAGATGTATAACATGATACTCAACTTGTATATGACAGTTTTGGAAAAACCTCCGTGATGTGTAAATCCACCTACGGACAAGTCTTTAATAAGGAAGCATGTGGTGTCACCTCAGGAGTTTTCTCATATGCCTGGCAGTACTACCTGGTGTGCTTGAACAGAAATGAATCGGCTGGTCAGAAGTACTTTTAGAAGCTGGAAAACATCATCTTTGGCAGGGATGACTTAACAGGACACAGAAAGGGAGTGAACTCGGTCATAGACTAGGTCAACATCCCAGCCGTCCCGTTACGTTGGTGGCAGAAGTTTAACAAAGGGCTTTCAGAGGCCTCTTCAACACATCTCCTAAATCTGGTTCCAATGCACAAGGAGGAGAGAGGCTGGCTGGTGCACAGCAACAAACCCCGCAGGCATGCATTCACAGCAGCAAATGCTGCAGGTATGTGTCCACAGCATATATGCAAACGCATGAAATCACATGCTAAACCTGATTCAGCTGAAAGCTTTTGCACAATCACCCTTAATATAAGGCACATGGTTTTCATTCTAATGTGCATAAAACATTTTAAATCAGTTTTACATGTTTTCAACAGGGAAGAGAAAACCACCAGAATGAGAAACATATCTGAGAGGTAACTAACTAAGCAGCCCTGCAATCCCAGGATCAAAAGCAAAATTTGTCATAAAGCTAGTCAAACATTTACTGTAACGCACACCTTGAAATTATTACAAAAAACTAATAGAGATCAAGTGCCATCTACTGAAACGAACAGTAAAACCCTACCCAGTATATTGATTGGTTGACTAAACTATATTTCTATAGTTATAAAGAAAGACAAGGTGGGTCTCAAAGCAATGAATGTCAAGTTACGACTGCTGTCATTTGCTTGTTTTTCCCCCCAGTAGCACTCTTAGCATTAAGGAACACTAAGGACAGACATGAAGCCTGTGCTTTTTCAGCCTATTAATCCTTGAGGGTTTGTGGTCACACCGTATTCTGCCAACTTTAGCAAAGACTCACAGCGTGCCAGGTGCCCAGACTTCGAAAGCCAACAACTTCCTATTACTTAGAGAATTTCAGAAGGGAGGAACAGACGACCTGTAATGAAATGCCTCAACATGGAAGCAAGACAAGGCTAGTAATCCAAATAAAATACAAAACAAACTCTGCAGAATTTTCATTTCCTTTAAACACAACTTTGCTGCCTCTAATAACAACCAAAGACTGACACTTGAAAACTAATCCAGTCCCTGTAATAAATCGTGCAATGACACCATGAGTGTGTTGCAGCTAAAGATCCTGGAGAAAACCTCACTGCTGCTCCATTCAAATCCAACACAAGTGGGGTGAGATAAGAGGTTGGGGGAAGAAGTATCACTTCTCATTTCTTACCACTCCCCAACTCTCCTTTCTGCAGGATGCGATTTCTCACTCAGACAAGTATGTTTGTGTGGTTTGATTACTGGCTTTGGTTCAGAAGAGTCATAAAACTGAGGAAAGGGTCAAGAGGCTTCCAATAAACACACAGCAGGTTGGGGACAACAGTCTAAGGAAAAAAAAGTCTTTTAAATAGCCTTTACAAAGCAAACATATCTGCTTTCAGCTCGTTTCAGCTTTTCCACGTAGGCCTGGCTATCCAGATATGCAGAAGACTCTTCAAATGAAATAGATTACAAGAATGAAACCCAGCCTCACAGAATAAAAATGGTAGCTCTTAATCAGCGCACCCCGATGTGGCAATCGTATGAGCTGCGGGCAGGACCTTCTGGCTTTTTCGCATCTGTCTTAGCAATTGAAATGACAAATATTTTTGTGGTTACCATATTAGTCCACTGAAGGCAACCTTGGATTCCACTACGGAGAAAGAGAAACTCTTTGTCCTTCTGAATGCTGTGATATGAGGCAGCTGCCCCTTTTGTACACAGAGATAATACAGCTGGACGACCTAGAGTCATAACGCCTCCAGAGATGGAGAAATCCAGTTATGCAACATTCTTCTTTCCCAGGTGGTTCCTTAGCCTTTAGGATGCACATTTCCAGATCTTACCCAAACCAAAGGATAGGGTGCTTATTTTCGTCTCATTAAGCAAGCTGCCTTGCCAAATCCCCTGGAGAAAGGGATTACAAACAGTTCAAGGCACAGCCACTACCGTAATATGCTGATGCCAACAGCATGTTCAGCACCAGGACCACCGTAACCCAGTGGTAGAGGTGGCTGGCAAGTGTCTGCCCCACCAGAACCTCCACAGGGACTTTGTACCCACCTTCATGCAGCTGCAGGAAACCTAGACCATGCTCTCAGGCCCTGGGCAGAGACCAAGTGCCCAGAGCGTATTTGGAGGAGCTGAGGCAAACTTCTCCTTATACATCAGTAACGCCTGCTTTACTCCAATTCTTCTTTGCTCGACAGCTAGGAGAATGAAGTAAGTGCTGTAAATCCCAGGAGTGTGGACTGACTTGGGTGGCAAGGAAGGATTTGGTCACAAAGGGCAAAGTTGAAGTTTTAGCATTAAGTGATCTGAGTGCCATTCTACAACCCTCAGCCAAGCCCCTCAGTGCTGGATGAAAGTACTCAGGCTTTGGAACAAGCCTCTCAAACTGTTGTGAGAAGAGCAGGCTTCATGGGCAGAAGACACAGGAAAAAGACTTTAGTTGAAACTTTCCATCTTCTAGTCAGTGCTCGCAGCAACTGCTTTTAATCACCTGTGCCAAACCTATTAAGATTATGATCTTCTCCTGCTTAAGGAAACTACAACATGGGAAGAAGTTATAAGGTGTTTGTTCACTCTTTGCTCACCCACTGTTGCCCACGCACCCAGGTCCAGCGCTCTGTGTCTTCAGCTCGGGAACACTGCAGCTGAGCAGAACGGCTTCAGCAGCCTTGAGTCTTTGCTGCTGTGAACAATTACTTCAGCTTGCCTTTAGCCCCTGCTTTAAGCAAACCGTTTATCTTCTGCCTGTTTCAGCTGCTAAAATCATCTTCCAATTAATTAATCGGCTCAAATTGGCAACCTACTTTAAACCTACCAGCAACCCCTTCCATTTTGTTAGGCAGGAGATTACAAAATGTTTACAGATACACCACAAAAATCCCCTGCAGACTAAAGGAGAGCTTCAGAGCTCCCAGCTCAGGGCTTGTGCTTTTCTCTGAGAGTGAGCTAGGCATCAGGGGCTGCCCTCAGACCCCTACGGCTCAGAGACCTGGCACGGGTCCTGAAACACATGCTTTGTATGAGGTCTCATCCCTCAGGCACCTGCAGCATGAAGCGTGCTGGATGCCCTGCAAACAGGATCTGCCCTCCCCAGGAAGAAGCCAGAACTCACGATTTCAGGAATGAAGAGCACATCTGGAAAAGTTGTCAGAACAGCCAGGCCGCTGGGCAAAGAAGTGGTGGAAGTTGCTGAGGACATTGTGAGCCTCTCCCACGGTGACTGTCAGCTGCTCTGGCTCTAGCTGCTGGAGGTAGCTGCCAAATGCAACCTTCTTCCCTCCCTCTTTTCCTTCCTTCTGTCCCTCCCCTTCTTCCTGCTCTTCCTCCTGCCCTCACTCCTTCCTGTTGGCAGATGAAGAAAGCTGTGAATGGCACAGGTGTGGCCAAACCCTGTGACCAGGGGCTACTTGGTGGCTGATGGGAGCCACATGGGAGGTTTTCAGGAGATGTGAGGAGCCCTGAGGCATTTTGAGCACAGCTGTCTGTACACAAGCTGAGCGTGCAGGGCAAGTCCCTGGGTGGTGGTGGGTGGCACTGCCTTATATCTGAGGGCAGTAGGGAAGACCTGTACACATCCAGACAGGCAACCTCTCATCCCCTTTATTTGCACAGTAAATCAGCTTGTCCGCCACCCACATGAGCTGTCCACAGCAGCTGCCACAAGGGCAGCTGGTGGACAGGGCAAGACAGGACATGACAGCTACTGGCAAAGAGCAGGGCTGAGAAACCTCTCACAGATGGACATGCGTCCCAAGACAAGGGCAGCTGAATTGCAGGATGAACTACTTCTATCATCTCAGAGGGAGATTGGATATGCCAAGGTAAGAAAAATGACATAAAATAAAGAGATTTCCCAAGCCATTTGGCTTTTTCCATGACATCAATCCCTTGGCAGCCCTTTCACAACCACACCAACGCTGGGCCTCTGTGCTTGCTTTGCCATGTAAGTGGCAACCTTGCCAGAGCTCAGCAACAAAGTGGACGCTCACCTGCTAGGGCTCCAACAAATAAATGACCGGGACTGAAACCTGTTGACAGTTCATCACTGCGCAACCCTGGAAGCGTGCATCTTCTTGGTTTTTTGGGGGTATTTTAAATCAGCTTCAGTAAAATGTCTCTTAGATTTGTAAATCTTTAGGAAGAACAAACATTGCATAATGCAGGTGAAGTGCTTGGAAATGTTCTGACTTAAATGTTGTTGACATGTAAAATTGTCTGAAACCTCAAAATTGAATGTTACGGTTAAAAAAGGAGGAGAGAATTGTTGGGGTTTTCCTTGCTGAAGAGTAGTAGTGCTGTGTTAATTTTTAAGGACAATTTCATACTGAAGGGGCTAAGATTGTAAACCTTTGAAAAGCCCACTCGTGATTTGCATTTTGGATTTGTTTTGAAATCTAAAAATTATTAATATTTTAGCGCTCTGTCTTTGCTTTTTTCTCTTGAGCTGCGGAGTTGTTTAGGACACTTGATGTAGTATATGTACATAGATCTGTCTTGTTCTTTTGTGTAATTCTTTTTGTAAGGTATTACGCTTACTTGTTACAAGTACAGTAATCAAGTACTCCATACAAAGTCTCAGATGATTTTTTTAGCAAGGTTGATAGGCAATACCTTCTGGGTTTACAGTTTCTCTTGCAGTATATATCCGTGGTGTAATTAACTTCTGACACTTAACATTTTGGCATAGTACTTGGCAGGCCTGCCTCTGTTCTCAGCAGACTGTAGTAAGGAACTGATCTGTAGTCTCTTAATGCTAGAAGACTGCCTCTTGGTCTACAAAATGATCTGAAGATTTCAGACAGCTAAATGGGGGACAAAGTCTCCCCAAACCCTCCGGAGTGTTAATGCTGACTGTACTCCAGCAGTGCTTATTGAGAATGAAATCCATGTGCAGAAAAAGTAAGGATCTCCCTTAGCTGCCTGTGTCTGGGTACCTATTGGTGCTCAGTTAATATCTGGAAGTGTCTTAGACTGGAATCATTTTTGTGTAGTAATGGAGGGCTGTGTTCCGTTAAGTAACAGGGAAGACTATATCCTGTGACCTTTTCTCTGGTGGCTTGGTATTTATGTGTAGCAGTTGAAATAAGCCCAATATGGCTTCCTGGAAACCAAAGCGTTCTGGAAGACAGTGCTGAGCAGTAGGCTACTAGTGCCTGCAAAGTTCCTGTAGTCTCTTTCTTCCCCACTCCCCAGCAGATTCTGGGCTGAGATGCACCCAAATTTTCCAGGCAGTGATCAACATAGTGGACGATAAAATGGATTTTACTTTAAACTGGATTTTCAGTTTTTGAAGTTAGTTAGAACTTGGTTGCTTCTGCAAATTGTAGATACCTATCTGCACCTTTAGACTTTCTAAATGCCAGCGAATTTATTTTTTTTCCCAACAGGAACAGTCAAGCTAAATGCTCTTTGGCTGAATAAGCAGCACTGTATAAAATGTCTCGTGTGTGAAAATGTTTTTTGTACATTGTAGGGGAATAGACAGGGATCGGCGACCGGAAGATCACGGGCTGTGACGGAAAGGTAGACTCCTCCCCATAGGAGTGGCAGGAACAGGAAGCTCAAGAGCTATATAAGCGTGTGACGCAGCTAAATAAACGGACATTTTGTATCCATCATATTGATGTCTGTGCATCACTGTCCCCAGGGTGGGTAGAGCCCTGTGTCCCGGAGATATGCGGCCCAAGATAAGTTCTCCCATAGAAGCGTACAGCAACAAGTGGGGACCCCGACGTGATCGGCGGGGCGGCATGGCAAGTTCGCCGGGGGGAAAAGATAGCTTGGGGCACGCAGGGGTGGGACGGGGAGCCGCAGGACGGCGGGCGCGCCATGGAATCAGTCGTAAAGGTACTGAAGGGATTGGGGAAGGAATATGGAACTTCGATTTCGAAGGCGCCTACCTCAAAGGCCATCCAATGGATGATTACGCGGGGGCTCATACGGAGTCCCGCAGACATATTTAATAAAGATAATTGGGTGAGAATTAAAGAGGAGTCAGCCGAAAGGGCTATGATGAGAAAACGGCAGTACATACAGCTCTGAGAAAGATACACCGGTTACTATTGAAAGCTCGGGATGATCAGGAGACGTGGCGGCAGGCGCGGCTGTGCCTGCACGGTGCTACAGGCGACAGTAGCCCGGAAATAGACCCAGGATCGGCAGTGGGGACGCAGACAGGGGCAAGCATCGCGGGGGATGCGGAAGAAGCGGAGAGTTCGGACGGAGTAGCCTGGCCAACTACTCAGTCTGAGGCTCCCAAAGAGGTGGATCGGGAAGCGGCGGTGTTCCCTGTTGAGCCAGCAGGACCTTTGGAATGCCCCCCGCCCCCCGCATACCCCTGGGACGATTTGGCACAGGCGCGGGGAGGGTGACGTGCCAGCGGACGCAGCGGGAGTGACGGAGCGGAAGGAGAAAGATGACCAGCGCCGGAAGCAGCGCCGGCAGCGGCACCGCCCTCTGCCCGACCCTCGAGACTGGCTGCCGGGGCAACCCTTGAGATGGGAGTCGGACGAGGAGGAGGATTGGGGTGCCTGGAGGGGAGGACGGGGGGGGTATAGATCAACCTCGAGTAGCAGCGAATGAGAAGTTGGGGGAGAAACCGATGCCCACATGTGGGAAGACGGGGCAGATCGCCTGCAGCGCGCAAAAAAGAGGCATAAGGCAGCGGGGCCTCGGAGGACCAATCAGAAGGAGGGAAGAGAGGGACCGCCAAAAGGGGAGGTCCGGAGCGCTGCAGCTCCGGAGGGGTCCGCGGAGGACGTGCTGCGGCCGCTGCAGCAGGCTATGCGCGCACTAGGGGAAGTAACTGGGAGGCAGACAGGACTCTTAACGAAGGGGGCGCCCCAGCGACAGTCGAGTTACCTAACTGGCGGCTGATAGCCAGAGATTGTAGCCTCGATGGAGTAAGGATAGAGATGCCCGGGATATTCCCTGTCCGGATAGCTCCTGGAGGAGGGGCAGGGAGCTGCAAGCGGTAACGGAGAGTTCCCACAGAGCGTATAGCAAAGTGGGCAGGTATGAAAAAAAAGCGGAACCTTGGCAAAAGATACAGCAAGGACTAGCAGAGCCGTTTACAACGTTTTGTGACAGGTTGCAGAAGGCTATTATAGAATCAGAATTGCCACAAGCAGCCAAGGAGGCAGTCCTTATGGATTGCCTCCGAAATCAAGCAAATCCGCAAACACAAGATGTCCTCCGCACCCTGGCGGTGGGGGCATCATTGGGTCAAACCATCAGGCATGTCTTGCGCCAGGAGGCGTTGAATCAGCATGGCGGTGTGGGAGCGCACATCTGCCAGAACCCTGACTGTGGAAGCGAATAAAGGGTGATGGTGCAAGCGGCCGGGGTGGGGCCGAGATGTCACTTGTGTGGACAGCAAGGGCACTTTAAAGCTGGGTGCCTGCTAGCGGAAAGGGGGGGACGTAATGGAGGAGGAGCGCGCCCAGTAGGGAGGTGCTGGGTGTGTGGGAAGCCAGGACATCTGGCAAGAGATTGTCCAACTACAAAGCCGGGAAACGGCCAAAGGAGGGCGAAGCGAGGGGGATTCGCGCCTCCTGTGAGTCAAATGGCCCCCATCATGGTGCCAGTGCCAGGAGCTTGGCCCACCATAGCGGGCCAAGGGGGAGTGAACCTTCAGGCAGGGGAGCAGAACCAGCAAGATTTGCAGGTTACAGCCCCCGCGTGGCCTTGGTCATAGGCTGTGACGAGAGACCCATGGCGGCGGTGATGATTACCCCGCAAGAGCCGAGTTGCCCGGCACGGATATGCCTGGGAATGTTAATGGATACCGGGGCAGATGTCACAGTGATGCCACTCGAACGGTGGCCACCAACTTGGCCCCTTGCCATGGGAAAACGTATAATAGGGGTAGGAGGAGAACAACAGACGAGGACTAGTACTTGCCCTGTAAAATTCAAAGTCATGGACGAGGAGGCAGGGAAGCTCCTCACGGCCGTAGTGACCATACTAGTAGCAGATGGGGTAGCAAGCCCCTTGTTGGGGCAAGACGCCCTTGCCCAGATGGGGATCGGGTTGAAAAATTTAGCATAAGGGCCACTGCCTCAGAGGGGCTTCGTCACCACAGGTTAGTGTGGAAAACCGAACAGCCCGTCTGGGTGGAGCAGTGGCCCGACAACAGAGAAAACAGAGGCTGTAAGAGCTATAGTAAAACGAGAGCATGAAGCAGGGCACCTAGAGCCCTCGATGAGCCCGTGGAACACCCCTATGTTTGCTATAAAAAAGAAAGATAAAAACCAATGGAGGATGCTGCATGACCTTAGAGCAGTAAATCAGCAAATGGAGGACATGGGGCCTCTCCAACCTGGCCTACCAGATCTGAGTGCTGTCCCGAAAGGATGGCGAGTCATTGTTTTAGATCTCAAAGACTGCTTCTTCAGTATTGCACTACATCCAGATGATAGAAAGAGATTTGCCTTTACTCTGCCCGCGGCGAACCGCGCAGAACCAGGTAGTAGATGGCAGTGGAGAGTACTTTTGCAGGGGATGAAAAATTCTCCAGCGATCTGCCAGAGGTATGTGGCTTCTGCATTGCAGCAAGTAAGGCAACAGTATCAGGAGAGAATCTACATGATCCACTACATGGATGACGTCCTCATAGCTGTGCCCACCGAGGCATTGTGTGAACAAGTTTTTCAGACACCCAAAGGGGCCTTGCGGGACAGGGCCTCAAGGTAGCTGAGGCAAAGGTACAGCGAGGACCAGTGTGTGGATTTCTGGGTGCTAGAATACAAGGTGATTGCATACAAGCTCAGCCTATTAAACTTACACCTAAGGTTAAAAATTTACACGATGTACAGAAGCTGGTAGGAGCACTGCAGTGGTTGCAGACATTCGTGCGCATCACCGGTGAGGAGATGCAACCTTTCTATGCGTTGCTGAAAGGGACCGACCCATGGGAGCCCAGGAGTTTAGACCCAGAGGCAGTCGAGCAGTTGCAGACGATAGAACGTCGAATGCAAAAGGAAGGAGTATGGCGGTGGGACCCTCAGGAGGAATTAATTGCAGGTTGGATTCTGACCGCCGGTGGAGGATTAGGATTGCTATATCAAATACGGACAGGGGAAGAAAAGCCACTGCGATGGGTATATCAGAAGGTTCCCAAGGATGCGTTCTCCACAAAAGTCAAGGTAGCCGGGGGAATGATTTGGCGTCTGCGACGGGAGAGCAAGGGAATCTTTGGGAAGGAGCCAGATAAGCTCACAGTGCCGTGGAATGGGGAGAAATGGCGGAAGGTGGTAGAGAGTGAAGAGGATATACAATTGGCAGTATACTCATACCCAGGGAAAATCGTCACAGGCACGGTACAGAGGTGGGCCGAGACAGCCAAAGTGGTGGATTTGAGTGTGGATAGTAGAGTTTTGGATACCCCTCACCCAGGACCAACATATTTCACAGCCGCTTCCTCGAAGACGAACAGAGCGGCGGTAGCGTGGAAAGAAGAGAATAGTTGGATGCGCCAGACGTATGAGGAGCAGGGTAAAAGTGTGCAGTGGCTAGAAGCGAAAGCGCTAGAGATGGCCCTGCGAAAGGATATAGATCGGCATATAAATGTGTGCACGGACTCCTTATATGTGTATAAACTATTCATGTCCATGAAACGAGAGGGTGTACCACACACGGAAATTGCCTTGATGCTAGAGGTTGCTTTATCGCAGCGAGGAGCAACTGTGACAGTAATTCACATTCGCAGTCATCAGATAGGGATTGGACCACTGATTGAGGGGAATCGCATGGCTGATGAGGCAGCCGCGGGAGTCTGGACATTGATGGAGGCAAAGAAACTGCATGAAAAACTGCACCTGGGTGCTAAAGCCTTGGCAAAGGAGTGTGGCATCTCAATAAGAGCAGCAAGAGAAGTAGTAGCCACCTGTCCTTACTGTCAGCACTCGCCATTGTGGGAGGCAGGAGTCAACCCTCGAGGACTGGAAGCAAATGCCATCTGGCAGACTGACTTTACTGAATGTCCACAGTTGGCCCCCGGACGGCACCTGGCGATTACAATTGATACATATAGTGGAGTCATCATGGCTACTCAGCATCGGAAGCAGACCGCAACGCAGTTGACTGCGCATTGGACCACGGTAATGGCGTGGCTTGGAAAGCCCACCGAGATAAAAACAGACAATGGACCACGCTTTTGGGCTTGAAGTACCGAAGAATGGTGTAAAGCTTGGAATATTGTATTAAAACATGGCATTGCTTACAATAGCACGGGGCAGGCAATAGTTGAACGCGCTCATCGCACCTTGAAAGCAAAAATAATACAGCTTGGGGAGGGGGAGGGGATTAAGGGAGCTATACCCATAGCAGCTCAGCAAACTATTTTAATGCGTGCATCATGTTCGCTTAATCATTTTATACGCGGGCAGGAGCAAGTTACAGCAGTGGAGAAGCACTTTGGCAAAGGTCAAGCAGGCGAGCGCTATCCGCAGGTACGAGTAAGGTTCCCAGGCAGTGAGCAATGGGAGAGAGGATGGAAACTGAGATGCCTGGGGAGGGGCTACGCCGCGGTTGAGAATGAAGGGCGCATAGAATGGGTGCCTGCAAAGTGTGTGAAAGCAGAACTGTGCAAGGATGTACAATGAATAATCCCTTTCTGAGTTGTCTCTTTGCAGGGTCTGCAGACATGGATCTTCATGCTAGCCGTACCATTGCGAAAAGAAATGAGCTCCTTGACAAGATCGCAAGCAATATTGCAACGAGAGCGACACTGGGAAAGGGCGGCAAAAGAGAGATATGAACTGGGACTGGATAGTAATAATTGGGGGGATCTTGTTGTGTGTAGTAACCATGGTTACTTGTGGGCTGCCATTGTTATGCTGTGTTATAAGACAAATCAAAGAGCGCCTGCAAGAGTTACATGAATATAGACCTGACCGCAATATGTATCCGCTTACGCAAGTAGCTCTGTAGAACTTTTAGCAGCATGGGGAGGGGGAGATGTAGGGGAATAGACAGGGATCGGCGACCGGAAGATCACGGGCTGTGACGGAAAGGTAGACTCCTCCCCATAGGAGTGGCAGGAACAGGAAGCGCAAGAGCTATATAAGCGTGTGACGCAGCTAAATAAACGGACATTTTGTATCCATCATATTGATGTCTGTGCATCACTGTCCCCAGGGTGGGTAGAGCCCTGTGTCCCGGAGATATGCGGCCCAAGATGAGTTTTCCCATAGAAGCGTACAGCAACAGTACATTTATAATCGTGTTGAAGTAAAAGAATAGTATGAAGTCGTTCTTCTTACAGTTATTCAGTAGGTCTACAGTAAGTAAAAACAGGCTGGAATAAGAAGGTCTGCTAAGAGTGTGCTAACAGTGATTATAATTAGTGTTCTGTTAACCAGTGAGTTGGGTTTTTCCGGGCATAAATTGTGTTAGGAATGCAAAGCAAGGCTGACATCAGGAATGAATACTTCCCTGGTTTAAACAGCTTGCATCATTCCATCCAAACTCCGCTCAAATTCTTGCTTTGGAACCCAGAAAGAATGAGTCACATGTGGCTGTAGTTCATCATAGGTGCCTCTTTATTGAGAAACGAAACCTTTTCTGAGCCTGAAAGGTCGTAGCTTTATGTTGAATACGCATAGGAAGTTTGGAATAGAGATCAATGTTTGGAATAATGACCAAGTAAAAGAGCAGTGAAAAGGTAATCACTTTGTGGTTGTATTTATTGCTTGTATTTATTTTTCAGTGACTTCAGTTCCTCTGTCTGAGGTAATGTGAAGGTCTCCTCTCATTTGGATGCTACTGGAGTCCAATAAAATTACTCAGCCAGCGGAGTGCATGGAAACCACCTCTCTGTGCAGAGGAGTTGTGTGTTGTGCAGTTTATAGGGTGGGGCAGAAACATGATCTGCTGTGACTGTCCTCACTTCAGAATTGCAAATGAATAGCAGCACTGCTTAACGCCTCATGTGGCTTTTTGGAATACCGCTGCCTTTACATGCAGGCTAGTGCGCATATACCGTCTTCCTTTCTGCATCAGTTCAGAGGTGCAGGGAACATACAAAAATCTGCTACTGTAAAGTGGCAAACATTATTACTCTGCATATGCTAGACTGACAGCACTGTCACCTACCTGGCCTTCTGGTGGAATGTACAACAGTGGGACATCACCTCAAAAACACCGTTGGGAATTCCGTTAACTTGGGAGGTAGATCCTGATGCAAATTACTAATTTCACTCTTCCATGACAGACAGCAGAGCAGCTTAACAGAGCATAGGGAAACTTCTGGCCATTAATAATCAATGAAGGGAAACCGTGAAGGTACTGAATAAGTGCAGTCCCTCTCCTGTCCTGCCCAGTCCAAAGATAACATGAAGCCTTTGTACCTCAAATACTTCTAAGTTTTGTGTGCCCAGTTTGTCCATAGTTGGCATCTACCAGACACGGCTGCATCCAATGATGACAGCTTTTAATTCTCTGCATTTTATACACTTATGTGGATGCGCACGGGTAGTTTAGGCATGTTGAAAGTTAACTCCTTACGGCCTTGTCAATGAGAATTCTTGATTCTCTTTTAATAAGCACATCTTTATTCTTACCGAATCTGTGTTAAATTTCACCTTTTCAAACTAATGAAGCTTCATTTTTATTTTTAAGTCCTCTTGCAAGCAGCTTGACAGATTTTTCTAATCTAATAAACTGAATGCGAAGCCGGAGCGACCTCCTAACATCATTCTGTTACTACTTATGCAATCGAGGAGAGAGCTGCAACGTGCCACTTGGAGTATGGATCCAGTTGTTGCCCCAGCGCCACTCAGTGATGTGTTCTAGCTGAAGTGGGGAATAAAACAAGTGGATTTGGGGGTTACTTTTTTCCTTTGCTCTAGTCAGCCATGTATTTGTTGAAATTAGAAACCTATTTCTGTCGACAGATTCTCTGAGCTAGCAGGTAATGATGTCTGGGGTTTTATAGCAGTGATAAGAAATAATGCTAAAAGGATACACAACTGTAGGCTTTAATTTTTTTTTTTCCTTAAAGGCTATTGTTTCTATCTGTACTGAGCAATAGAATACAACACAGATGCTGAATACATGAAAAGGAACATTAGAAGTTGTCATCTCATCTGATCATGAAGAAAATGTTTGTAGTACTTGCATTACAAAGAGGATAGCTTCTGATGCCTCTGCTGAGGGGAAGGAGGGACACAAGCCAATGTCCTAGGCAAGTCAAATTGTTTTGGTCTGATTTTGAAAAAGACAGCTAGTATTGTTACTTGAAGCATTAGATTTGTCTAAATAGCTCTGGGCCTTACAACTGTCCTACGTTCTCCCTGACACACTGAATCCTTGAGAACTGAGTGGCTTTTAGATCGTAAAATATTTGGGCAAATTCTTAATTATAACCCATTTCTGACAGGAACTTAAAGTATGCTGAAAATTGGACTCGTGTTCTTTAGCAGTTCACATTTTCTTTAATTGCAGACAACAACAGGTAGCAGAAAGGGAAAAAAAAAAAAAAGAGAAGCAGCGCAGCAACGAAAGAAAATGGGGGAAGAAGCCCAAAGGCTAATGAAAGAAGAAGAAAACAAAACTGATGTAGAAGTGTCCGGACACAAGCCAGGCATCAGTGGCACAGTGCCAATGAAAAAGAGAATTTCAGCTCTACAACATACATATTGGTATTGATTGAAGTATTTCTAGGGCTGCAGCATTTCTAGGACTCCAACCGTTTGGTTTCAGTACATTCTTCAGGGCATCTTGGAAGGCAGGGTTCTCTCCGAATATCTTCAACGACTAGTAGGTGGTTATTAAAGGAGAAAAAAAGCCCACAGAAAATCATGCCTTGATGGAATGAAGTTTCCTGCAATAGTCCTATTCCAGCACCCTTCTTTGCAGCAAAAGTGATTGAGCAAGGATGTTGACTGAAAGACATCCTTAATGAATAGTTCAAGCCTGGAGAAAAGAATGGAAATACCTAAGAGTGTGGTAAATCTCCTGTATTGTCTATGCTTACCCGAAACATGTAATTAAACAGTTTTAAAGAACCCTTTGCTTCCTGCCTGATCGAGAATGTCTGCTTTTGCCTTTCCATAAAGGTATTTATAAATGTTTCACATTTTTCCATGGGAGATAATATTGACGCGTGCAGAAGAAAATTACTTGTTAAAGGTGACCTGCGGCTCTCAACGTACTCCTGGTAGAGTAGGCTCTGGTAGAGCACAAGTTACAGCTGAACACAAAAGTGGATTTCTTGTCACTTTGTCACTTGCAGCCCCTGTGCTACCATGCCCCTTTACAACACTACAGTGGTTAACAGCAGGGGCATTGCTACACAGCAGTGGTGCGTGCTGCTCCTTTCTTATGAAGGCTAATGTTGTGAACGTAGGGGAGCAATTCAATTGCTGACTTGTATTGGTAAATTTGTATTTCTAGCAGAAATTCTTCTACTTCCTACATTAAGGGGAAAAAAAGTCTCACGCTGTATACTTGTTGCATAGGTAGTACAACTGAAAAAAAGGTGTCCTCCTGTGAATACATCTAAGTGTGAAAATTCTCAGTTCAGTTAACAGCACTTCTCAGGTTCCATTTTTGTACAGTTACTGTATGTATTTACAGTGGGATTCCTCTCAGAAAAGCGTGCAAGGTAAATAGGCAGTAGAAGACAACAGTAGTTTAATGAAGAAGAAAAGTTAATGTCTGCTGGAGGGCAAGGTGTGTGGGAGGAGGAGGGTCCATGTGGTTTGTAGGGGAATAGACAGGGATCGGCAACCGGAAGATCACGGCATGTGTCGGAAAGGTAGACTCCTCCCCATAGGAGTGGCAGGAACAGGAAGCTCAAGAGCTATATAAGCGTGTGACGCAGCTAAATAAACGGACATATTGTATCCATCATATTGATGTCTGTGCATCACTGTCCCCAGGGTGGGTAGAGCCCTGTGTCCCGGAGATATGCGGCCCAAGATAAGTTCTCCCGTAGAAGCGTACAGCTACAGTGGTTATTAGGTGCAGCTCAGAACTTCAGTGAATACCTCCTGCATCTTCTGCTGTGCGGATGCTATTATCCCTGAATTCATGGGCTGTCTTGTGGCAGATGAGCAAGGACAGCAAATCCTGTGCCTGAGACGGGTTCCGTGTGTATCCAGGGTCCTGTGAAGTTGTAACAGAATGGGAAGGGGCGGGGGGACTAGATCACCTCTGCCTCGAAAAATAGAATTTTTAACTAAGTTGTAAGACACAAGTTCTGCTTAAAAGAGAAGTACTTGAGAAAGTAAAGACAGTAAGACTTACTCTGAATGGCCTTTGTCATGGAGAAAAGTTTTAAAAAATATTTAGTATGCTTGTCATGCTGCTTAAAATCTTGCAGAGACCAACTGATTTGACAGCAATTTTTAGACATTAAAGAAGTCATTGAGAAATGTGAAATTTTAAAATACCTTTTAGAAAGCAACAATATGCACTTTTGTGTGTATCTTCTGCGCAAGTGTTCTGGCTGGAGCAGAATCGATGACTGCAGTCTGTCCAGACTGAACAGCAGTACGGCAAGCAAATCTGCTCCTAGTACACACCTCTAAAGTATCTGATGGTGGATTGGAGATAAGAAGAAAGTCTGTGAATAAGCTTTAATAGCAATCCGCGTCTGTCCTTTTAACCACACCGATGAAGCAAGGAGGCTCATGTCATAATTCTTTCCCTATTGCTGACACAGGGCAGGGAAACCTAATACCTGTTGCCTAGTTTAGGTTGGAAGCGACATCGCATCTTTCTAAAAAAATTAGTTTAGTGCTTACTATTGCTATTTCTGAGACAATGTAAAATAGGTGCAACTAGATGTTATTTATTAAAAATAACAAAACATTGGCTAGTGAAGAAGTTAGAAACAAAGCCCCTGACTGCGTCATGAGAATGCTCGTGTTTTTTGAGCCTTCAGCCGTTTTAAAAACGATTAGGTGCTGCCACCTCCTGCACATCAGCCCTCCTGCGTTGCTTTGCCCTCTCCTGCTGCGTACTCACACTGTTTTGCTGTTCTTCCCTCCATTTCCCTGCCTGTACTTGAGCACAACTGCTCTAGGAATTGCTCCCATCTACTCTACCAAGTCCTGACATAATGCCAGAAAGGGTACAGTGCTCTCGTAGGTAGCAGTCTGTATGTCAAAACAGCATGCATTGGTTTCATATGTTTTCCTGAGCTATAGTTGCTTGTGTTTGCAATGCCCCATGTTCATTTGTCTGAAGGGTTTTGGAGGAAAATGCTCCCCTGTTCTGCTCATGTAGGACATAAATAAAACAGTGGTTCAATTTTAGCGCATTTCTAGCGGTTGGGATTTAGGTGAGGTAGTTGATTTGGGGGGGGAAAGAAGGCAAAATGAGGAAGTGATCAGAAGTGAAGAAGAGCCTTGTGAGTGGGTGGACCTAAGTAAGCATGCAGGTGAATCTCTGGTGAGGCGGTGGGCAGTGCCTGTGCCTCGGTGTTTTCAGCAGCTGAGAGGCATGTTGGGTACCTCTTCAGCTGAATATTAAAGAAAGGCTTCTTTGAGCCTGGATTAGAAAGAGAAATAGAGAAATGCATAATGGGATTATCAATAGGTGTTGCTTCAACCAGGGAAGGAGCCGCCTTGGTTCCTATGCTACCCTGTAAGCATGAATTCAAGCAGCCACCTGCTACCTGACCCTTAACCTATGCCCTGCTTGTCCTCCCCACCTGCACACTTTGAGGCAAGACTTCAATTCTTGCCTCAGTATGGTATGAACAATTTCTCAACTCAGAAAAAGGAGGAGGTTTTATTGAACTCTTTGGAGGCTAATGGTCCTCCCCTAGCTGCTCCATACAGCAGCAGCAGGATCCAGGTGAATCATGACTAAGAGTAAAGCCAAATATTAGATGGGGAAAAATCAAGATGGTACATTTGTCACAACAACTGGGATAGCCTCTGTGGATCGGGGAGCAAAGGCCAGTCCCACAAAGTCTGGGACTGGAGCATTTATCGTGGTACTTCAGGCCTCTTCTTTCAAAGGGTGCCTTGAGCTGTCTACATGCTTGCAGGATGGAGGAGGAAAGGTGGCAGCTTGGAAGCGAGCTGTATTTCAGGTAGAGATCAGAGCACGGACTTCTATCAGGAATGTGACGGGAACTCTCTTGCTGAGCATAGTTAAATAACTTATGAGAGTTGAGCGGACAGAAGATTTTTAAGGGCAAGAAGCAATTTTGACGTTATTCTGGTGTTAGCGCCTTGTGTCTTAAACATGGACCATGTCCAAAACATGGTTTGAAATGAGTTCAGCCTATTGACATTTTAAATGTAAGTGTAGGTTCATACTGCTTTGTTGCCTGCCTGCTGCAAAAGACACCCACGTAGTCACAGGTGAATCTCTCTCCTAGAACTGAAGATCTAAACTAGTCCTCTAAACTATGCTCCATTTCACCACCACTCAAAGCAAAGATCACTTAAACAATAGTGGCTGTTAAAGAGAAACCCAAAATTGTGATAAAGATGGTAAAATCACATATAAAATATTGCGCTCTCAGCCTTGAACAGACATGCTTTGAAGTAGCAATAAGGCATGTTGTGTCATGTGTTCCAGTCCCATCCCCTCCACCCGCCAACCTATTAATTTTGGCCCTTGTGCCCAGGTACTTAAAAGAAAAGCTTTTGAAAGTGACTTTGCAGCAACTATGTATTGCAGTAGTGTCATAAGGCAAGTCAAGTGGCCTGCAGGAACCCAACAAGGTAGGTGAGCATGGAAGAGGAAGTTGCTGGCAGAGGAAGCAAGGCGCTCTCGTGTTCTCATCTTTGTGAACTCTTGGAGCCTGTGTTACATCAACATGCCTGTTCGATTCCTCTTCCTTAGTGAAATGCTTAATGAACACTAGGGAATCTGTTGCAAACACAAGTAATTCAGAACCCAGGCATCACAAGGATGCAAAAGGTCTCTCTCTGAATTGCCTCTGTAAGCATTGGTGCATGTCACCCTCTTGAGTGTTGCAAATGCTCCCCACATGCTGGCCAACTATTCCTCCTTCCTTGTGGCTAATAACTCCATTCTTCCCCAAAGCGGCAGGGCAGCGCATGGCGTTGTCTGGCTTCACTAGGCTTCTTCTGCTCTGGGTTGCACAGAGAAATATTACACTTGCTTTGCTGGAGGGGAGAACAGGAAGCCAGTGAGGTTTAACCGGCCAGAGGTGTTGTTGAAAGGTTGGGTGGAGGCAGGCAAACACCGCTATGTCGCCTGTTGGTTAGCATTGCCCTCCTCTGAACTATGCACGGATTTCAAGTTTTGGACAGGAAGAATTTGTGGTTTGATGGTCACAGTGGCATCTCGGTGGGCACACTGAGACTGCATGGCTCTCAGATTAATTAAACAAGGTATTCTGGACTTCTGTTAAATGCCGGGAAGACTGACACTCTCCTGGCAGCACAGAAATAAGCAGTTACAAGCTTCTGGAAGATTGCATTGAATTAAAGATTAGGCACTTGCATTTGTTAACTCAGCATGGGCGCAGTCATGCAGGTGGCATGTGTGTCCACAGACCAACTGGAGCCTTTTTCTCTGCCTGAGTGCTTATGCTTGGAGCTGTAATGAAGTTTTTCTCAGCAGAATTCTCTTCTTTGGGTCCTGATGGTTCCTTATGCCCTGATACAGTGCCTCCGCCAGCTCTGCCTGTGCCCAATAGCTCAGCTGAGACCGGCTATTTTATATGGCTTTGCTACAATAAAACACTCACACATTTACCATTTCTAACAGGCTTCATTGAACTTGTGATTATAAAGGTAATTTACAATGAAACAATTAAATAAACAATAAGCTAAAGCACTATACATTTCAAAGGGCTCATATGACTACAACATTCCAACACATTAAAACTTTAAAACAACATTAACACTCAAATTGTACCTACACCTATACTTATCTTTCTAACACGTTTCAAGACTCTCAACAAAGTACCTTTTTGGTTACAGTCCCTGTAAACACACAAGACCGGTGAAACACTCAAGCAATTGTACAACTGAGAAGAACACTACACAAGACAGGAACAAACAATGTGCTGGAAACTGCCTGGGGAATAGGGGGTTTACCTCTAAATTGAACTGACTCTTTGGACAACGAATGGATAACACTAGCATGCTCTCTGGAATACATGTGTGACATCCTTAGCGGGAACAAGCCTCCGTGTCACTCAACACTGTAATTTCACAAAAGCTTTAGGTTAGTGCTGCCTAAAGAAATAGCCCACCTTTCTCTGGCCGTTTGCTCCCGTGCACGTCTCACGCTACTCTTGAGCCAGTGCAAAGTGCTGGTATATTTGCCCAGTGAAGCAGCCAGGGAAACTCATTGAGCTTAACAAACAACAAATTAACATTCAGCAAACAAACATGAAAGAGAACTCACTGTATTCTCCTTGATCTCCCTGGTCATGTTCACTGTGCAGATATGTTGGCACCAGAAAGACACCAGCGCGGTGGGGTGGGGGGGTGGGGAACATGGTGACTGGGAGCAGGAGGACTATTTCTGTAGGCAGCAGTACTCTCAAAAAACGCCAGTTACAGACATCCTGTAGAAAGGCTTTACCTTTTCCATTCTGAAACAAGTAACATGTTTTCAAACCGATTTATAGGGCAAATCAAATAGTCAAGAGCAAAACGGTGGACTAGGACAGAACTGCAAAACAACGCTCTAGTACTGTAAATGAGATCTGTTCCTGCTCCATGAGTACTGAAAGGCCGCATGATAGTTGGTACAACAGGGGCTGCTACAGCCAGATCGCTGGCGAGTCTGCTGCTCCAGTATCTCTTCTTTATTCCTGTCTGAGAAACAGTATTGACGTACCCAAAGACTTCATCATCATGAGGTTCTGTAAAATCAAGTTCTTCCACAAAATGGTTTTCATTAACTCCGTGCTCCACCTTCCTGCATGGAGGTGTCACAGGAGACAAAAGGATGGTCGAGTTTGGCTCACCTGGAGTTAAGTCCACTACGATACCAGAATCACTGAGGCTTTCAAGAGAAATTGACCCAATTCCTTCAGTGAAGAAGGCGGGCTTAGAGGACAGGCATCTTGAGCTCTGAGCTCTGAAAATGTTTTGAATGAACTGCTCCCCTTCTAGGCTATATGGCACCACATCAGTGTGGATGGTCTGCTCCACCATCATGTTTCTGACTTTCTCCTCCTCCTCCTGGGAAAAAGTTAGTTTTTCATCCAGAACATTTTCAAGCATCTCTTGATTCACAGTAGAATTGGAGGGAGCTGGCTCACTCAACTCAGAGGTTGTGGTGGTCAAACTCTCTTCAAATAAATCAGTCCCGTTAGCTGTGTCCTCATGAAGAAACAGCCCACTATCTGCCAGCTCCTCCAGAGCTTGGTCCTCTGTGGTGGGGCTGTCTGGCATCGTGGTACACAACGGCTTGCCCTCAGAGTCACACGTGTACTCCGGGCGCTGCTCATCTCTCACAGAGCTCTTCAGGGCCATCTCCATGCTTGACACCAAAGATTCCAGTTTCTTGTTTTCAATGCTTATTTCTAGGAAGTATTTCTGAAATTTTTTGTCTTTCTCAGCCAAGCTGTTCTTCATGCTCTCAATAACTTGCTTGAGTTCTTTAATTTCCCTCCTTGCTTCCAAGAGGCTCAGCTCCATCTCCACATGATTACACTCGTCTTCAATCCAGTCTTCCTTCATACGTTCCACCTGAGCTTTGAGCTTTTCGATTTCTCTTTCCCTGGAGCAAAATAAAAATATCGTAACACTTCTGGTGACTGCCTAGTTAAAGAGTCAACGTGAGGCTCCACCTCACTGGGGTGGCTATGCTGCAAAGATGCTCCAAGGAAGAAGCAAATTCCTCCATGCATCATTTGCTGCCACCTCTGGGAGAACTGGCAGAGATGTCAGCTGGCTGCCAAGACACACTGGCTGATTCCTAGCTGGAGTCGCCAACCTTGCCACACAGCCAGCAGCCTTGTGGGCTATGCTGTGGTCCTGGACACTTTGAGGTGAAAGTGGTGGCCTCTGGGTTAGGTCCAACCAGTACAGCGCTTAACATCTCATCTACTGCCTCACCCTGGAGGAAATGACAAACAGCTGCCTGGATGTGTCCCCTGTGCCTGCCAGCAGCTCGTCACGTATAGCCAGAGCCAACAGTGGCCTCAGACAGCAGGATGGCTCAGGGCTGCAGGCACCTGGCTTGCTTTGCACCCGGCTTGCTTTGCACCCCCCCAGCTCAGCATGGATCCAGAGGCTTCTGCCTTCACTTGCAAGCAAGTGGGGAGAAGGGCGCCCTGCGTGAGATCCAGCCCTCACAGGTACAGATGTCAGGCCACCCAAAGCAGACCAAGGGGTCCCTGGAACTCTACCTTGGGGCTCCATTCAAACAACCCTTTGTGCCCGCTTGGGTTGTGTGTGCTGGAAAGCCAGTTCTCAGAGCACAGCTTTAGTAAAAGAGACAACATCTGTTGCTGTGTAACGTACATTGTTGCTTCTTTGCTTAGCATCCATACAAAGTGCTATTGCAAAAAAGTCCATATCTAAGCAACAAAACCACAAGCGGGCACACTAGTTTGTGTCAGAGCTTTTCTTTCATTAGGGGAAAAGGGGGACATTTGTCGTCATATTTTCTGAGTGAGGTGGAACTTTTTTTATGTATAAAAGGTCTCAGTGCTAAAGTAGGCTGGTGAAGAACTATCCTTTGAAAGTCTTCTATCGGGAAAGTTCAAAAAAAGGGAAAAAGAGACAGCCATATTTGTAACGAAAGTGCACGGTACATATTCACTGAGCACACAATGAAACCTTAAATACCTGAAAACAACCTAATCAGCCCGATCATATTTCAAATCTCTTAATGAAAACTTTACATGGTCAAGAAAAGAGTACAAATGATCAGGACTCCCATCCCTTAATGCTCCTGAATAAATCTTGTCCAGTCTTATTTCTGAAGTGAAATATACCTTTCTGTAACTTTGCACTCGGATTCCTTCAGCTTTTTTTTCAAATGCCGTATTGTAACTTCTTTCTGCTGCAGAGGAGTCAAATACCGCTCCGGATTTTCTGGCTTAGTGCTGCAATTGTGACCACAAGAAATAGATTTCCCTGATCGCCTGAAAAGAAAAAAAACATCACACCATCACATAACATCACTCCTACAGTTCTTCAGTCCTGGCAAAAAGGAACACATCCCATAGACTGATATGGCGCTTGACTCATTTTGGGCTCCTCAGTGTCCACACAAGTGACTCCCTCTGGCAAACCAAAGTACTTGAGAAAATGGCTGATTTGTGGCTATAGTACAAAATTTACTATTTATCATACTTGTTTTCAGTGCCATTACCTCAAATGAGACATTTAACTTTAAAACACCTAGCCATCTCCTCACCCAAAACGGTGCCCGAGAGCAGGCAGCTGGGCCATTGGCAAGGGCACCCAGCTGCAGACACAGCCAGGTAAGGAAGCGTACAGACTGAGTTCAGCTCCACATGTGAGTTAAGAAGCCGAGCACCCTGAAACCTACATTAATCCTGTCTAGCTTTAGGTGTGTATCTGACATGCTTGGCTGTTGAGTTGCCTGGGGTGGGAGGAAAGAGAGAGAAAGGGAGGGAGAGAAACAACAATTACTTCTCTGCAATACGTGTCGCACGCTCCCGCAGGTATGAGTTTTCTTCCCTGTAGAGGAAACTGCACGCAGAGGTACCTAAGGCCGGGCAGGGTGAATTTTCACCCGAGCATACAATATTTTCTATACAACCCCACCCAACTCTCTCCAAAGGAGAAAGGACCTTTCTGTGAAAGAACCAGGAAAGCCACATGAGAACTGACAGCATAAAACCACGGAAAGGAGCCTGCCTTGGAGTGAAAACCAGCTACAAAGTGCTTTGACTAAAAGTAACCTTGAATTTTACAGTACTGAAACAGTAAAACTTTTACATGGGATAGAGCACACTGTTGATTGTCGAGCCACCAATATGAAGAGTCACACCCATGCTGAGGAGCAACACGACCCCTTTGGCAAGCCAGACAACCAGCTGATGCCACATTTGAGTGCAGAGAAGGTAAGTCAGTGTGCCGAACACCAGGATGCTGAAATAAAGACTTGCCTCGTCACTTGGCTGCTGTCACTTCCTTTGTTTGAGCCTGAGTTGCTTCTGCTGGCTAAAGAAGCCCCATAATTCTGACGGGTGTTCGCAGGACTCGGCTGGTTTTTGCTCAGTGTTGACAAAGGGGCCTTTTCACGGGAAGCAGGTGGGCTGGGTCTGGACTTGTTGGATAAGGATCCATTATTCTGACCATGAAGGCCACAACTGGAGGAGAACCAACATGGTTAAAGCATACTGGATTATCTTTATCACACAACTCATTATGTGTCTTATTTCACGCACAAAGTTGTCTACACACTAAAACAGGTAGATAACTGTGAGTGGCCGGGAAGAAAGTCCTGAAGTCATCAGCCACTGCACACTCTTTCACTGACTGTGGGGCTCTCAGTCTGAATTATGTGATCTAGGGAAACGGTGGCCATTTTCACGTTTCTCTGTGGCTAGCACGGTTCCCACTGACTCCACCAGATCATCCACCTTCCCTGAACCTCTGACTCCATTAAGTAATGAGAGGACTGCAGCCTGGGCTAGTGCCAAAAGAACCACGCTTCAGCCTTCCCTGGCCAGACCTGCAGAGAGATGCCTGCTCGTGGAGGTTTGCTCTAAGACTGCTTTCATGCTCCTTGGCAAGCAGCCTGAGGGATCACAGTGTGTGATGAAAACAGATTTGTTTGAGCCACTGTTCCTTTCTCTCTTTGGCATAGAGGGTGCTTCTGCTGCCACTGTCAACTATTCATAGAATCATAGAAGAGAACCATAGAATCATTAAGGTTGGAAAAGACCCCTAGGATCATCAAGTCCAACTGTCAACCCAACATCACCAAGTCTCCTAAACCATGCCCTGAGGTGCCACATCTACACATCTTTTAAGTACCTCCAGGAACGGCGACTCTGCCACCTCCCTGGGCAGCCTGTTCCAATGCCTGACCATTCATTTGCTTAGATATAGTTCAAACCCTACTGTGAGCAGGCTGAAATAGTATTAAAATAGACAAAGAAAACCACAGATTTTTTTCTTCCTTCCTTCCTTCCTTCCTTCCTTCCTTCCTTCCTTCCCCTTCCTTCCTTCCTTCCTTCCTTCCTTCCTTCCTTCCTTCCTTCCTTCCTTCCTTCCTTCCTTCCTTCCTTCCTTCCTTCCTTCCTTCCCTCCTTCCCTCCTTCCTTCCCTCCTTCCTTCCTTCCTTCCTTCCTTCCTTCCTTCCTTCCTTCCTTCCTTCCTTCCTTCCTTCCTTCCTTCCTTCCCTCCTTCCTTCCTTCCTTCCAGTTTCCCTCCTACGTATCTACCTTTCTTTTCCCACTCTTTATTAAATAACCTGACTGTCGACTGTGGGCTTGAAAGCAACTGGTATCTGTGCTGCTGGCAACTGCCAAAGGACTGAGGTGCTCTGAGCACAGCTTCCCAAGGTGGGTTCCTCGCTTGCTCACTTGGTTTGTCTTCCTGCACTGCTACACTGCTACCTACATCCTCTCATGGAATTGGTTCTTCTAAACTGTAATGAACGGGCTGGTTTCAGAAAAGAAAAAGGCAAATCCAGCCAACCAAAGAGGCTTGAACATAAAAATTTAAATACCACAGCACTATGAAGCAAGAACTCTTCTCAAGATTCCCTAACTTGGTTTCGTCCCTCCTCTGAAAATGGAACAGTTTATAAGGAAGGTGGCTGCTGCAAACCTTCATCACACTGCTGTGGTTTGGGTGATTTTATAATTATTTTACAATGAAGTGCTGGACTGTGGTTTGTGACAACACTGAGATTTTTCAGAGGAAGTTGAGTCAAACAGTTAAAAGAGAACATATCGCAAAGGAGACCTCTCCTTCCACTTCGTACAGTACAGCATCAACTCTTGGGTGAGGCAGAATTCACATAGACTGTGCGTAACACAGCAATGCAATTGAAGGAGCATTATTACAGAGGACTTCTGTCTAATTAAGTGGGTCAGGATGCTCTAATTTAAAGTTACATTTAAATGCACAGAAATACATGCAATGATACAGAACCTTACTGCAAGTAAGGTGATTTTAGGGCTTCATATTATACTTAGTATTTTTCACACACACACACACACACACCCCCGGCCAGTACCTTTACTGGTTAGATTTAATCTAGAGAGTGCTTAGGTAATGTTTATTTTTCTAACAGTCTCATGACACAGATAGGAAACTGCTCATTAAGCATCATTCTGCCAATCTCTGTGCACTGGGGCACACTCCGACCTCAGAGACATCTGTGTGACTTAAGCATAGAGGTATCCCACTGCCAGTCCCGGCCTGGCCTACCTGCCAGCACTTCCACAAAGGGCAGGAAACCCGTCCTGTCAATCTGAACTCTTTGCACCTGCTCCAAAAAATGTAACCAGCAGGGATTTTGTGGGTGGAGCACAATGTGTGCTGCTCCACCCAAATGTCCTCACCCTCGCATTCACAAGCTCTCTGGATTTGCACTTCACAAATGATAGGGAGAAATCTTACAGAAATCTTTCTTGAAAGATTTGTTTAGATAGATAACTCATTTATATATTTTTTTTTATTTGCATATAGTTTTAGTTACAGAAAGGTTGGGCAAGGGTGTTGAATACAAAAGCATCAAAGGCAATATTGTCTACTTCTTCCTACAAAAAATAAGGTCATGACCTGGAAAGGGACATGCCAAGCTGACAGTTTATTACAAAGAGAAAACAGTGATAAGACCAAAAGGTTAAGGTTAACTTCTTAGAGGTACTGCTGTTAAGCAACATACACCCAGTTGTCTCCTCCTCCACTCCAGCTGAAGTCTTTTCTGTCTTACCTGAGGGTATCTCCCATACTTGTTATGAACAAACAACAAAAAAATACCTGTCGGCTGATCTGGCCTACTGACATGTTTTGGTCTCAAAAAATATAGCTTTTTTTTCCCCTTTCTCATATTACAGTTCTCATCAGTGTAAGTGCTGCCCAAGAGCATAGTGTTAGCCAAATTGTTTCAAAACTCACACTAGTGGTATTTTATGTATTAGCTGCAAGGCCTTACATAGTAGTCTCTCTCTGCACTAGCAACTCTCTCACTCTTCAGGAAAAATTGCTTTGCTTACTTGTGAGAAAAAGACCTTTTGCTTCCAGCAGCCGACACACGGGCTTCAGGCACTGAGGTACAGCCTGTGTTGCTTGAAGAGCTAAAATTGGTTTTAACCCCTGGAAAAGAAAAGGGACGAGTAAAAACACAGTGGAAATCATAACTCAAAGGCTGTTTTAAAAATGACGATGAACAACAGGCATCATCCCTTTGCCCATCCTGTGTGAATTTTAGCAGTTGCATGAATTTTCCAACATCCCTGATGTCAAGCACGTGATTTGTTCTGGATTTGCAACATTTCTTCAGAAGTGGCACTTAAACAAGAGCAGAGAAAAACCATTTGGACACAAACCCCTCACACTAAAGAAGCCCTTTTAGGACATGGCTAGGAACATTTGTTGTGACAACCTGTTTGCTTTCTTACAGCCGTCAATACAAGAATCAGGCTGCTCACACGGCTCCTGCAGCAGCACACAACTGTAACTGCAGATTTCGCTTGCTTTAAACCATATGAAAAGACTACGCGCTGGGGGAAAAGCCGCTTCCATTTTGGTTTCTGAGACGATGTACACATACATGCATATGTACATATAAATGTGTATAGGCTAATAGGGTATATGTGTCTGCGTATGTACACACATATGCAGGTTCTCGTGGCACACAGAAGGACAGTAAAGCAGCTCTAATAGCCTTAAATCAATCCAATAATCACGTGCGGCTCTCAAGTGCTTCTGGGGTGTTAAGCCATCTACCTGATTTCTGACTTTCTATGGATCACAGCTTTTATTTCCCAAGCCCTGGCATGTACAGGGAAAACCGCTTTCATTTTGCTACAAACAGTAGTAGGTAGAGCTACTAAGAAAGTCTTATCACCTGGAAAAATACCCACCCTAAAGTTAGGATTTTTTTCAGTCTGTCACTCAAATGGCAGATGTCCAAAGCCATATCTGGGCCTTACACTGCAAAGCCACAATATTGTACAATGACTTTAATCTGAGGGAATGGAAATAACTTTCCAACATCCTTTAAACAGCTGGTTGGGGGGAGCATCTCTCACCTGAGAATTTCTGGGCACCTTCTCACGCACAGACACCCCCAGCCAGCAGCTGCAGACTTACCATGAACCCCATTTTTGCTATATTTTCCATGATGCATCTGCAGATACCATCATCCCCCACTGGGGTGGATAAACCTTCAGCTGCACAGTCTTTCTTAAATCCTTTGCAGAACTGATGGTGATGTGCACGGCTTGTACCCCAGTTGACTAGGTTTGTCGCTGTGACAATGTGATTGCGAAAGCTCACACATCTAAGTCCCAGAACAACCCACCTAAGCAGCATTAACCATGAAAGAGGCTGCCATTTCTCAAAAACCATTTCTTTTGTCTGAACTGGCTATAACACTTGTTTTGCCCTGATCTGAGACTCCCCTGACTAAGAGGATTGTCTTACCCACCATTTCCCACAAAGGATACCACATATTGAGTCATCAGCTTAAGCGGTATCTCAGTTGAAATTCATTCATACATATATTTCCATGCTGCAGCCACTCAGTGTCACAGTGCTGGCAGGCAAGACAACTTGGCACTATGCTCTGACGGAAACGCTCATGCCACGCGTAGTGGCATCCAACACTGAGAGGCCCGTCACTCTGGCCCCAGCCCACCTTGCAGCAGGCTACAAGCAGCAGCACACCCACTCCCTAGGAGCAGAGCTGTGCACCGCTCTGTGCAACGGGAAGAACAACACAGTGATGGCCAGCAAAGTACTGCAACGTTTTCCAGGATTGCTTCTTGCCTGCAAGACACTGGAGTGAAATAGTGCAGTATCAAGTGCTGTCCCTGCACTTTATTGCTCAGTGGGCAACGGCACTGAGCTAAGAGAGTGCTGCAAACAGCATCATGCTTTCTGCACTGCCTTTTAGCCTCCTTGCTGCCCTGACAGCACCACTACAGTCACCTAGCTCTAGCTGACATGGAGGGGAGAGGGGAGCCTGCAACCTCACGACTGCATGCTGTGCTGCCCATGACGAGGAGTGCAGGCAGTGCCAGCTGGCACAACCCAGGCAGAGGCAGAAAAGGCAGTGACGGTACGTCAGACGTGTGTGCACATCTGCCCCATGGGTTGGAGGACCACTGCTTAGGGAGCTAACACCGTCCTGCCACAGCACTGCAATTGGCTGGGCAAGGTAGAACAGCTTAGGTATACTTGGTCTGCCAGGACAGTATGCAACCGCATCACATACGTACGTATGTATATGGAGCCAGTATATACATTTCTTACACAGATCCACACAATAACCATACATGCATGCCTGGAGTATAGCATCCCAGTCTGCTATTTATAGCCATTACAGATGGTTGGATACCTTGTGGCATGGTCTTCTGGCCTCAAAAGTCAAATTTTGCTTGCACTTGAGCATGTAATATTTTTCCTTCTATAAGAATAAAGCTCAAACTTTCCTGTGTGCATTTGATTGTCCATGTGCTATCTAAATGGTAAGGTTACAACATAGAAAAAAGGAAGAAGTGTCAGTAATACCTGTGACAGGAACACTGACAGCTGAGCAGAACTGGATTCCTAAAACTCAGGATGCATCTGAGTTTAGTAAATCTTTTAAGCTAATTTAGTCTTTTTGTGTAAGTCTTTCTTATTTGCAACTTCACCACTCTTTCATAGCTGCCAAAGTATAGAAACCACAGAACTACCTATCTTCTGACTCCATAAACATGACCTCTTAATATATATCTATGTGTGTGTATATATAGATATAAAAATCATTCTTGATGCTAGGTTTGCATATAGTCACCCAGTGAATCAGAGCTGTAAATGAAACAGCGCTGACAGAGACAGCTTGTCCTCAGAATGTAAAACACTTCAATTTGCTGAGCCTCCGTGCCTTCAAAAGCATCCTGTTACACAGCAAAGAGACGAAAACACAAAATAATATAAGTTCACCACTCCAGTGCAGCTGCTAGAGGAATAAGTAGCATGCTGTCCCTGTAGATAGCTTTATTTAGAGACCCCAAGGGAAGAGAGGGGGCCTGACTGCATAAGAACTTCCAGCAAAGCCATTAGAAACAGCTGGAAAAGTAGAGATAATTCAGTTGTAATGCCCTTTATTGAAAGAATCTGTATTTTTAAAAGACTAAGTTTAATTTATCTTAAAACTTTTAACTCACAGCTACATCTCCAGTTTCAATCTTTAACAGCGTAAGCAGTAATATTTCCAGGAAACATTAATGCTACTTCTTTTCTATTTAATACGGGGTTGTTCCTGCAAGATTGTTTTTGTACACCACAAGCAATCTAGGAAAGAAAACCAGACTGCTCACATGCACGAGCAAATGTAAGAAAAAGAAGCTGCACAGAAGTGATGAAGTCTTGCTTCAGCATTTCCGGCTTTTCTTCAGATAACACCCTTTAAAAAATGACCCATGTTGAGGGCAAAGGCTGCCAGCAGGGAATGTACTCAATTCACAGTGTCAAGCTCAGCTGACAGCGTGTTTTTGTTCCAGTCCCTGGCCTTTGACTTACTATGCGGTTTACTATTACTATACATGAGACTCTTGCCTTGCACTTTGCTATAAATTTCACATCCAACAGTAACTGCGTAAATGCAGATATAATCCTGGGAGCAAGGATCAGGACTCTCCTCCACGTAGACTGCTCTATTCTTTGTGTGACAGAGAAGCTGCTCCCATGTGCTCTGCCGCTGCCCATGTCCGACAGATACCCTCTATTACCACGAGGTCTAAAGCCAGTGGAGGAAGCTGATGATGCTCTGTAGGTTGCAGTGGTTGAGAACTCTTGTGAGAGGTGTGGATTTGAACTCCTTTGGTCTAAGGAGGGCACTGAACTCAGATCTTTTCCCCGAGCTCTACTTGCTCAGCTGCCACACAAAACAGGGTGGGTGGTAGCACCAGTGCTGGCCATAGTTCAAAGCAGTGAAACGTGCTGGTTGCTGGCACTCACAGAGGTGGTCTGGCTCTGGTACAGAGGTTCAGAGTGAATGTGAGGCACGTGCATGGGCGCAAGCAGGGTACAAGTAGGTGGCCAAATCTGGGAGACGGGCACGCCTCTCTGGCCTCTCCTGTGGACTGGGGGAGGTGTGTTCCTGCCTGGCATGCTCTCTGCTGTGAATCTTGGATTGTAGTACCTAACCACCCCCTCTTATTTTATATGCAGTTTAGTCATCAAGCTCAGACTTGCAAGTTGTGCTCCCAGAATGACAGTGAGATCCTGAGCACAGCAATGCCTGGCATCAGCATCCCCTCCCCTATCCCACTGCGCTGGCCAAAGAAGCTATCGCTTATCACTCTTGGGTGGACATCTACCTGACTGCTTCCCTGTGCCCTCTCATCAGACAGATCTGTTAATCATGTTGCAGCTGATTGCACAGCGCAGTAACAGCTGATAAATTGGCAGCTGGCAAACATGCAGTCAGAGAAGACGTGGAGCAAAACTTTCAGTGTGGGTGACCATCAACTGTTCAAACCTGCTGGGTGAGGAGACTTCCAGCTCAATACCAGGCAGAAGACTTTGGGGAAGAACTTCAGCGCAGATCCTGCTTCCCTGCATTTAGATCTAAACTTGATTTTACTTGATCCCCTCAATTCATACTGCTGGTTGTGTGATCTAAACTAATTATGCATCTTGATTTTTGCTCATCTAGTTCACCTACTTTTCTTACTTTGGAAGAAAGTTTGTTATCAAATAACCAAAATTTATCTCATTAAGCAGTTTTCCAATCTCATCTAAATACTATAGCTTTGGTAGTAATCTGAACTGCATTTATGCAAAGTATAAGCACTGCAGATCTCAAAATAAATATGGAATGTGGCTTGTGTATGCTGTGAAACAACAGTCAGTCAAGCTCATCTCTAAAAACAGTCACTACAAACTAATTACTGAGATTGGCTGAGAGCCATCATGTAGACTCTGCATATCACTGTATCCTGAGCCAGCATTTTTCTTCATTGTTTTTAATTCATGGATTTGCAGAGCAGCCACGAGCAGATGTTGGAACAGACAAAGAGCATTACAAGGTGGGGTTTTTTTCCTGCTTTATATACCTTACAGAGATTCTTCGTACGGAAATTAGCCTGACCTAATTATTTTTTGTGATTCTATATGCAGTTTGAGCTCTTCTAACACCACTTTAGAACAGCTGCCAGCAATTTTCCCTTCTCATCCTGAAATGACCTTTGTTGGGGGAACACATGTTCACGGAGAAGAGAACAGTCTGGACAACTTATCTTTCTGTTCAAACCAAAAGGCTCTTTCGATCAGAGATGGAAGGATGCTACTTTGCTACTCCAACCTCATTAGAAACATTGAGACTGGAGGTTCAAGAAATACCAATAGATGTATAACATGATACTCAACTTGTATATGACAGTTTTGGAAAAACCTCCGTGATGTGTAAATCCACCTACGGACAAGTCTTTAATAAGGAAGCATGTGGTGTTACCTCAGGAGTTTTCTCATATGCCTGGCAGTACTACCTGGTCTGCTTGAATAGAAATGAATAGGCTGGTCAGAAGTACTTTTAGAAGCTGGAAAACACCATCTTTGGCAGGGATGACTTAACAGGACACAGAAAGGGAGTGAACTCCGTCATAGACTAGGTCAACATCCCAGCCGTCCCGTTACGTTGGTGGCAGAAGTTTAACAAAGGGCTTTCAGAGGCCTCTTCAACACATCTCCTAAATCTGGTTCCAATGCACAAGGAGGAGAGAGGCTGGCTGGTGCACAGTAACAAACCCCGCAGGCATGTATTCACAGCAGCAAATGCTGCAGGTATGTGTCCACAGCATATATGCAAACGCATGAAATCACATGCTAAACCTGATTCAGCTGAAAGCTTTTGCACAATCACCCTTAATATAAGGCACATGGTTTTCATTCTAATGTGCATTTTAAACATTTTAAATCAGTTTTACATGTTTTCAACAGGGAAGAGAAAACCACCAGAATGAGAAACATATCTGAGAGGTAACTAACTAAGCAGCCCTGCAATCCCAGGATCAAAAGCAAAATTTGTCATAAAGCTAGTCAAACATTTACTGTAACGCACACCTTGAAATTATTACAAAAAACTAATAGAGATCAAGTGCCATCTACTGAAACGAACAGTAAAACCCTACCCAGTATATTGATTGGTTGCCTAAACTATATTTCTATAGTTATAAAGAAAGACAAGGTGGGTCTCAAAGCAATGAATGTCAAGTTACGACTGCTGTCATTTGCTTGTTTTTCCCCCCAGTAGCACTCTTAGCATTAAGGAACACTAAGGACAGACATGAAGCCTGTGCTTTTTCAGCCTATTAATCCTTGAGGGTTTGCGGTCACACCGTATTCTGCCAACTTTAGCAAAGACTCACAGCGTGCCAGGTGCCCAGACTTCGAAAGCCAACAACTTCCTATTACTTAGAGAATTTCAGAAGGGAGGAACAGACGACCTGTAATGAAATGCCTCAACATGGAAGCAAGACAAGGCTTGTAATCCAAATAAAATACAAAACAAACTCTGCAGAATTTTCATTTCCTTTAAACACAACTTACATAACAGTACACCTAAGATACGGTATTATAAGGTACATCTACTGTTTTGTTACAACACATTAAAAGTAATATATTTCAAGCTCCTTGGGGAAGCGATGTCCACCTTGCAGCGGCTGGAGCAGGATTTATGAAAGGATGCCAGGGCCCCAGCTCCACGGGGGGAATTTTGGAAGTAGCACTCTCCATATCTGCCACCTCACTTGAGAAATCCCGCTCTCAATCAGCAGAGTGTCTCAGCTATGTGAAACTCTTGTTTCTGGGCATGCCTAGAAGCAGGTCAGCTTTAAAAGAGCTCGGTGCCTGGCTCCTCTCCAAAGACCAGGCTGGGTGTTTCACACTACACAAAAGACATCAGGGTCCACACAAAAGCAGCCCAAGGAAAGCTCTCTTCTGCTCTCTGCTTTACTGGAGAAAGGATCCACCTGGGATTTGCAGGGCCAGATTTAGCTTTGAACTGGGAGGAGGCTGCACATCATCTCCCCATCACACCACCTGGGACACGCACTGCGTCCAGCTGTAAGAACCAGGGGAGGAGATGGGGTTCCTGTCCTCTCAGCTTATCGGGGCCTTCTCCAGCTCCTCCACAGATTCACCCAGTTTAGGGTGCCTGCACGTCTTTGTCACCCGTTGCTACATACATAGTGGAATCCAAACAGGCCTGAATTTCCCACAGCTCCCCTGCCTCCATCAGGAGACCCTGCCTAACCCCTGCACCCAACACACCTGAGAAAAGTAAGTTCTACAATCTAGAGTTTTGGGCAAAGTTGGGCAACCTCTGTCTAGTTGCTCTATCAGATGCTGGGTTTTATTTTCTTTTCATAATTGTGGTTTATTTATTGGAACAGGGACTGGGCATGCATTTCCCCCTTCTTCCAGGCTCTTCCTAATCTCGGAATCATAACGACAGGTGAGGACCAAAAGAGATTGAAGGCATCTAAAACACAGCTTCCCCAGGATTTATATAGCTAGGTACGTAAAAGCAAGCAAATGTTCAAAATGCCACCGCTATCTGCAAAGTCCTGCTTAGTTGTTTATGGCTGAGTTTCCACTGTTGAGCCCATTAACCACCAACTTCCCCAATGTCCATATACCACAGTGAAACCAAATCAGTCAGATTTGCATGGCTAAGATAAAGACGTTCCCTTAGCTTTCTATGCCTGCATACAAATACAGATATATAAACAGAAGGAATATAGAGACATATCCACTCAACACTGCTCAAAAAGGATTAAAAGATGTCACTCTAAAGCACAAAAAAAAAAATTCTGAGTGATTTGGTCACCAAAAAACAAAGTTCAGAGAACACTGAAACTATTTCTGATTTTAATTCAAACATGGCCAGATAGTGGAAAAACAGAATTTTCTACTTTCTGTCTGAAATGATGCTTAAATTTTGAGAACTGTCAAATTCCTTTCTTCTTTTAAAAAAGGGGTACAAATATTTTCATATTTTTATTGCTTTAATTTAACTAATTCCTAATTAAAACTAAATCCTTTCCGTTTTTTAATTTTTAAAATTTTACATTTAAAATATAAAATTAAATAAATTAATTTAATTAAATAAATTTAAAATATTAAATTTAAAATTTAAAAATAAATTTAAAATGTATTTAATTAAGTACATTAATTAAAGCCTTAAAATATCTCTAAGCATTCTAAATAGTTTAGATTGAAGATTGTCTTTTTTCAGTCTGAGAGAAAGGCTTTCTTTAATGTTTTGATTTGGTCAACAACAATGATGACAGGATTACAGGGCACTGTTTATGAAGGAAGATTAAGGGAATACAACTTGTGTATTCTAATCAGTCTGGCAACACTCTATCATGGGGAGGAGGAATACAGCTGGAAAACTGTAAAGAAAACCATTTAACAGCAACACAGGATTCTGGCTATGATGCATGTTATGTCATGAAAAATTACTTTAAATAAAAATTGCTGTTTGGTGGAAGTGCTCATAGTAGAATGTAGCTGGAGGATGTTCAGAATATTTTAACCAGGGCATCAGAAAACTATTTTCAACATTGGCATAAATAATACAGATTGTAAATTACAAGCAGAGCACCAAGAAAAAAAAAAATCTCCTAAGAGAAGATTTATAATGGCCTTTCCATAGGCACAGTATTTCCTTCCGTACAGGTGAAGCGGGCTGAAAACCATGGAAAACAGCCAGAAAGAGCAGAACACTTGCTGCAGTAGATACACAAATTGCAAAGCCTGCTCCAGCTTGACCTCACACATATTTTAAAACAAATACTTAAGAGCGTGCAGTGTGTGTAGCATCGGTTTCTCTTATTTGACTCATATTCCATAACGAATGAGCAGAAGAGAGAAAAAAAGCTTCTTAAATATAAAAAAGACTTTTTTTTTTTTTTCACTGAAGATCACAGCTCTTGCCATCTTCCATACCTGCCTCAACTCTGACCTCTAAACCTCAGTGCCCTTCTTACGCCAGGAGCTCAGCCATCTTTTCCAGATGGAGGAGGAGCATGTCCCCACAGTCCCCAGGAGACCTGCATCTCTATCAAAGGGCATTTGGCACTAAAAGGTGAATTGGCTGGCACAGGTCTCGCCTTGTCCAACAGCCCAGCGGCTGAGGCGCTCCCTGCAAAAGTCCCATATCTGCATCCCCTACTTACTCAGATTTGCAGTTGGAGCCGTGGCTTTCTCACGGACCACGCGCGAGGCTGAGCTTGAGGTTGCAGGCGTCCTGAGGCGAGAATCTCCCTTTAACAGTTGGCGTCCCACTTTCAGGAGATCTGGAGTGGTATCAGGACAATTAATGCGCCAGAGAGAGAGAGAGAGAGAGAGAAGAGTTATGGTGTGCCTGCTGGGTACTTGGCTTCAAACCCCCAGTACAAGAGTAACTAGATTATACAAAGTGGAAGAGCTTCCCTGGGAGCAGACTCCCTGCATCCCCTCAGCCTGCTCAGCGGCCTGCTACTAGGGCACTCGTCTCCTTTGTGCTCAAGTCCAGCCTCCAAAAGAGGCAAACAGATCTAAGTAGAAGTTTCTTTTCCCTTTACTGAACTAAGTAACAGGCATCTCCTTTTAATGTTCTTTTCCTTTGTCAGGAAGGACATAAGCACCTAAGTGCGCAAGATTTGTGCCCGAGACCCTGAATTGTAGGTGGCCTGTGCCACCAGCCCAGAGCTGAGCAGATCATTGCTTAGGACAGATGGGATTCAGGCTTTCGCCTTTTACTTGCCCATTCCTCCTTTGTAACTTGCTGACTTCTTTTCGGGATCCTCTATTATCTCTGTGATGTCTGGGTGCCTGCTGCAGCCCGAGAGTCTTCTGAACAAAAGGAGATATATGTCTTGAGGGGCCTCAGCCCAACCACGTCCCTACTAAGCAACATCAACAATAATTTTTTAGAAAGGGTGGATCATACAATCTGTGACATTTTTCTAGAACACTTTAATTTAACAGGAACTTGCAGATTTGGGTTCAAAAATACAAAACGCTTGAAAGCCAAAACAGTCTTTGTAGGTGCTACTTTGTTTATTCTTCTTTGAAAGAAATACGTGGCCCTTTGAATATGTTATCCACACCAATTCAACTCAATTTGTTGAAATTCAAACTCTAAATCTAAAACATATAAAAATCCTAAATAAAAAACCATAGCGCTATGCTCATAATTTTTCAAAGATGCTTTTTCAGCATCTTTTGCTCAAAATATTTCTCTTCCAATTATATTCCGTTCTTATCTCTTGGAAGTTATACAGCACTTTTTTCACTTCAGTGCAATTCAGTTAGCTTATACCCTAAAAATTCTTCACTCCTGCTAACAAAATTCACGGTGCAACGGGAGATACAGGCTGTCCATGTGCAATGCTAGGTGCCTTGGGCAGCGGTCCTCAGAAACAGGACAAACGGACAGTGCCCAAGCCTATGAGGGATGAACAGGAGAGGAAGAGGCATCTAATTAGACTTACTTGAAGATCCAAGCGTGATCTTCAAACACAAACTTTCTTCCGCAAATGAATGTCTAAGACTGGGTTTCCTTTCTGTTAAACAAAACAAAACAAAAAAAAAAAAAAAAGAAAAAGAAAAGAGACAGAAACCGTACTTGGCTTCAGTAAAGGCTAACAGCAGAGCTGTCATAGACCTGATGAGGAACACAGAAGATTGGGGTGGGATTCATCTGACTAAGCATGGATGTCTCTAATGTAGACACCCATGTCTGAGCCAGCCTCGGTCCCATATTTAGGCAACCGAGAGTTCGTCAATATAACCAGTGAGTTCAAGGTACTCCCTCACCCCCGAAACAGCTCCCACAACGGCCAGGAGAGAAATGGCAGGTTCACCTGTTCAAGCTGTTCCACTTCTGATCAGCGATGGGACCAGTCACTGGAGCAGACAAGGGGGGCGCCCCCCCATCTGCAGCCCACAGCTCCTGAAGGTTGTCTAAGGAGACCCGTAGATTCGGTTTTCACCTCTTCTGAATCACAAATACCGAGGGATTTACCCCAGGCAGAGGAGCCCCAGCGGGATCCGCCGCCTGCGCTGGGTCCGTTGACCCAACTGGCAGGGACCGGTCAAAAACTGCCACAGGGGGGACCCAGGCGTTCCGATGCACGCGGAGGGGGCTGGGCTATGCAAATGAGGGAACCCCCCAGCAGCCGCTTCCCCCCTGCTGCCAGCCGCCAGACCTCACAGCACCAGCTGCTACAACACACCAAGCCTTCACAGGGTGACGCCTCTCTGTGCTCAACTCCGGGATGCAAGCTTCGAGGTTAGCGCGGGCTTCAGCCTGGGCACGGCGTCCTCGCTCACGGAGGGCGACATGTGCGTGCTCATTTCCCTCTGAAAGAGTTAAAAATAACATTAGAAACCCTCAAGCTGACACAACAACATCTTCAACTCGTTTAAACTAGACACAGGAGATGTTTCTGTGATCCTAGTTTTTAAGAACAAAAATACATGCTTTTTTGAGCCTTCAGCCGTTTTCATGCTGACTGTACTCCAGCAGTGCTTATTGAGAATGAAATCCATGTGCAGAAAAAGTAAGGATCTCCCTTAGCTGCCTGTGTCTGGGTACCTATTGGTGCTCAGTTAATATCTGGAAGTGTCTTAGACTGGAATCATTTTTCTGTAGAAATGGAGGGCTGTGTTCCGTTAAGTAACAGGGAAGACTATATCCTGTGACCTTTTCTCTGGTGGCTTGGTATTTATGTGTAGCAGTTGAAATAAGCCCAATATGGCTTCCTGGAAACCAAAGCGTTCTGGAAGACAGTGCTGAGCAGTAGGCTACTAGTGCCTGCAAAGTTCCTGTAGTCTCTTTCTTCCCCACTCCCCAGCAGATTCTGGGCTGAGATGCACCCAAATTTTCCAGGCAGTGATCAACATAGTGGACGATAAAATGGATTTTCCTTTAAACGGGATTTTCAGTTAATTGAATTTAGTTAGAACTTGGTTGCTTCTGCAAATTGTAGATACCTATCTGCACCTTTAGACTTTCTAAATGCCAACGAATTTATTTTTTTTCCCAACAGGAACAGTCAAGCTAAATGCTCTTTGGCTGAATAAGCAGCACTGTATAAAATGTCTCGTGTGTGAAAATGTTTTTTGTACATTTATAATTGTGTTGAAGTAAAAGAATAGTATGAAGTCGTTCTTCTTACAGTTATTCAGTAGGTCTACAGTAAGTAAAAACAGGCTGGAATAAGAAGGTCTGCTAAGAGTGTGCTAACAGTGATTATAATTAGTGTTCTGTTAACCAGTGAGTTGGGTTTTTCCGGGCATAAATTGTGTTAGGAATGCAAAGCAAGGCTGACATCAGGAATGAATACTTCCCTGGTTTAAACAGCTTGCATCATTCCATCCAAACTCCGCTCAAATTCTTGCTTTGGAACCCAGAAAGAATGAGTCACATGTGGCTGTAGTTCATCATAGGTGCCTCTTTATTGAGAAACGAAACCTTTTCTGAGCCTGAAAGGTCGTAGCTTTATGTTGAATACGCATAGGAAGTTTGGAATAGAGATCAATGTTTGGAATAATGACCAAGTAAAAGAGCAGTGAAAAGGTAATCACTTTGTGGTTGTATTTATTGCTTGTATTTATTTTTCAGTGACTTCAGTTCCTCTGTCTGAGGTAATGTGAAGGTCTCCTCTCATTTGGATGCTACTGGAGTCCAATAAAATTACTCAGCCAGCGGAGTGCATGGAAACCACCTCTCTGTGCAGAGGAGTTGTGTGTTGTGCAGTTTATAGGGTGGGGCAGAAACATGATCTGCTGTGACTGTCCTCGCTTCAGAATTGCAAATGAATAGCAGCACTGCTTAACGCCTCATGTGGCTTTTTGGAATACCGCTGCCTTTACGTGCAGGCTAGTGCGCATATACCGTCTTCCTTTCTGCATCGGTTCAGAGGTGCAGGGAACATACAAAAATCTGCTACTGTAAAGTGGCAAACATTATTACTCTGCATATGCTAGACTGACAGCACTGTCACCTATCTGGCCTTCTGGTGGAATGTACAACAGTGGGACATCACCTCAAAAACACCGTTGGGAATTCCGTTAACTTGGGAGGTAGATCCTGATGCAAATTACTAATTTCATTCTTCCATGACAGACAGCAGAGCAGCTTAACAGAGCATAGGGAAACTTCTGGCCATTAATAATCAATGAAGGGAAACCGTGAAGGTACTGAATAAGTGCAGTCCCTCTCCTGTCCTGCCCAGTCCAAAGATAATATGAAGCCTTTGTACCTCAAATACTTCTAAGTTTTGTGTGCCCAGTTCGTCCATAGTTGGCATCTACCAGACACGGCTGCATCCAATGATGACAGCTTTTAATTCTCTGCATTTTACACACTTATGTGGATGTGCACGGGTAGTTTAGGCATGTTGAAAGTTAACTCCTTACGGCCTTGTCAATGAGAATTCTTGATTCTCTTTTAATAAGCACATCTTTATTCTTACCGAATCTGTGTTAAATTTCACCTTTTCAAACTAATGAAGCTTCATTTTTATTTTTAAGTCCTCTTGCAAGCAGCTTGACAGATTTTTCTAATCTAATAAACTGAATGCGAAGCCGGAGCGACCTCCTAACATCATTCTGTTACTACTTATGCAATCGAGGAGAGAGCTGCAACGTGCCACTTGGAGTATGGATCCAGTTGTTGCCCCGGCGCCACTCAGTGATGTGTTCTAGCTGAAGTGGGGAATAAAACAAGTGGATTTGGGGGTTACTTTTTTCCTTTGCTCTAGTCAGCCATGTATTTGTTGAAATTAGAAACCTATTTCTGTCGACAGATTCTCTGAGCTAGCAGGTAATGATGTCTGGGGTTTTATAGCAGTGATAAGAAATAATGCTAAAAGGATACACAACTGTAGACTTTAATTTTTTTTTCCTTAAAGGCTATTGTTTCTATCTGTACTGAGCAATAGAATACAACACAGATGCCGAATACATGAAAAGGAACATTAGAAGTTGTCATCTCATCTGATCATGAAGAAAATGTTTGTAGTACTTGCATTACAAAGAGGATAGCTTCTGATGCCTCTGCTGAGGGGAAGGAGGGACACAAGCCAATGTCCTAGGCAAGTCAAATTGTTTTGGTCTGATTTTGAAAAAGACAGCTAGTATTGTTACTTGAAGCATTAGATTTGTCTAAATAGCTCTGGGCCTTACAACTGTCCTACGTTCTCCCTGACACACTGAATCCTTGAGAACTGAGTGGCTTTTAGATCGTAAAATATTTGGGCAAATTCTTAATTATAACCCATTTCTGACAGGAACTTAAAGTATGCTGAAAATTGGACTCGTGTTCTTTAGCAGTTCACATTTTCTTTAATTGCAGACAACAACAGGTAGCAGAAAGGGAAAAAAAAAAAGAAGAGAAGCAGCGCAGCAACGAAAGAAAATGGGGGAAGAAGCCCAAAGGCTAATGAAAGAAGAAGAAAACAAAACTGATGTAGAAGTGTCCGGACACAAACCAGGCATCAGTGGCACAGTGCCAATGAAAAAGAGAATTTCAGCTCTACAACATACATATTGGTATTGATTGAAGTATTTCTAGGGCTGCAGCATTTCTAGGACTCCAACCGTTTGGTTTCAGTACATTCTTCAGGGCATCTTGGAAGGCAGGGTTCTCTCCGAATATCTTCAACGACTAGTAGGTGGTTATTAAAGGAGAAAAAAAGCCCACAGAAAATCATGCCTTGATGGAATGAAGTTTCCTGCAATAGTCCTATTCCAGCACCCTTCTTTGCAGCAAAAGTGATTGAGCAAGGATGTTGACTGAAAGACATCCTTAATGAATAGTTCAAGCCTGGAGAAAAGAATGGAAATACCTTAGAGTGTGGTAAATCTCCTGTATTGTCTATGCTTACCCGAAACATGTAATTAAACAGTTTTAAAGAACCCTTTGCTTCCTGCCTGATCGAGAATGTCTGCTTTTGCCTTTCCATAAAGGTATTTATAAATGTTTCACATTTTTCCATGGGAGATAATATTGACGCGTGAGAAGAAAATTACTTGTTAAAGGTGACCTACGGCTCTCAACGTACTCCTGGTAGAGTACGCTCTGGTAGAGCACAAGTTACAGCTGAACACAAAAGTGGATTTCTTGTCACTTTGTCACTTGCAGCCCCTGTGCTACCATGCCCCTTTACAACACTACAGTGGTTAACAGCAGGGGCATCGCTACACAGCAGTGGTGCGTGCTGCTCCTTTCTTATGAAGGCTAATGTTGTGAACGTAGGGGAGCAATTCAATTGCTGACTTGTATTGGTAAATTTGTATTTCTAGCAGAAATTCTTCTACTTCCTACATTAAGGGGAAAAAAAAGTCTCACGCTGTATACTTGTTGCATAGGTAGTACAACTGAAAAAAAGGTGTCCTCCTGTGAATACATCTAAGTGTGAAAATTCTCAGTTCAGTTAACAGCACTTCTCAGGTTCCATTTTTGTACACTTATTGTATGTATTTACAGTGGGATTCCTCTCAGAAAAGCGTGCAAGGTAAATAGGCAGTAGAAGACAACAGTACTTTAATGAAGAAGAAAAGTTAATGTCTGCTGGAGGGCAAGGTGTGTGGGAGGAGGAGGGTCCATGTGGTTATTAGGTGCAGCTCAGAACTTCAGTGAATACCTCCTGCATCTTCTGCTGTGCGGATGCTATTATCCCTGAATTCATGGGCTGTCTTGTGGCAGATGAGTGAGGACAGCAAATCCTGTGCCTGAGACGGGTTCCCTGTGTATCCAGGGTCCTGTGAAGTTGTAACAGAATGGGAAGGGGCGGGGGGACTAGATCACCTCTGCCTCGAAATATAGAATTTTTAACTAAGTTAACAATGTGAAATAGGTGCAAATAGATGTTATTTATTAAAAATAACAAAACATTGGCTAGTTAAGAAGTTAGAAACAAAGCCCCTGACTGCGTCATGAGAATGCTCGTGTTTTTTGAGCCTTCAGCCGTTTTAAAAACGATTAGGTGCTGCCACCTCCTGCACATCAGCCCTCCTGCGTTGCTTTGCCCTCTCCTGCTGCGTACTCACACTGTTTTGCTGTTCTTCCCTCCATTTCCCTGCCTGTACTTGAGCACAACTGCTCTAGGAATTGCTCCCATCTACTCTACCAAGTCCTGACATAATGCCAGAAAGGGTACAGTGCTCTCGTAGGTAGCAGTCTGTATGTCAAAACAGCATGCATTGGTTTCATATGTTTTCCTGCGCTATAGTTGCTTGTGTTTGCAATGCCCCATGTTCATTTGTCTGAAGGGTTTTGGAGGAAAATGCTCCCCTGTTCTGCTCATGTAGGACATAAATAAAACAGTGGTTCAATTTTAGCGCATTTCTAGCGGTTGGGATTTAGGTGAGGTAGTTGATTTGGGGGGGGAAAGAAGACAAAATGAGGAAGTGATCAGAAGTGAAGAAGAGCCTTGTGAGTGGGTGGACCTAAGTAAGCATGCAGGTGAATCTCTGGTGAGGCGGTGGGCAGTGCCTGTGCCTCGGTGTTTTCAGCAGCTGAGAGGCATGTTGGGTACCTCTTCAGCTGAATATTAAAGAAAGGCTTCTTTGAGCCTGGATTAGAAAGAGAAATGCATAATGGGATTATCAATAGGTGTTGCTTCAACCAGGGAAGGAGCCGCCTTGGTTCCTATGCTACCCTGTAAGCATGAATTCAAGCAGCCACCTGCTACCTGACCCTTAACCTATGCCCTGCTTGTCCTCCCCACCTGCACACTTTGAGGCAAGACTTCAATTCTTGCCTCAGTATGGTATGAACAATTTCTCAACTCAGAAAAAGGAGGAGGTTTTATTGAACTCTTTGGAGGCTAATGGTCCTCCCCTAGCTGCTCCATACAGCAGCAGCAGGATCCAGGTGAATCATGACTAAGAGTAAAGCCAAATATTAGATGGGGAAAAATCAAGATGGTACATTTGTCACAACAACTGGGATAGCCTCTGTGGATCGGGGAGCAAAGGCCAGTCCCACAAAGTCTGGGACTGGAGCATTTATCGTGGTACTTCAGGCCTCTTCTTACAAAGGGTACCTTGAGCTGTCTACATGCTTGCAGGATGGAGGAGGAAAGGTGGCAGCTTGGAAGCGAGCTGTATTTCAGGTAGAGATCAGAGCACGGACTTCTATCAGGAATGTGACGGGAACTCTCTTGCTGAGCATAGTTAAATAACTTACGAGAGTTGAGCGGACAGAAGATTTTTAAGGGCAAGAAGCAATTTTGACGTTATTCTGGTGTTAGCGCCTTGTGTCTTAAACATGGACCATGTCCAAAACATGGTTTGAAATGAGTTCAGCCTATTGACATTTTAAATGTAAGTGTGGGTTCATACTGCTTTGTTGCCTGCTTGCTGCAAAAGACACCCACGTAGTCACAGGTGAATCTCTCTCCTAGAACTGAAGATCTAAACTAGTCCTCTAAACTATGCTCCATTTCACCACCACTCAAAGCAAAGATCACTTAAACAATAGTGGCTGTTAAAGAGAAACCCAAAATTGTGATAAAGATGGTAAAATCCCATATAAAATATTGCGCTCTCAGCCTTGAACAGACATGCTTTGAAGTAGCAATAAGGCATGTTGTGTCATGTGTTCCAGTCCCATCCCCTCCACCCGCCAACCTATTAATTTTGGCCCTTGTGCCCAGGTACTTAAAAGAAAAGCTTTTGAAAGTGACTTTGCAGCAACTATGTATTGCAGTAGTGTCATAAGGCAAGTCAAGTGGCCTGCAGGAACCCAACAAGGTAGGTGAGCGTGGAAGAGGAAGTTGCTGGCAGAGGAAGCAAGGCGCTCTCATGTTCTCATCTTTGTGAACTCTTGGAGCCTGTGTTACATCAACATGCCTGTTTGATTCCTCTTCCTTAGTGAAATGCTTAATGAACACTAGGGAATCTGTTGCAAACACAAGTAATTCAGAACCCAGGCATTACAAGGATGCAAAAGGTCTCTGAATTGCCTCTGTAAGCATCGGTGCATGTCACCCTCTTGAGTGTTGCAAATGCTCCCCACATGCTGGCCAACTATTCCTCCTTCCTTGTGGCTAATAACTCCATTCTTCCCCAAAGCGGCAGGGCAGCGCATGGCGTTGTCTGGCTTCACTAGGCTTCTTCTGCTCTGGGTTGCACAGAGAAATATTACACTTGCTTTGCTGGAGGGGAGAACAGGAAGCCAGTGAGGTTTAACCGGCCAGAGGTGTTGTTGAAAGGTTGGGTGGAGGCAGGCAAACACCGCTATGTCGCCTGTTGGTTAGCATTGCCCTCCTCTGAACTATGCACGGATTTCAAGTTTTGGACAGGAAGAATTTGTGGTTTGATGGTCACAGTGGCATCTCGGTGGGCACACTGAGACTGCATGGCTCTCAGATTAATTAAACAAGGTATTCTGGACTTCTGTTAAATGCCGGGAAGACTGACACTCTCCTGGCAGCACAGAAATGAGCAGTTACAAGCTTCTGGAAGATTGCATTGAATTAAAGATTAGGCACTTGCATTTGTTAACTCAGCATGGGCGCAGTCATGCAGGTGGCATGTGTGTCCACCGACCAACTGGAGCCTTTTTCTCTGCCTGAGTGCTTATGCTTGGAGCTGTAATGAAGTTTTTCTCAGCAGAATTCTCTTCTTTGGGTCCTGATGGTTCCTTATGCCCTGATACAGTGCCTCCGCCAGCTCTGCCTGTGCCCAATAGCTCAGCTGAGACCGGCTATTTTATATGGCTTTGCTACAATAAAACACTCACACATTTACCATTTCTAACAGGCTTCATTGAACTTGTGATTATAAAGGTAATTTACAATGAAACAATTAAATAAACAATAAGCTAAAGCACAATACATTTCAAAGGGCTCATATGACTACAACATTCCAACACATTAAAACTTTAAAACAACATTAACACTCAAATTGTACCTACACCTATACTTATCTTTCTAACACGTTTCAAGACTCTCAACAAAGTACCTTTTTGGTTACAGTCCCTGTAAACACACAAGACCGGTGAAACACTCAAGCAATTGTACAACTGAGAAGAACACTACACAAGACAGGAACAAACAATGTGCTGGAAACTGCCTGGGGAATAGGGGGTTTACCTCTAAATTGAACTGACTCTTTGGACAACGAATGGATAACACTAGCATGCTCTCTGGAATACATGTGTGACATCCTTAGCGGGAACAAGCCTCCGTGTCACTCAACACTGTAATTTCACAAAAGCTTTAGGTTAGTGCTGCCTAAAGAAATAGCCCACCTTTCTCTGGCCGTTTGCTCCCGTGCACGTCTCACGCTACTCTTGAGCCAGTGCAAAGTGCTGGTATATTTGCCCAGTGAAGCAGCCAGGGAAACTCATTGAGCTTAACAAACAACAAATTAACATTCAGCAAACAAACATGAAAGAGAACTCACTGTATTCTCCTTGATCTCCCTGGTCATGTTCACTGTGCAGATACGTTGGCACCAGAAAGACACCAGCGCGGTGGGGTGGGGGGGTGGGGAACATGGTGACTGGGAGCAGGAGGACTATTTCTGTAGGCAGCAGTACTCTCAAAAAACACCAGTTACAAACATCCTGTAGAAAGGCTTTACCTTTTCCATTCTGAAACAAGTAACATGTTTTCACACCAATTTATAGTGCAAAACAAATACTCAAGAGCAAAACGGTGGACTAGGACAGAACTGCAAAACAACGCTCTAGTACTGTAAATGAGATCTGTTCCTGCTCCATGAGTACTGAAAGGCCGCATGATAGTTGGTACAACAGGGGCTGCTACAGCCAGATCGCTGGCGAGTCTGCTGCTCCAGTATCTCTTCTTTATTCCTGTCTGAGAAACAGTATTGACGTACCCAAAGACTTCATCATCATGAGGTTCTGTAAAATCAAGTTCTTTCACAAAATGGTTTTCATTAACTCCGTGCTCCACCTTCCTGCATGGAGGTGTCACAGGAGACAAAAGGATGGTCGAGTTTGGCTCACCTGGAGTTAAGTCCACTACGATACCAGAATCACTGAGGCTTTCAAGAGAAATTGACCCAATTCCTTCAGTGAAGAAGGCGGGCTTAGAGGACAGGCATCTTGAGCTCTGAGCTCTGAACATGTTTTGAATGAACTGCTCCCCTTCTAGGCTATATAGCACCACATCAGTGTGGATGGTCTGCTCCACCATCATGTTTCTGACTTTCTCCTCCTCCTCCTGGGAAAAAGTTAGTTTTTCATCCAGAACATTTTCAAGCATCTCTTGATTCACAGTAGAATTGGAGGGAGCTGGCTCACTCAACTCAGAGGTTGTGGTGGTCAAACTCTCTTCAAATAAATCAGTCCCGTTAGCTGTGTCCTCATGAAGAAACAGCCCACTATCTGCCAGCTCCTCCAGAGCTTGGTCCTCTGTGGTGGGGCTGTCTGGCATCGTGGTACACAACGGCTTGCCCTCAGAGTCACACGTGTACTCCGGGCGCTGCTCATCTCTCACAGAGCTCTTCAGGGCCATCTCCATGCTCGACACCAAAGATTCCAGTTTCTTGTTTTCAGTGCTTATTTCTAGGAAGTATTTCTGAAATTTTTTGTCTTTCTCAGCCAAGCTGTTCTTCATGCTCTCAATAACTTGCTTGAGTTCTTTAATTTCCCTCCTTGCTTCCAAGAGGCTCAGCTCCATCTCCACATGATTACACTCGTCTTCGATCCAGTCTTCCTTCATACGTTCCACCTGAGCTTTGAGCTTTTCGATTTCTCTTTCCCTGGAGCAAAATAAAAATATCGTAACACTTCTGGTGACTGCCTAGTTAAAGAGTCAATGTGAGGCTCCACCTCACTGGGGTGGCTATGCTGCAAAGATGCTCCAAGGAAGAAGCAAATTCCTCCATGCATCATTTGCTGCCACCTCTGAGAGAACTGGCAGAGATGTCAGCTGGCTGCCAAGACACACTGGCTGATTCCTAGCTGGAGTCACCAACCTCGCCACACAGCCAGCAGCCTTGTGGGCTATGCTGTGTTCCTGGACACTTTGAGGTGAAAGTGGTGGCCTCTGGGTTAGGTCCAACCAGTACAGCGCTTGACATCTCATCTACTGCCTCACCCTGGAGGAAATGACAAACAGCTGCCTGGATGTGTCCCCTGTGCCTGCCAGCAGCTCGTCACGTATAGCCAGAGCCAACAGTGGCCTCAGACAGCAGGATGGCTCAGGGCTGCAGGCACCTGGCTTGCTTTGCACCCGGCTTGCTTTGCACCCCCCCAGCCCAGCATGGATCCAGAGGCTTCTGCCTTCACTTGCAAGCAAGTGGGGAGAAGGGCCCCCTGCGTGAGATCCAGCCCTCACAGGTACAGATGTCGGGCCACCCAAAGCAGGACCAAGGGGTCCCTGGGACTCTACCTTGGGGCTCCATTCAAACAACCCTTTGTGCCCGTGACAAACTGAATTATCACTCTTAGGGGCAGCAGATGAAATATCATCCTGATTCTTTTTCTATCCTTGGTTTTGAAATCACCTGCAGTAGGTGGAAATTACATTTCCCACTGGCCTATAAGGAGCCTTAATGGCCCATTTGCCCTGACAGAATGTGGCTTCTCTTCCTGCCAAAAGGAGTTGAGCACAATTTCCTAACCTTCACTCTTAACCACATGGCCATGGGGTAAAACAGAGAAATAGGAAGCCTCTAGAAATGAAAAACAAAACAAAAAAAAATGCTCTTTGGATAATGGTACATCACTAAGGTTAATTATAATGCCTCTGTGCAATGGTTTGGAAGGTATCAGAATACGACAGGCTATGGCACTGAGCTGTTTATCCAGCAGTGCTTACTTAGTGCAACACCATGTAATTGTTCAAACAAGACACAGTAGCAGGCTGTTCTACAAGAAGCTACCTTTATTAAGCAGTTGCTTCCATTAGCAGCATTTTCTCTACTACCAAAAGATCAACGCTGCTGTTAAACAGCTAATTTCTCCTGGCCCTCTTTCTCAGGTCTGGTGTGGGTCAGAAAATATTTCTATCAATCTTCTCTCACCACATGTTTCACAAAGTCACATCTATTCTCCAGTGTTGTTTTATTTGAAGGGCAGTCGGTTAAAAGAAAGAAAGAGAAAGCAAAGAATTTTATAAAAAATCATGCAAGGGAACACTGTTTTGAAATTGTTTTCAAAAATAAATAATTTATTACAGAAACAAGGAAATCTGCAGGACCAGATGAAAGCAAACAAGAAGTGATACAACAGGGAAGGAATAATCCTATCATCATGTATAAAATTATGGGTTGAGACCTGGCTGTTACCACTTGGGAGGGAGAGACCTGATGGGTATGCTAGAAACAAGGCATGAAAGTGCCAGCTTAAAGCATGGTAGCTGAAAGAGCAAATCAAGCATTTGCAACATAACTATAAGGAAAGAAATACACACAAACTAGAGGATATCACTGTGCTTCTCAAAATGATCCATGGACTGCCATCGGTCTGCATTCAGGGTGCAGTTCTGGTCCCACATCTCTAAAAGGATGGAGCAGAGTAGAAGAAGGTTCAACAAAGGACAAGGAATGATCAGAGATCTGGAACAGCTTCCCTATAAGCAATGATATATCATGTAGGCTAGCACTCTTCAGTTTGGAGAACCAATGCTTTGGGAGTGCTTGTGATAGAGCTCTGCCAAATCCTGAGTGGTGTGAAGAAAGTGGGTACAAGACAGTACTTGGAAGACACAACAGAAGGTTATGACATCATAGGAGTAACTGAAACATGGTGGGACAACTCAAACGACTGGGGAATCACAATGGACAGTAATAGGCTTTTTCATAAAGACAGGCAGGGTAGAAGAGGTGGAGGAGTCGCACTCTGCATTAAGGAAAAGCTCGAATACATCGAAGTCAACTATGGTGATTGCAACTGCTCTATCGAATGCCTCTGGTTTAAAATCAGAGGGGACGTCTCCGAGCAGGACCTCACAGTGGACATCTGCTACCAACCTGCTAACCATGACGACAATGCCAATGAAGCGATACTTGGGGCACTAAAGCAAGCTTCTGGCCAACAGAACCTGGTCCTTATGGGTGACTTCAACTACCAGTGGGGAATTGGCTGACAGGCCGCACCCAAAGGGTGGTGGTAAATAGCTCTTTCTCAGACTGGCAACCTGTCACTAGTGGGGTCCCCCAGGGATCGATACTGGGCCCAATCTTATTCAATATCTTCATAAGTGCTCTGGATAACGGCATCAAGTGTAGCCTGATGAAGTTTGCAGATGACACCAAGTTGAGTGGGGAAGTAGACACTCCAGAAGGGAGAGCTGCTCTGCAGGGAGATCTGGATAGGCTGGAAGAGTGGGCCAGCAAGAACCTTATGAAGTTCAACAAGGAAAAGTATAAGATCATGCACCTGGGAAAACATAATCTGGGAACGCAGCACAGACTGGGATCCACCTGGCTGGAGAGCAGCTCTCTGGAAAGGGACCTGGGGGTCCTGGTGGAGAGGAAGCTCAACATGAGCAAACAGTGTGCTGCTGCAGCCCAAAAGGCCAACATGATGCTGGGTTGCATCAAAAAGGGCATTGCCAGCAGAGATAAAGAAGTCATTATCCCACTCTACCCAGCGCTTGTCAGGCCACACCTGGAGCACTGTGTACAGTTCTGGTCCCCTCTATACAAAAAGGGTGTGGACAGGCTGGAAGGGGTCCAGAGAAAGGCCACCAAGATGATCAGAGGACTGGGGAGTCTGCCATACGAGGATAGGCTGGGAGAACTGGGTTTGTTCAGCCTTGAGAAAAGGAGGCTTAGAGGGAATCTCATCACCATGTACCAGTACTTAAGGGGTAGTTACAAAGAAGATGGAGACTCCCTTTTTACACAGAGTCACATGGAGAGGACAAGGGGGAATGGACACAAGCTGCTCTTGGGGAGATTCTGACTGGACATGAGAGGAAAATTTTTCACAGTGAGAACAGTCAACCATTGGAATAATCTCCCCAGGGAAGTGGTTGACTCTGCCACATTGGATACTTTCAAGAGTCATCTGGACAGGGTGCTGGGCCATATTCTCTAGACTGTGCTCTTGCTAGGAAGGTTGGACTAGATGATCTCTGAGGTCCCTTCCAACCTCCGATTCTGTGATCCTGTGAACTGTTAGGGCTATGAAAAAATATTAACCCCAACTTTAGGAAACTCCTTCTGTTGAAAGCAGTTGTCCAGAAGAATATAAGCAGGGAAGGTATCACGTATGCTTGTCCTCTTATTTCTTTGAAATAGATGAGAAAGTTCTGTGATGCACATGGAAAACTTGGCTGTCAGGTCATGGCATTGCTGTGTTTTTTATTGCAGTGATATCTGAAGGCCATAGTCTCTCTGAATAGAAACCACAGGGTCAGTAAGAAGAAAAATAATGTTATGTCTCATGTTATTATCAATATTAGGAATTTTTCATGCCTGTAGTGAAACTGGTGTCCACTGAAATAAGACCCTAAAATAACCCTAGATGTGGGGAAAGCAGAGTTGGGCTGCTGAAGGAGCTCATTAGTAAGGTCCCCATGGAACCTGCTTTTGAAGGTATTTGGGTTCATGAATGCTGGTCACTTTTTACAAGCCATCTCTTAAGAGCACAGGAGCAGGCAATTCCAAAGTGTCGGAAGTCAAGCAAGCAGGGCAGAAGGCTGACTTTGATGAGCAGGGATCTTCTAGAACTTAAGCCATAAAGGAAAGTGTATGGACATTGGAAGCAAGGGCAGGTGACAGAAAAGGACTACAGACATGCTGTTCACCACTGTTGAGAGAAAATTCATGCAGCCAAAGCTCAATTAGAGCTCAAGCTGGACAGTACTAAGGACAACAAAAAGTGATTTTTAAAATATGTTAACAGCCAAAGAAGGATCAGAGATAAAATTGTTCTGTTACTTGATGAGGTCCGTCTCATCACAAACAGGGACATAGACAGCTGCCTTCTCGTCTGTCGTTAATGCTGATGATGGGCCCTAGGGCCCCCGGACCCCTGTGATGGAAGACCGTAGCTGGGGGGATGACAAACTCCCAGTTGACCCTAAACTTGTTTGGGACTTGCTGCTGCAGCTGGATGCACATAAGTCTATGCGGACCAATGGGATTCATCCCAGGGTACTGAAAGAACTGGCCAATGTTATCGCAGGACCTCTCTCTCTTATTTTTCAACGGTCTTGTGAATCTGGAGAGGTCACAGTCAACTGGAAGCTGACAAATGTTATCCCAATTTTCAAGAAGAATAAGAAGAATTACCCTGGTAATTACAGGCCTGTCAGTCTTACGTCAGTGCCTGGTAAAACTATGGAGAAGGTTATTTTGGGAGTGATTGAAAAACACTTAAGACACAATGAAGTCATTGGTCATAGCCAACATGGGTTCATGAGGGGAAAGCTCTGTTTAACTAACTTAATTTCCTTTTTTCATAAGGTCACCCATGTAGTTGACCAAGGGAAGCCAGCAGATATGGGGTTTTCAGATTTTAGCAAAGCTTTTGATATTGTCTCACCACTGCCACCGATGGGAGCAGGCACCATAAGAAGAGCAGAGACTGACAGTGAGGTGCCACCCGAGACAGGCTCCAACTCATGCCATTTGGGAATTGATGCACAAGGTGTGCTCCCCAGCTTGCCTTCTGCACAGGCTTCCCTGTGAATCTAAGAAGGCCAAAGTGGAAGAAGTGTCTTGTTTTTTTGGCTAAGGGACATTTTGTACACCTGTGTCTTGGTAAGGTAATCACCTCATTCTCCTTGCTGTCAGCTGAAATAATCTTCTGGTTCTCCAGGATTTTGTACTGTTCCCCATGAACAAAACCAGGATGGAGACAAGGGAGGGAACACCATCCTGTGCTCCTTGCGACAGAAGTAGGAATGGGCTTTCCCCTTGCACCGTTAGCCTGAGAGCAGCTATTTCAGGGTATGGCTGTGTCTTCACTGGGAAGGAGAGGTTATAGCCTCCCAGCACTGCTGGTGAGAAGGGAGTCTAAGGGTTTCCAGTCTAATCCCCTGCTGTCACCAGCACTAGGTTAAGACAAATTCTGAAAACCTCCAGGGATGGAGATCCCTGACTCTGATGGGCTGTCCTAAGGCTGAATTAAGAATCCCAGGGCAAAGAAGAACTATCCAATTCCTACCTATAACCCAAGGCTGAACTTAGATAAATGCACTGAGAGAGGCCAAATGCCTACCTGTTCTGTCCAGCAGGACTCAGTGTTAATATATTTTGGATATTAGCTGCCATAGCCTAAAAAAGACCCACACCTTGTCTGCTATAAGCTAGGGTTGATGTTGCAGTACCAGCAAGTTTTAGTTTCCGCCAACTTCAAACTAAATTCCAGGTGTCTTTCTACCCTAAGAGCAAAGTAATACTTAGATGCTGGATTGGATGACATGAGGTTTGAGGTTGTGATTTCAGACTGATTTTAAGAGAGTGTGGCTGCAGCTGAACTTGGGGGGCATTGTGTCAGCTTGGTACAGCCAGCCCCACTTGAACATAATCGCTCTGCCAGGAACCCTAACCCTAACCCCTAACTAACCCTAACCCCTAACCCTAAACCTAGTCCCTAACCCTAACCCTCCTCCCCAGAAACTGAGACTACTCCTTCTTGCTTGTGCTTCATATTGCCCTGAGAGCAGGTAGAAGACAGCAGTTCTCACAGACATCCTGGTCCCCTTTGCCTGGGAAAACAAGGCAGCGTCCCATTGGGTGTGAACCTCTGGCTTTTACCCAACCATGGACTACCACCTAGATCACTTATCTTGGAAAGTCACATTGGTGTTTGGGGTTCTGGGGGTGGTTGGGGAGTGGAAGCTTTCAGCATCCTGACTCCTGTACCAGCATTTTTCTGAAAGTAAGGTGCTCCTCCTAGGCACAGCCGGCTGTGCCTCTCTCAGCATTCCACATGGACAGGGGGTTCGCTGGTCTGTGCAGAATGTTTTTTTATTGGTGTGGTGACAAGAGCTGGGCCAATGAGACAGGAAAGCTCCTGACTTATTTGAGAGAACCTGTCAAACAAGCTTTTCTCTGAGAGTGAAGCCAGTGTGGAAGCTTAGCCCGTGTGTTCAAAGCAGGGCTATCTGCACTTCAAACTGTTCGTGGTGTGAGGAACACTCTGAGCTCCACAGCTCCAGAATACATCTCTAGCTTGCTTAATAAGATGCGACAGATAACGTCCCATCCCTAGGTGTTGCTTAGTATGTACCACTCATCCCAGCCTCCTGGGAAAATGCAACATGTTGATGGCCATGTGGCATCTGCCAGCCTTGCCGCGTTTTCCAGTGCATGTGTGGAGGTGGAGCCAAACAACTCCGCACATCCCTGTCCAAATTCTAAAATGCTCTGTGACTCCCCAGTGTTGGTGGGAGGCATCTGGCTGCCTCAGGAGCAGGAACACTCTCGGCCTAGGCTCGATTATATGGAGTTATCTGACAATCATTACAACTTGCAGGTTGTTTTGTAGGATAGAGGCCAGTGGGCATTAAAACATTCTGACAGATGCTGAAACAGTGCTGGGGAAGTGTGGCCAGCTAGGACTGGCTAACCCTTCCTACCAAACAAAGATAAAAGTTGCTGAGGTAGCTGGGAACTGGCAGTGTTGTTTTTATATCTGACCTCCCAGCCAAGAAGGGGAAGCTGGGGAAAAACATATTTCCATTCATTCAGGCAGCATTGACTATATTGAAGGAATTGTAGTCTATTTGTGGCTTTTGTCAGCTAGGGAAGAGGTTAAATTCATGCAACAAATTATTCAGAAGAAATTATTTGCCAGACTCTCATTATGAGCTCTACAGAAGAGAGGAGTTGAAACATCAGATACAATTAACTTCATGTTATAAACCCTTTTGTACTCTAAGGGCCTGGTTGCTGATGATTTTAATAGGAACGTATGTCTGTTCAGCCTGTTTATATCTGCAGGTCATGCAAAATCCATGAAAATCCTGAGATATTGTCCAGGATATGTCTGAGGAACAAAGCGACACCCCAGGCCCAAGCAAGCAGAAATCAAGTGAGAGTTTCGAGTACGACTAAGCATTCCTCAAAGTAGTGAAATATCAAGGCCATAAGTATTAGCACTGAAAAGGATTTTCAAAATGTTTTGCAGCTAGCAGGATTTTGCTGAGGACAAAGCTAGACCAACACCAGTCTTCCTTCCTAATCAGATCCTTAATTACAAGGTCTTTGCTCAATGCAAGTTAATAAATCTCTTCAGGACAAGACACTGTGAGAACATGTTCTGCTCAGCACAACATGGGGTCTGTGGCCAGAGCAGCAGCCCACAATCTGTAGGGTGAAGAAAGTGCAATTGGTTCGTAAGCATGGGAGAGCAACAAATCAGATTCAGCTGACGTGAAAATGTCCTACAGAGTCTATGCTGTTTCACCAGATTGCTCACAGCAGCTCAGAAAATATTGATCTTGACTTTTTTCATGCACTGCGTTGGACTTCTTATACAAATTTATGTTCTTGTCAATTTCTATTTTTTAGCCCTGTTCCATCTAAACTTCATTGGCCAGTGTGAAATGTAATTTTAACCTCAGTTAAAAACAAAAATAGTAATGGAAATTGTTTCTTTTTCTTAGCTGCCAGGGAAATGAAAAATCAATTAGTTGCACAGTTCTGATAGAAGCAATGGGAGAATAAAGGGAGGATGAGGCCTGCAGCTGACTAGAAAGCATTTCTTGAAGTATTTTGGAAGGTAAAGTTCATCATAAGTGCCCAGAGGCAAATACTGTGTATTCCTAAGGAAAATGTATGTTGGGCATTTCCAGTATTTATAGCTATCACTTATTCAAAAAGAAGTTTTTAGAGCTTTTAAGATAAATACTGATCTTAGAATAATTCCGTTCAAGTAACCAAACCCGAAACAAAGTTTGCATTAGCAAATAGCAAAAGAGAGACTCAAATCACTGTAATTATTCCCTGAAATCTCACACAAAGGAAACTTAATAACATCTGTCACTTCCTCAGCTAGAAAACAAAAAAGCATTAAAGGGAAAAACCAAGACGGAACCTGCTGAGATAGGGGCCTTAAGCATAATTCATCTGGACTTATTTTCTTTTCTAAAACAACAACTGTGATGGTGACACTTAGAATAACCTACAGTGATGATTCAGTTGCACAGCCCGTAAACAGCAGGGATCAGATTTACTTCACATCTCTACACAATCCAATGTGGGACAAATGCTCTGTAAAACACCACTTATAACTACTGTTAATAAGCAGCTGTGATTTTGTGCTTTTAGTGCAGGGCTTGTTCAAGAAACAGCTGAGACCCTGGCTTGATGTAACTGCACCCAACAGCCTCAGAAAAAGGAAGGTTCCAAAAGGTATTGCTTTGTTTTCTAAAGTATCAGAAGTACCCGACATAGACAACTCAGGTGGAAATAAGTAGAAGAGCAAGCTAAAATAGTAGTTTTGGAGCAGGTTCAAAGTGAATGGAAAGGAAAAAAGGAAAAGCTTTGTCATTGCTGGAGAAGTTGAGAGTAGCAAATGACAAGAATTAGGTTTTTTTTTCCTTAATCTCACTGAGATGCCCTTTTCCCTGTGGAAAGTCACTGTGATACTTTTAAACAGGGGTAGGAGGGCAAGGGCACGGAAATTGTGTGACTTTCAGTGAGGTGCTCTGTTATAGCAGCTATTTCCTGGGTTGCCTCCTCTCATGATAGCTCTGCTACATTTTAATTGAGTACAAGCCTACCGGGGTCAGGCAAATGCGCAAACCAGGGGAACAGACACAACCATTCTTACAGAAGCACCTGGTGTCAGGCATACATTAAAATCTACAGGACATTAGCTTTAACATCTGAAGAAGTCTTAACTATCACTGCTAATTCAATCTGGAGATGTGTTTAATTAAGCTAAGCAGATTAGCAGAGAGATCTGCAGAAGAAAGCTGTTGCTTGGCCTTAACAAGTGAGAGGTGCATTAAGGACTTCTATGCAGGTGAGACAGTGGCTGATGAGTTAGTGGGTGCCCCAAGAACCTCACTGGTGCCCTCACAGGATTTGAGGTCCAGCATTTGGCTCCTCAGCATTTGGAATTCTCTGGATGAACCCAGGTGCCCGTATCCATACCTGATGTATAAACCTGCCCATCAGGTTTTTACACTGGTTCAATTCAAATGAAAATTTTAAATTATAGTTTAAACAGGCATGCTTTCCAGCCATTTCCAACTTGTCATAGGGTAAATAACCACAGGAGATGGGATCTGTAGGGACTTTGGCCTGGAATAAACTCCGGCTCAATAAAATACATAACAGGAAACAACATTAAAGGAAAATGATTGCCACTGCGAAAAATCAAATACTCAGGATTTAGCAGGTAACAGATTTACTGTTGCCTGTGTGAACTTTATTCTACCCCTCCCCCCATAACGGTTGTTGATTGCAATGTCATGAACGGCTTTTTTCTACAGTGCTAATGTCTCTCTTATAGAGGAAATTTTATTTTTTTTAATTTCATAATATTAAACTATAATTCATTGTTAATTTGAATTCCTTCCAAGCAGCTGAGAACTTGAAAATGGCTGTGTAACATTATTTGTGACACTCAAACTGCAAAGGTCTGTGTGCTGTTTAATATTCTTTGGATGTGGCAGAAAACAGTAAGCAGTATTTGCCATATACTGTACACAGTACCTGGCATTATTAAGAGAGAGAGAGGACTAATTCTAGAGTACAGTCTGTTGAGATCAGTGTCTTCAAGAAGGGGATCTGCAAAGGACCAAAACATGGCACTGTATGATGATATTTCATGCACCCTTCATGCAGGGCCCACCACAGATGGGTGTCCACGAGAGAGGCTGCCTGGCAGCTTGGTTGCAGCTGGCAGAGGGGCAGTGCAGTGCGAGCAGCTGCTTCCATCTCCTGCACCAAGCCCCAGGAGCACATGGGCTCCAAAGTGACCAACACTGGAGTCCAGCAAAGAAGGGGATGCCAAGGTCAATATATTGAAGCACTCAGGAAAATGGGAAATTCATCTCAACAGTGTGCCACTGGGTGTTTCTTACAGGGTGCTTAGCTCCTGTCTCCAGTCCTGTGCTCACATCTAGTGCAAACATGCTGGGTGGATTCCCAGCTGGCTTTCCTTGGTACACCACTATTCATGTTGGTGAAATTGGTTGGGTTTTACACCAGCCGTGGACCCAGCCTCACCCGAGGGCAGGGGGAATGGAACCGGCTGCATTTTTCTTGGTCCAGGCAGTATTACACAGCTGTTGCCCATGCACTGAGTAGTTGCTGTTCATCACAGGATTTTCTGGTTGGAAGCTAGGTGGTTTGCACATTCATGTTGGATACGTTGCTTTATCTAGTATGCGTGTGTGCCTGTGTTATACATAATAAATTGCACAAATGCACAATTGTGATAATATAATAATATATTTATATTATACATGTGCTTACGTATATCATGTTAGCTACTTTGATGAGAGTTAGTGGAATCTGAGAAGCAACCGCTTTTTCAGTAAAACATCGGTAAAGAGGAAGTATAAACTATTCAAGGGTTACTAAACCTGAAGTTAATGAATGGCATTAGGGACACCCAAAGTCACAAACAGCTCTTTGGACTGGGTGAATGCGCTTAGATCCAAAGCAGTGCCTCCCAGCTGGTGCCATGTGGGTTGCACTATAAATATTCACTTAAAAGGGGGTTGCCTCTAACATGAAAGAATGGGAACATGTGGTAATCCTGCTGCAAAGGCAAAGAATCCTGTCTGGATCTGTGAAGAAACCAACTGGGAAAGCAGAGGAAGGGAAGCCGATGCTGCTGTCAGACCTTGCTGGGCACTTTCCACCAAGCGCTGTGACGTTTCAGCCTGGATTGCATTGTCAAACCGCTGCAAGAGTAGGCCATGCCCAGGGAGGACAAATCCTTCAGGTCTCACTTCATACTGGAGCTGTTTGATGTTAAATTGAAAAGAAATAAACGTTTGTATTAAAAGGAAGACCATATGACCCCGCTGCCCTTTTGCCATATGAGACAGTACCATGGAATATTTTTAGCTTTTTGAAATTTGATGTTTTATGTTTCATGTTTTTTCGTGGAGAAGAGTGAAATGGAGAAAAAAAATCTTTCTTAGGCTTTCATTCCCCTGAGCCATAGCAAGCCTCTTCCCATCCCTTACATTGCAGAATACAGAATAGTGTAGGTTGGCTCTGAAAAGCTCATCCAACTCCCTGCTCTGAGCTGGTCCAATTACATGGGGTTGCTCAGGGACATGTTCAGCTGACATTTGAATACTTGCAAGGATGGACCACTCTGATTCTTGGAGAAGTAAGGAAGAGGGTCAGCAAGACCGCTACCCTGAACTTCAGAAGGGCAGACTTCAGATTGTTAAGGCATCTGGTTAACAGAGTCCCTTGGGAGGCAGACCCACAGGGCAAAGGAGTCCAGGAAGGCTGGATGTTATTAAAGAAGGCAGTCTCAAAGGCGCAGGAGCAGGCCGATCCCATGTGCCGTAAGTCGAGCAGGCGGGGGAGAAGACCGCCTTGGCTGAAGAGTGAGCTTTGGCTGGAACTCAAGAGAAAAAGGAGAGCTTACCGCCTTTGGAAGAAGGGGCCGGGTGACTCAGGAGGACTACAAGGATGTTGTGAGGTTATGCAGGGAAAAGATTAGGAAGGCAAAGGCCCAGCTGGAACTTAAACTGGCCGCCACCGTTAAAGATAACAAAAAATGTTTTTATAAATACATCAGTGACAAAAGGAGGGCCAGGGAGAATCTCCCTCCTTTGTTGGATGTGGAAGGTAACCTTGCCACGAAAGATGAGGAGAAGGCTGAGGTACTTAATGCTTTCTTTGCCTCAGCCTTTAATAGTCAGACTAGTCATCCTTGGGCTTGTCGGGCCCCTGTGCTGGGAAATGGAGCTAGTATGCAGAATGAAGTCCCAGCTGTTGAAGAGGTGGCAGTCACCGACCTGCTCCTTCACCTCGATGTTCACAAGTCCATGGGGCCGGATGGGATCCACCCGAGGATACTGAGGGAGCTGGCACAGGAGCTCGCCAAGCCACTCTCCATCATTTATCAGCAGTCCTGGTCAACCAGGGAGGTCCCAGGTGACTAGAAACTAGCAAATGTGACACCCCTCTACAAGAAGGGTCGGAAGGAGGATCTGGCCTCGGTGCCGGAAAAGGTCATGGAGCAGATCATCTTGAATGCCATTACGCAGCACATGCGGGACACCCAGGGGATCGGGCTCAGACAGCATGGGTTTATGAAAGGGAGGTCATGCCTCACTAACCTGGTCTCCTTCTGTGATAAGGCGACCCACTTAGTGGATAAGGGGAAGGCTGTGGACGTTGTCTGCTTGGACTTTAGTAAGGCCTTTGACACTGTCTCCCACAGCATTCTCCTGGAGAAGCTGACTGCTCACGGCTTGGACAAGTGCACTCTGCGCTGTGTTAAAAACTGGCTGGATGGCCGAGCCCAGAGAGTGGTGGTGAATGGAGTCAAATCCAGTTGGCGGCTGGTCATGAGTGGTGTTCCCCAGGGCTCAGTGTTGGAGCCGCTCCTGTTCAATATCTTCCTTGATGATCTGGATGAGGGGATTGAGTGCACCCTCAGTAAGTTTGCAGATGACACCAAGCTGGGTGGAAGTGTCAATCTGCTGGAGGGTAGGAAGGCCCTACAGAGGGACCTGGACAGGCTGGATCGTTGGGCCAGAGCCAACGGTATGAGATTCAACAAGGCTACGTGCCAGGTCCTGCACTTGGGTCACAACAACCCCATGCAACGCTACAGGCTTGGGGAGGAGTGGCTGGAGAGCTGCCTGGAGGAAAAGGACCTGGGGGTATTGGTTGACAGATGGTTGAACATGAGCCAGCAGTGTGCTCAAGTGGCCAAGAAGGCCAATGGCATCCTGGCTTGTATCAGGAATAGTGTGGCCAGCAAGAGCAGGGAGGTGATTGTGCCCCTGTACTCGGCACTGGTGAGGCCGCACCTTGAATACTGTGTTCAGTTTTGGGCCCCTCAGTACAAGAAGGGCATTGAGGTGCTGGAGCATGTCCAAAGAAGGGCAACAAAGTTGGTGAAGGGTCTAGAGAACAAGTCTTATGAGGAGCAGCTGAGGGAGATAGGGTTGTTTAGTCTGGAGAAGAGGAGGCTGAGGGGAGACCTTATTGCTCTCTACAACTACCTGAAAGGAGGTTGTAGCAAAGTGGGGGTCGGTCTCTTCTCCCTAGTAACAAGCGATAGGATGGGAGGAAATGGCCTGAAGCTGTGCCAGGGGAAGTTTAGGTTGGATATTAGGAAAAACTTCTTCACCGAAAGGGTTGTCAAACATTGGAACAGGCTGCCCAGGGAGGTGGTTGAGTCTCCATCCCTGGAGGTATTTAAAAGAAGGGCAGACGTGGTGCTTGAGGATATGGTTTAGTGGTGGACTTGGCAGTGATAGGTTAGCAGTTGGACTCGATGATCTTAAGGGTCTTTTCCAACCTTAACGAATCTATGATTCTATGATTCTATGATCCTTGTTCCAGTGTGCATTGTGAAAAATCCATTTCCCTATAAAATGGAGAGTTTCAGAAATACATATTTTCAACCATGGCATTTTCCCATCATAATACTGGATCTGTATTTTTTCCCACAATGCCAGAATATTAGAAACAAAATCAGGAAATAATAACAGGTGGCGCAAAATATTCCAAAATGAAGTAAAAAAAAATTGTCACTGTATTTTTTTGTCAGAACCACACAGTTTTCACAAGGTTTTTATGGTTTGACAGAAAGACATGTTCTTAAGGGTTACTGCCCTTTCCAGTTAGCTCTAACTAGGACTTTGGTCAGTGTTACCATGTAATGTGGTCCTGGCATACAGCCCAGTGCCACTCTTCTAAACTGTGCTCCAGAATAAGAGCTTGTGATGATGCGTTTGATTCTGTAACCTCTGTCCTGGCTTCTCTGTTGCCATTGAAATGTCTCTAACCAAAACACACTGATCTGTGAATGCCAGGACTAGGGGATTACTCTATCCATTCTGTGGTTTTGTTTGGGGTTTTTTGTTTGGTTTTGGGTTTGGTTGGTTTTCTTTTTATCAGATACATTTATATTCAATGGTGCTGTCTACAGCTGGATATGCTCATCTGGCATCGCCCTCTTCCTTCAAACGCTGTTACTAACTTTGATTTTAGTGACTGAATGAAGCTCTACATTTTGCTTTTATTGTTTCTAGGTCTTTCAAAGCCTTCTGGTCTTGATTAAAAGATGGGTAAATTACTCAGTCTTCTTAAAGACGTAAGCCCAGATTTTAAGCATGCAGCTCCCCTCAGCACTAGCAGAGTTAAGTGGTGAAACAGTTGTGGCAGATCTGGGTCCAATTACGCAGAGAACTTTAAAAAGGTTTAGAGGAAGGCAGATACCTCATTTTGCAGATTCTCCCCATATGTAAATGTTTTTTAGTACAGGAAGAGCAAATCAGTAGATGTCAGGGACTCTGACCTTCCTTTCACCACTAATGTGAGCCTACATTTTCTTTTTAATAGCCTACCAAAGGTTTCTCTTATGCTGGGCAGAAAGTGCATTTCAGAGGTTGAGAGGGCTGAAGTACATCTCACCATTTATCTTCCCCCTATTCTGGCAAGCTTTAATATACTAAGGTGTCAGCAACTCAGTGTCAGGTTGAGACAATGCTGGAGAAACCCACTGGAAGGAATTGCCTGGGAATTGCTTTTAGAGGCAGGGTGATCTACCAGCCCCCTGCGTTCAAAACTTCTGAGCCTTGCCCCTGAAAGCTGGGATATTTAAATACTTATATGGATAGAGATTCCTCCTGCTCTGCCTCCTGGTCCTGAGCCAGAAATGAGCATTTATTTCACAGTTCCAAGCCTTTTAACTCTATTTCATTAAAGAAGAAGAAGCAGGAGCAGGAGCAGGAGGAGGAGAAGAATAGCACAAGCTGAGATTCCAGAGTATCAACTTTTTTCTGTGCGTATGTATACATGACTGTACATATACATACATATATATACACAAATACAGACATATTCGTATTTATACATAAAATGTATATATATGGATATAGGTAGGTGTATTTGTATATATACATACATATATATATATTGGACTTATCTCCAAGAACAGCTGTCCATTTTTAAATGGTCTGTTTTCACAAAGCATCTACTGTACATTTCTAGTACCTGACTTCCTGAGCACAGATGCCTGCTTTACAGATGAAGGAGCTGGCTCAACAAGTTTTGTCCTGGAGCTGCGAATAAACCTACTTTTTGTGAGTTCCCTTCCAGGGCATTTTTATGCTGCTCAGCTCTGCCTCCCGGTGTGCTATTGGTCTGACTCAGAAGAACAAAATGATATCTCCACAGGAAATAGTCACGCTGATGGCTGTCAGACCCAACAGACCCAGAGCACTTGCGCAGAGAGAGATGCCAGAGCAAATGGGTAAGGTTTTCCCATCTTTTCTCCTTCACGCCATTGACGTTTGGTTTGCCCAAACCCTCCTGAGCCACCTGCTTATAATTCTCTGTCCATGTGGAGATAACAGCAGGTGGTCAGCTCTAACCTACCCAAAACAGAGTGCCCAGGTCTCCCTGGACCTTACCCTAGCACTGACCAGGAGGCAAAATCCACCCCATTTATTTTTAGAAGCAGAAACTGCAGAGGCTACAAAACCCGGTTGCGTGGGTGTTTATGGGTACATGTGCAAGTGTGTGATTGTGAGGTTACAACAGGTAGGACATCTTGTGTGAATCATCCCAAACAGGTTCTCCCTTTACCTGGGGATGTGTTTGCCTGCCACTGGGACTAGCCTGCCAATGGAGCACTAGCTCAGGTGTCAGGCCAGGGCACAGCATTCTAGCCCATTCCTGGGAGCATCCATCTACCTGAGCTCACTTCAGGCACCTGGGAATTAGACTGCTGCTCTGAAGTCTTCTCTTAGGCTCCTCTATAGACAGCAGAGAGAGATGGATACTTCCAGATGACTAGCCAGCCTATTTGAAAACAGATGTCAGTGAGAAGCTCTGTGCCAGCTGAGGTGGTGGCGGGGGCAGGGGGTGTGTGGGGTGTGTCCCAAGCCTGATCATCAGACAACTTCTGTCAGTACTGATGCACAGCACGTTTGAAAGTAAATTGGGCTCCTCCCGTTTCCAGAATGCCCTCAATAATGAAGAAAAACGGAAATATCCCAGGTGGGCAGTGGCGACTGCAAGCATACTTAGTGCTTCAGTTATCCCCAGTTGCTTAGGAACAAAATGCAGAATACATTTAGACCTCAAGTTTTGGGAAAATACTGATGCTGAGAATGCCAACCATTTCCAGCTGTTCCCTCCGTAATGCAGGTGGGTCTTCAAAAGCAGCACGCTGGTGCCACATGCATAAGTTCAATGATGACCCTGCTTGGGCAGAGAACACCGTCAAGAGTTTGTCTTATGTGTAACAGCAAAATCAGCTTTGCCGAAAAGGCCACCTTTGTGAGCCTGCTAACACACAACTTAGTGTAATATACCTATTGAAGTTGAACATGCTGGGGCATATCTGATAGCTTGTTTGGCACTGTACATGTTGTGCCCCCAGTTGGGATGTGTATTGTGGACTTAGGAGACCTGTGTTGTGCATGTACCTGCTGGCTGGCACTGCACTGTGTGGTGCACAGCCATTCTGCCTGTGGCTCTTCTTCCTTCCATGTGACTAATTAGGGACACATTCTCATCCTTAATCTCCTTCCAAGTTCTTTCTGTTCTGACAGAGGTTTGGCTGGCCTCAGTTTTTGCTGTTTTGTTTTTTTTTCTCCAGTCCATCTCTCCCTTATTTTTAAAGACAAGTAAGATCAGGATGTAATGGAGGGAAGCTGTGCCCAGAGGTGAAATGCTTCAATAAGAGAAAAGAGGGAGAGAAAATACTCTTCTCTTTAGCCTGACAGTAGCCAGGAAGAGCTGTAAGTCTCCTGGGAGGTCTTATTACTGAAGTTCAAAGAGGCTCAGAGGAGACTGAAAAAATATCCAGAAAGCTCTCAGCTCCATCCACAAGCCCCTTCCCATCCAATAACTTAGCTGGTAAAATATCTTGTGAGCCTCCTTTAAAGCAGTGAACTAAAGAGTGCAGAGTATGAAGTGGGATTTTATGGCTCTGTGTGAATTTCTGAAATACGTTTACACTCTACATGAAGACTCCACACGGAATTTTAATTCAGACAGTGAATGATTTAAAAGGCAAGGTGAGGACACTTCTGGCCTGGATGGAAACTGTTAAACTCAGTTTATACTCTCCTTTTGAGACAAGAGAGAGAGTGCTGAGCAGGTTGTAATTCTGGGTCCAGGGCTCTTGCAGGGCAGAGGAAGAGGCATCCAATGAAGCAATGTGTTAGGTTGCAAGCAGCCATTCATAGCATTTACTCACAAGTGAGCTATAGAAACCTGAGCAGAGAGCCATAGACCAGAACTACCTCGTAAGAAGAACATTTATCAAGAGATGGGGCTAATAGGCCTGGCCACTATTGCTGAGTAAGCCAAGTCAGGGCTTCCCTGGCACACAGGTGGTTTATTTCTGTTTCAACATAATTCCACAATAAAAGCTCTTTTTCCCCTAAGCATTAGCGATAGATGACAGGCCGTAAGTGTAATTGCATAGCTAAAATACAGCTCTTGCTGCAGCTAATGGTTTCTTTCCTCAGTAAATCATACAGGCAAGAATGTGTGCACTTGGTCCTTCACAAGTATTCTGAAAATCAGAAAAGACCAGAACATTACCTGAGCAGAAAATAGAATAATGTATTCACAATTCATATTCAGGGCATTGGTTCTTTATTCTGAATGAGACACCAAATAGCAGGCAGAGCGAATACCCATCAGCCTGATCATGTGCTCAGCAGAACATGCTTCTGACTGTATTTGTAACACATGGCAATCACTACATTGCTACAGTCAAAATATTTGGCTTTGTTTACAGGTGTTGAAAACATCTCTGAAACTTATCTTCCCAAGTGACTTGGCTTCTTCTAGGCAAAGATAAACAAATGCTTCTCAAGGTGTTTTCAGATCCCTACATCTTTCAGGTTTTCTCAACTCATCACGATGCAGAAAGTTACTCTGAGGCAGGAGCAGACTCCTGGGGCAAGTTTTCAGCAAAATTCTGTCAGTATGTTGCCCCTCTCCACCAGACAGCTGGGCCCATAAATCAAGACTGCCTCAACAACAAGAGGTACAGGATGGAGACTGGAGACCATCTTCAAGACTTAAGTCACCCATGATTGTCTGCCCATCTGTGTAGGCATGTCATAGGTGTCCCAGTGCAACATTTGGGGCACTTCAAATCCGGAAAGGGGTGAAGCAATGGTGGACAGCATGATGAGGGAGGCTTTTGTACTTTCCCTGTTATATCAGCAGTGATGATCTGTCTCAAGTGCCTGAACATGAATGCACATAACATGGGAAGCCAATGAAGTATGTAGGCTTTTCTGGTTCATAACTTTCATTTGTGCCTTATTTTTCTTCCTTGAACTGTAACAGCAGAAGTACAAGGCAGCAGCTCCAGGAGCTTATTCTTGACAAACTGGAGATGCAGCTCAATACAGGTAAGTGAAGGGCTGTACTTGGGTAGGAGCTATGTGCAAGCCTGACCTTGGCTTGGCAAGCTATTGAAGTGACCTGAGCCACTGTCAATCACAAGCCAATCAGGAGGCAATTGTGCTGTCATGGAGAAGGCATGCCTCAAGCTGGGATGTATCACAGGCAGTTGTCCTCCTTGCATGTGTATGGTCAACAGGTTTTTGCTATTTGCTATTTGCTATGGGTCAGCTGTGGGCTGGCAAGCTGTGTCTGAGCTGGGGCATTCATCACAGAAGGGATGTAGGCCTGCTGGAGAGAGCCCGAGGGAAAGCGTGATGTGGTTTCCAGGTCTGAGGCCTAGGAAACGTGCACTATGACAGAAAGCAAAAAGTGTGGATTGACTTTATTTAACATACCCTGGAATTGCCTTCTCTGTCAGCAGCTCGACTGGGCTTGCAGTCTGCCCTGGAGGTGGCACACTTGTGATAAGCATAAATATTTTAACATTTCATACTAATGAAATTGATTACCATGTGCCCTAAAGATAATAGCCACTGAGCCGTCACTCAGAACATTTTAGGTGTGAACAGATGCATTTTTCCCTGCAGCAATTTCCCTCTGTGAGAACAGTGATGTTAAAGTTTGCCCAGAGAACATTTTAGCAGTTCATGAAACACAGCTGCATATTCTGTGTAGCATTAAAGCAATTCATTTAGTAATTAACTAAATGTATGGTAAGACATTTTAAGTAATATTGCTTTTCTTGTGTGAGTGCTTCTCATTCATCTCAATCTAGTGTCGTCCTAGCTGATAGCACAGCAGGGGAGGATTGACTGCCATCCAGGGTGGGGACAGTCTCTGAAGCTGCTGAATGGCCCAGGCAGGCTTTTCATCTGAGTGTGTTAGGTCCTCCCCCCAAAGCAAACATCCACCTCTGCACTGGTCTTGCCAACCTCCTCCCTCTTGTCTCCAGCCTTCCAAATAGCAGTCTTGACATTTCTCCACATTTTGCCCTCCTCTTTTGGACTTCTTCGTTTCTCCTCCTGTGTCCATAGGTGCCATGTAGTTTCTCCCTTCATGCTGCTGCTTCTTTCTTTGTCAAGGGCTGTTTGGGTGGTTTTGCATCCCTGTGGGTTGACCCATGTCCCACAGTGGCTCTTCCAGGTACCTTTGCTCCCTGGGACTGTTAGATGGTAGAGCCAGATCTGCTCTCTGCTGTGCAATGGCATCAGGCCTAGGGGAGCTTTGTAGAGCCAAGGCCCTTGCATACTGGACACCCTGGGACCTGTTGGTCCCCTGAGCTTCAAGGGATGCATTTGTCATTCCTTGCCCTGCACTGTTCCTGTGCTCAGCTCCTTGAATCCCCAGCACTGCAACTGCAATTGCAATGGCCTAGTCATCACATGCACATGCATGCCACAGGACAGGGAAATGCATATTCAATTTCCAGATCACAGTGCTTGCTGCAGGTGATCACCAAGACCTACATCAAGAAAAGCAATAGTCAAAAATTCTTAGGCTACATAGCCATTTGTTTTCCGCCCTTATGAGTGAGCAGGTCTATACTGAAGCTTTCCCAAGGCTGGGATGGAGTCAGAGAGTCCCCATCTGGGTCCATCGCTGGAATCTTTGCAGGTCTTGGTTAGTGCATGTCAGGTTTTTGTGCAGCCTGGATCCTGTCATCCAGCACCAGGAAGGAGTTTCTGCATGCTGAGAGAGTGGTTCTGTGTGCCCCTTAATCCCTGAGCCAGCATCTGGCCAGATAAGCATTGACTCCTCTGGGGCGGCTATGGCATTAATTTTGCACACTGAGGCAGGGTGGCCCCAGGGACACCTCAGGGCTCCCAGATTTCTTAGGGCAGGTCCAGGAATGCAATGCAATGGGCAATTGGGAGCAGCAGGTCTGCTGCAAGGAGGCAGCTCTGGGAGAGTCTCTTGCTAGGCCAGCAGCTTGCAGACAGTCATTCAGGACACAGAGCCATAGACTGTGGGGTGAGCTATGTGGGAAGAAGGAAGGAAGATGGATAGGGAGGGCCCAGGCCATTCCTCCAGCTAGGTTTATGCCGAGCAGCCAGATCTCAGGTGACCCCTTTGCTCAGCACTTGGGAAAATCTGTAGCGGGTTCAGGCAGGTACTATATATGCAGAGTTTGCATCCTTGCCCTAGATGGCAAAAAAAAAGATTCAACATTATCTGCAGAGCAGCCACCATGACCAAAATCGTAATTTCACTTCTGTTGTTCGTAAATGGTGATATGATTTTGGTTTTCCTAGCAAGTAATATGACATAGGGCATCCACTGAAAAAATGGAGTACTTTATCACACCACAATGTCCAACATTACTAAAGATATCTGAGATACTCCCTAAATTGAAAAATGGACCCCCCCAACCTCAAGACAGAACTCAGTATAATAATATGAATATAGTTTTTAGCAGCTTCCCTGTATGTTGCTTTGAAACCAGAGAATGACAATTAGTTGGTACAAATCTTATTTTGGAATAATTTGGCCTTGTCCCAGAATAATTAAAAAACTTTTATTTTGTTCACTTCCACCAGTACAGAGCATGTGTGATGTTTGTAAGGCAGATGGAAAACTCCTGGATCAACCCACTTTTCCTTACAAATAGTTTTCCATAGACTTGCATCTCTTTGCCTTGTTAGTACAATGTAGCCTGCAAAGTTCAGCGTTAAACAGAAAACAGAGCAAGATGAGGAGCTCACCTCATCTTCTGCACGTTTAATGTAATTTCACTGCTAGACTTCTCTCACTGGTTTGTGAAATGGTGCTTTGTGTGTTGGTGGTGGGCTGTAATGGGATCCCACAAGAGGCTCCCATGTCACTGCTTAATGTGCTGCTGAGCAGGAATCTGGGAAAATGCTGACCATTATCTCTTTTTACGCACTTGCAGCACCAGACTGGCAGTGAACCGTTGTTGATAGAAATATATTTGAAATACCTCTAGAGTCAAAGTCTGCCACCAACAAATGAACAGGTCATTCAAGGGATTATCACTAGCAGCCTTCCTCTGCTAAACAGCTTACTGAATTTCAATATTGTCAACTGAGACTGGGCAAACTGGATAATATGAATATTAATAATTTCTTTTAGCATAGTCCCCAAAGTATTATTTTTCCCTCTTGTTTAATGTAAGGAAGGTGCTGTGTAACTATTGAAACCTTCAAACTCTTTTCACCCAAGCTTGTGGGGAGGGAGGCAGGGGCAGAGGAAATGGAGAAGAGATGCTTTTTTCTTCACCATATTTCTCACAACTCCTAGAATGCACAAAAACAGGACACAGGTTCTCTTAGGGGAAGGCATTTCTCTTGTTCCATGCAATTTAATGATAATTTGAATGCAGTCAAATTCTCCATCTTGGTCTTTATGTCTTGGATCCTTCCACCCATCTGGCTGAGACTGTGGTTTCAGTGTCTGGATGCTGCAAAACTCACCATCCATGCAGGAAGAAAACAATGGGAAGAGAATTAGAAGGAGAACCAAAAGCATGGGGAGTGTTAAAGGCTCGTACAGCCTTGCTGGCAGGCTCATAACAGGTGAAGAAAGAGGAATCGGTTCCCTGTTCATTATCCTCTCAACCAATACATCCATTTGTGCGTTCTTGCTTTCATCCCAAGGATAGAGCTTTAGGTCTTGCCCTTCGCTGTGAGAGCATCAGTAGTGGAGACTGTGCAGCCCCTCCCTGCTTTTTGGGCAAAGCGGGTAGTGGAAGAAGATTAAGGCGCTGACAGGCTAGGCAGGGTAAGCAGCACTTCTGTCCTAAGGCAGGGTGAATTTGCCCCTGCAGCATTAATCTGCAATGCATGGAAAAAAAAGCCTCCTTTGGTTTAGGAGACAAATACTACAGGCATTGGTGAGACCAGCAGTAAAATATCCTGAGAGTACCATTACAGGATCTAAAAGTGAGCAAAGACAAATGCACTGCTGTTTTGTGCTTCCTTTCTTAGCTGTATCAGCAATTGGGATGGAAAGCAGTGCAGGCCCAGGACCCAGGATTTAATCCCAGGTTATGATCCAAAGATCATAAGATCAAAGATCATTACAGCCTGATTATGATCAGAGTAGAGCTCACACCGGCAATCACACGATATACTATTTGGCACACTGGTACCCTACCTCTGGACGGTGAAAACTTTAGCCCAAACCCTCCTGCTTAGGTGGAATATGAAGGCATCAAAGAATAATAATCTTTTTAAAAAATAAAAAATTAAAAACTGCATAAAAGCTTGAAAAAGTTCTACAGAGAAAGCAGTCAATAAAAATGAGACATTACAATGTGTGTACAGCTAGGATTGGCAGTGTTCAAGAAAACAAGAAAGGAGGTCTATGAGAACAGTGAGTAAAAAAGAGACTGTAGTGATGGAGAAGATGGAATGTCAGGCAATGGAACGTGTTAACTGTACTGAAGAAAGGGTGCTTTCACTCAAACTGCATTTTTGCCTTGCCTGTCTTTGGAATGGATCAGGGCATTGTCCGTGTATCAGAGCAGGAGGAAATATTTCATGTTTATTACAGACAAATACATTTTGATCAGTAGGCCCCAATCATCTGTATCCACAGGTCCAAAAACAATGGCTGAGGAGACAATCCAGCTCACTGAGGTTCATTCTTAACTACTACTAGAATAATTTGAATTGGAAGGAAGGCAATTTTGCCCAGGACCTCAGGACACTGTCTAGTCCAACTCCCCCCAACACAAACAAACATTCTCAGAGCTGTTCCAACTAGATCTGGTTCCTGCAGGAGAAAATCTGGAAACAGTGGAGGAATTGCCAGAGTCTGGGACAAGCTAACATTTTGCACATGTGCAGGCGGTGAGTGGAATGACCTTGCAAATGCTATCAGGTGTAGCAAAAGTAATGGAGAGACAAAGAGGAGACTAGGGTAACGTGGATGAGACTAATAATTAGTGGCAGTCAAAAGGGTCTTCTGGGAAACAAGTTTGACCTAGATTTTATTTTTATGAGAGGCAACAGGTTTGCTTGGCAACTGCAGGTATTTGCATGGACCAACCGTATTTTGGCTTTGGGAGCACAGTGAAGTCGACTGCAGCATTTCTGCAAGACGGCGTGTGTGAGCCAGCTTGTGCTGCCTACCCCTTGAGTGGGTGAAGTGACAGCGTGAGGAGGAGCCTCAATGCAGGCTGAATGAGAGTGTACTCCCTGCTTACCCTGAAGCATTTACATCCCTGAACAGCTGATTCAAGTCAATTTTATAAAACTGCTGAGAGATCCACAGCTTAAATAAACCCCTGAGGCAAAATAGGGAACTTCTGGAGGTTGCCAGGGATCTTGTACTGAGTATTTGCTGCTTTCAGGCAGGGCCCTGTTCCCATCTGCATATGGCAGTGATCACCCCCAGTGCTTCCAGAGCCATATGAGGCCAGCGCTAGGTGGATGCATGCCCCACCTCTGCCTTAGAGATCATCTAGTAAGGAGTGCCTAGACTCAAGCAAAAGGTCTGATATTGATTTCAAAATAGCATCACTAGATATTAAATCCAAGATCCTCATGAGTCCACAGAGATGCCTGTACCTTTTGCTGACTCTGGCTCCAGTTGCAACAGTCTTCGTTCCATCAGCAAGCTCAAATGATTTTAGGAGGTGAGAGGGGTGGTCTATCTTCCTCATGATGCTTGCACTTGCTCATCCCTGCCAGGTAATGGTTTTCCCCATGTTTTTCTGGCCTTTCACCAGCACTGCAAATGTTTTGCCAGTTCTGCATGGGAGGCCTACACTTCAAGAATTTCTTGTGAACCTATTATAGGTCAACACCTGCCATTCTCACAACGTCCGGAGCAGGTTTGTGCTAGCAGCTTGGATAACTCATTTTTATACTTCTTTGTGGTTCCTGGCTGGTCTGATTATTAAACCAGCCTTTAAAAATGCATATGTTTTTTTCAGCATAAATTTAAACAGAGCAATGCTTTAATTTCTCAGCACTGGTGATGTAGCAGAAGATCCACTGGATTTGAAACTAGTGATATATTTAAGTAACCCTTTGAGTCTTTAAGGTTTTAAGTCTCCAGCATTAACATATTTTTGTGTTTGACATTTTCTGTGCTGCAGTGGATTTCTGGGACTCTCTCATTCATAGGTAGCAGAGATTATTCATAGGAAGGAAGATTATCAAAAGATTTTTTGATACACCTTTTTTACTAATGGTCAATAGGGTTGGGACATCTGGTTCCTTATAAGGCCTTTGAGACTTCTGTAATCAGTCCTGACCTCTATCTCCTGATAATGTTTGTCAGGGAAAGACTCAGTCTAACGGTTTATTCTCTCCTACTCTGAGAGGGAACAGATATTCCTCCTTTCATTCACACACTGAAGACAATATATCAGGCAAATAAATTAAAATCCCAGCTTTTGCTTTTGGCTTCCCAAAAGCAAAAGGCGCTCAGTTAATTTCCCTTGGCAAGGAATTGCTAGTTTCTTAAGTCAAGAGTTCAGCTTCATACCCTTGCAAGGATATATATGATAACAATGTTTTCTCAATGGCTGTCCAAAAAAAGAGACCAAAGGTCCCTGTTTCGTTCTGGGGCATTACCATGCAATGTCTAAGACTTTTTTCCATGGTGGTGGTTTCTTCTGGGAATCCTTTCAAATGGCCTGAAGATAGAGACTGAACAAAGGCCTCTGCACAGATTTGCTATTGCTTGGAAACAGGATTCTTGAGGCCATGATGTGCCTTCATCAGGGAAGACCTCTATTCTTTGCTAATTGGCAAACAGACACACCATAAGCCATCTGGCCTAAAGACCATACTTTCTTGCCAGGGCTTATCCTGCACTTAAAGCCCTGAAGCTCCCAAAATGTTAGCTCCAGTTAATGGTCTTGAACTACTCCGTGGCACTTACGCCATGGGACTCCATGGGTACTTACACATCTCTACCCTTTCTTCCCTTGCAAAATGGAATCACTTGCACTTCCTGAGTGGTTGCAAAGACCTGCATCAACTGCAGACCATGGACTTGATATATTGCACTTGATTTGGTTATTATTAACTTTGAGTTTTTCCCTCTGAGGCTGAAGTATCCTTTGCTGGGCAAACCAGACAGGGTTTCCCTAAGGCAGGAGGAAGGAGGTAAAGCAGTGTGGTCAATGCAATCTGCGGGGTTAATGGGGCTATGCCACTTCCCATCAGTGAAAGATTTGGCCCTCTGTGCTAACAGCAATCCATGGGTAGTGTTCTGGAGCAGGGCACCCCAAACGTGCTGTTAAAGAACATGTCTTTCAATTATTTACAAATGCTCAAGTAACTTTCTATGCAATATTTTTTAATTATTCACTGTAGCTAACTTAAATTGCATTGCTTTACTTGGGGTGGGGTGAAGGGGGAGGGAAAAGCTACTCTAAGTACTAATTTTATTACTGGCTATAGACATTGCAAAAAAGTATTACTTTAATTGAAGTCGGTGTTCCAAGGAAATTTCTCAACATGGAAATTAAACCTCTTTCCTAGCATACTGTAACTCCTCTTCTCTGGGCTTCCAAAACCATCTTTTTTTTTTTCCTAAGTCTAGTACAAACATAAAGTTTCATCTTATAGTTTGGCTCTTTTTTTGGAAAGAGCATTGGCCTCAGCAGTGATTTCTTGTTGGGCATGCTTCCAGCTGTGCCTTCAGGAGGTGCTGCTGTTGTTAGTTCAGCTGCCTGGACAGCATTGTCCACAACTAGACATCACCTTGGCCTTTAGGCCCTCATCAGTGGGTTGGACTGTTCGTAGGTCAGGATCTGGCACAGGAATGTTGAAGAGCAGAAAAGGACTTCAGGAAAATCTAGTGTCTCACATGCTTTGCTTTCTTCTCCTTAAGCATGCTATCTCAGGCTGCCAAGCAAGCAGAAAATCAAAGTATGCATTATATATGTGAAGACATGAGTTCTCATTTTTTGTGCAATTGCTTAGATCAGATCTTGACAGGATGTGGCTGTGAAGTTTTTCCACCGATTTCCCATCAGTCTCTAATTGTGTAGAGGTCCCAGCCCATGAAAACATATCACAGTGTTAGCCAGGGTCCCTCCAGGTACCATCTCTTGGTGTGGGTAAACCACCATTAGATAAAAAGTGGAAAACACAGATAAGTAGGAAGCAATAAAAAGGAGGAACACATCAACAGACTGTGTTAGAAATGCTGTAGCTTTCTGGCCTTGCTGTGGCCAGACTCTTCCCCAGTCCGTTTCATTGCAGCGACAGGTGCTTCATGGGAGCCCATCTCACCAGCTTCCTCTCCCAGTGGCAGATGCCAGGCTTTTAGGCAACTCTCATCCATGGTTGTGTTTGACTGTGGACAGGTAAGCATGCCTTGTGCACTCCTGTGCTATGACTTGGAAGTTATTTCCTAACTACGTGTCCCAAGCTGCATCCAGCCGTGATGAATGGACCTGTGGTTGGCATCAGCTGGTCGCCAGGTGCCCACCAAGCCGCTCCATCACTTCCCCTTCTCAGCAGAAGAGGGGAAGAAAAATACAATGAAAAGCTTATGGGCTGAGATAAGGGCAGGTACATCACTTACCAATTACCGTCACAGGCAAAACAGACTTGACTTGGGGAAATTAATTTATTGCCAGTTAATAACAGAGTAGGATAATGAGAAGTGAGAACAAATCTAAAAATACCTTCCCCCATCCCTCCCTTCTTCCCCAGGACCAACTTCTTTTCTAACCTCCTTCCTTGAGTGGTGCAGAGGGACAGGGAATGGGGGTTGCGTTCAGTTCATAACGCTTTGTCTCTGCCACTCCTTCATCCTCACGCTTTTCTCCTGCTCCAGCATGGAGTCCCCTGCTCCAGTGTGTAACCCATGGGATACAGTCCTTCATGACCTTCTTCAGTGTGAGTTCTTTCCATGGCATGCTTCCACAGACTGTTCCAGCATGGGTCCACAGCATGGTCACAGGTCCTGCCAGAAAACCTGTTCCTGCATAGGCTCTTCTCCACAGGATCACAGCTTCCTTCAGGGCATATTCACCTGTTCCAAAATAGGGTCTGCCACGGGCTGCAGGGTGGATATCTGCTCCACCATGGACCTCTGTGAGCTGCAGGGGGACAACCTGTATCACCATGGTCCTCTCCATGGGTTGCAGGGGAATCTCTGCTCCGACGACTGGAGCACCTCCTCCCCCTCCTTCTTCACTGACTTTGGTGTTTGCAGGGATGTTCCTCTCACATTTTCTCACTCCCCTCTACCAGCTGTTGTGTAGCATTTTTTATCCTTTCTTAAATATGTTAGCACAGAATCACAAAATCACAGAATGGTAGGGGTTGGAAGGGACCTCTGGAGATCATCTTGTCCAAGCCCCCTGCTTGAGCAGTGACACCTAGAGCAGGGGGCACAGGAACGCATCCAGGCGGCTTTTGAATGTCTCCAGGGAAGGAGACTCCACAGCCTCCCTGGGCAGCCTGTTCCACTGCTCTGTCACCATCACAGGAAAGAAGTCTTTTCTCATGTTTAGCTGGAACTTCTTGTGTTCCAATTTGCGCCCATTGCCCCTTGTCCTGTCATTGGACACTGAACTGGACACAGTAGTCCAAATGTGGTCTCACTAGGGTGGAGTAGAGAAGGAGGATAACCTCCCTCGCCCTGCTGGTCACACTCCTTTTATGTACCCCAGGATACCTTTGGTCTTCTTGGCCACAAGGGCACAGTGCTGGCTCAGGGTCAGCCTGCTGTCCACCAGCACTCCAAGGTCCTTCTCAGCAGGGCTGTTTTCCAGCAGGTCAACCCCCAGTCTGTACCAGTGCATGGGGTTGTTCCTCCCCAGGTGCAGGATCCTACACTTATCACAGAGACACTACCAACATCACAGCTCAGCTTTGGCCAGCAGCTGGAACTGGCTTTGTGTGACATGGGGGCAGCTTCTGGCATCTTTTCACAGAAGCTGCCGCACAGAAGCAGCCCCTCCTCTACCACAACCTTGCCACATAAACCCAGTACAGGCCCTATTAAGTCCCTGAGAGTGAGCGGCACTTGAGTGGTGGAGGTGGCCGAGTCCCAGAGGCAACCAGGCAGCTGCTGTTCCTGTTAGCACTTTCCCTGGGTGCTCCCAGGAGCAGGGGACAGAAAGACTTCTTGCTTGCTCTGCAGGGAGTTGGAGGTGCTGGAGTTGGTACCGGCAGGGTAGTTTTTCGCTCCTCTTTTACAGCGTGATCATGCTTATTCACCATGCCCAAGAGAGAAGTGTCTGGGATTCCCCTCCAGATGCTGGGGTGTCTGAGACAGAGAGTAGACTCACATCTATTCTGCTTATGTTTGTTCTGTATTTCAGACCCTAGCATAAACCAATTCAGCTGCCCTGGCCCAGATCATCTCCACCAGTTCACACGACCTGCAGACATGGGAGTTGTTTTGTTTGTTTGTCCGTCTGTTTGTTAATTTTTTGAGTGTTGCATTAATTATAAATTTCCTCATACTCTGACATGTCAGGGAGGAAACAAAGAAAACCTCATCACCTCTTTTCTCTAGAAATGTAGTTTAAAGAAGAGATGACAGTATGTTTTAATCTTTTAAAAGTTCTCTCAAGCAAAATTAATATTTATTTTGTGCCCAAAAGCATCCATTTCCTGATCCGTAGCTTCTAGTCTCTGTTATTCATAATGTGTCCTTTGGATTCTTGACATTCCCTAGAGACGTCCCAGACCCTGGTAACATGTCCCTTATTAGGACTGATTTCTACAGACCCTGAATTACTTGTGGGAGGACACTGGGGTCCTCCTCAGCAAGACAAGGCCACCTGGCTGTCATTGTTACTATGAGAGAAGTAGTCCCCCAGTACCAGCTCTTACCACTCCAGCCTCTTCATTTTGTGCTACTAATGGGGGCAGCTGACATGAAAGTTGACCTTTTGCTTGGTTCTTCACTACATTTGCTATCTCATGAATGAGCCTTTTGTGCATAAGTTGAGCTGACTATGGCTCAGACGAGTCATACATATAGGAAGCAACTGAACAGAAGATGCTTGGCTGCCAGATGGCAGGACAGCCCTGGACAGCAGCCCAAAAGATCTTTGTGTCAGTGAGTTCCCCAGCTCATAATGCGTCCTTGCCACTGTGAGGGACTGGAAGGGTTAATGTCTCAACCATTGTTGTAATGTGGGAGGTAGTGAACTGCAGATGGAAAATTGATGGACATGGGGCATAGGGGGAACGTTGGAGGATGTGTAGTCCCAGGTTCTGCTGTGCCTCACCTAGTAACTTGCAGAGGCCATACAAAGTTTATTTGAGGAAGGGGCTTATGACTGCCTGAAAGACCCCTCGCAACCACCCCTCACAGGGGCACCTGCGCAGAAGATCACCACACTTCTGGAACAAGAACCATATAAGCTCACAGGAGGCATAACTCTTTTAGATGTCTTTACCTGCTGGCACTGTCTCACCCATATTCCCAGCACTGACTACTAGAGATTATTTAACCACCAAAGCATATGCAACAGAAAGCTGTCCTGAGGGTCCTGGAGTCATTGCAAATATCGATATCCTGCAGGTAAATAAATAACCTGTTGGTCTGGCATGCCTCATTAAACCATATCAATAAAAGATCTGTATGGGGTGACTCAACAACAAACACTGAATTACTTGCTCTTACTTCTTTAAGTATATTGTTTCTAAAGAAAGAAAACAAAGTCCCCAAATAGGCAAAGGTCCAATTCCAATTTAGAGCCTGTCATTTTAGCGCTGGTAGCAAATGCCTTTGTTCTGTCATGAATTTCTGCCTTCCTTTGGGGTAACTGATATCTTTCAGGATGACCAGTATCGAAGTTGCCTGTTCTGTTCTTTGTTGTTTATACTCTTGTGCCAGATAGAGGCAGGGATCTGAGCATGCAAACAAGACTTGACAGCTTTATTTCATTTCCTGCCACAGTGGCCCTCGCAAGACAGTCTCTGCAAGAGGAGGTCTGCAGATGTGAGTGTCCAGCTTAACTGCAGGTGCTATTCCTATTTGATTTCTCACTGCATCCTCTATTTCACATCAGCTCTTGGGGAAGACAAGTGCTGAACACCTGTAGTGAAGCCTAGTGTGACAGACCCCCTGTGAGTTCCTGCTCTTGGAGTATGCTCATGCCACCACAATAGTGATGATGGATTTGTGCTAAGACCCTGGATCGGTCAAGTGTGCTGTCACTGCACTAACCCTGCCAGAGCAAATGTCCAGGTCCCCCAACCATGCTGCTAGTTTGGAGTCCGGCAGCTCTGGAGTCTGCTGTGCATCTGAGTGCTAGCAGCTGGTTTTTGGAGATAACAGCCTTCTGCTTAGCAAATGATCCATGTGAGACAGGTGGAGTATGGTTTCTTACTGCCAGCAATGGGAAGGAGAATATATAAATAATGCGAAGAGTTGAACAGCTGCTTTGTTTACTACTTCTGTATCTCTGGCTGCTGCCGTACAGAAATCAGCTATGATGTATTTGATGCCAGGTGGCAATAATACTTAGATCTCAGTGGAAATCTGTATTTCTTTACAGGATGGAGCGGTACTGTCAAATGAATATTGCCCTGGCTGAGAGGTATCTTTGAGCAGCCTTCTGGGCCTGCCAGACCCTGCTTTACACAAAATGTAATCTACATATGTAAACATATGTAATATATGTTTATTGCTCTGTATAACTGATTGACTACTTTCTGATTGCACAGACTTCAAATCAGGTGCCTGGCAGTAACGATCTATTTCAAGAGGCATGTAAATTATCTTCTGTCCTGCCTGGAATTCAGCTGTGCAGCTGGCCACAGAAAAACCTCAATCTATTTCCAGCTTTCACTTTGGCAGGTTATTGATGTGTAGCTTGTAACACTGTACCTCAGCAATGCTAGAGAAATGATGGCAGTAGTCATATTAACCTTTTCAATCAGCTACATGCTGGTTTCACATTGATCTGCTAAGAGCCTGGCAGTGGCTTCTGTGACTCACAGATGCCATCTCAAAACAATTAAATACCAAGGAATGTCATTGCTGAAGGACTCGTAGCAGCAATGTCAGAAATATCGACACACCTTCAGAACTGCAAGTCTGTTTATGACCTTTCTTTTGGCTTCATTAGCAATACTGCTGTGCAATTCCATGTTAACTGTTACGAAAGGCCACTGCACCTGCTTATTTCCCTGCTTGACTCTGAGCACGACCAGCAGCTGTAAGGCCCATGTTGACCACCTGTGTACCAAATGTGGAAGAGTAACCAGGCAGAGAAAGCAGAAATTGCTCTAGATATGTATGTTGGTATAATTTTGTATTGGTGTCATGGTTTTGGCTGGGATAGAGTTAATTTTCTTCCTAGTAGCTGGTATAGTGCTGTGGTTTGGATTTAGTATGAGAATAATGTTGATAACACGCTGATGTTTTAGTTGTTGCTAAGTAGTTCTTACACTAGTCAAGGGCTTTTCCAGCCTCCCATGCTCTGCCGGGTGCACAAGCAGCTGGGAGGGTAGAGGGCACAGCCAAGACAGCTGATCCAAACTGGCCAAAGGGATATTCCATACCATATGACATCATGCTCTGTGTATTACCTGGGGGGAGCTGGCTGGGGGAAGCAGCGATTGCAGCTCAGTGACTGGTGGCATAGGTCGGTGGGTAGTGAGCGGTTGCATCACTTGTTTGATCGGGTTTTTCCCCCCTGGGTTTCACCTCTCTCTCATTATTTTCTTTTTCATTATATTATATTATTTTTGTTATTATTACTGATTTATTTTAATTATTAAACTGTTCTTATCTCAACCCATGAGTTTTCTTACTTTTGCTCTTCCGATTTTCTCCCCCATACTCACTGGGGAGTGAGCAAGCGGCTGTGTGGGGCTTAGTTGGTAAATGGGGCTAAACCACGACAATGGGGAAGGCACAAGAGTGTCACCTGGTGCCACATCACACAGAATTGTTAGATGCAGCATCACTACAGCCGCTACAACTCTGTCATGCGTATCTCTGATAATGTGGACATCTGGGATTCACATGTCACCTCCTCCATAAAACTGATGCTTATGCCTAAATGACCCATGGACTAAAAAAAGAGGGGGAGAGGCGGAGAAGTGGAGACAGAATACTGACCAAGCCAGGAATGCTTCTGACTAAAATTCAGTGAATGTGTGTATTAAACACCCATTGAAGATTTCAAATTACTGAAAGCTGTCTGGTTTCAGCAGCTGTGCAGCATCCATAGATTAGCAAAGAACTGTATTGTCTTTGTCACTGTCCTTAGCAGCTGATCTTTGGTCCCAGAGATACACTTCTGTAGCAATACTGCGGTTTTACAGCACGGGAGCCTCCACAGGCCGGCACAGCAGAGAGGGAAATGAAACACCATGCAAACTGTAGACAGGAACAGAAGGGTAGCATTTGCTGATGGAATAGCTGATTTTGCTGGCACGGAGCAAAGGAGTGACCATGTGGAAGATGGTGTGCCACAGTTACTCCTGACTGGCTAAGGAGAAACACGAGGTTTTGGCAGAAACCCTAAAAACACTGTGGTAGTAAAAGGCAGCAGCAATCTGACAGGTATGCCCTTGTGCCCTCATGGATACTGCTGATGGCCTTGCTCTGGCATCTTTAATGACACCTTCCTCAAAAAGGATCCTGATGGTGCTCCTCAGTTCCCCAACATGTACAAAAGCAAACTGTTAAAATGCAGGTTTCCATGGGGAATGTATTGTGCTTTCTCCTGGCACCCTCCCCTACCTAGGCTGGCAACTGGCTGTTGTGTTTGCAGAGTGGGGCTGATTTGGCTCTTAGCAGGGAAGCTGGGAATGGGGCCCTTCCATGTGCCACCAAGGCCTGGATCAAGGTGGCCATCTGGGCTGAAAGCTCCCTGGTTCCTCACTATCCAGTGGCTCAGCAGGTTAAGAAGGGTACAAAAACTTGTATCTCCTCTACCTGGGGGGCGTGTTACTGTTCCTGGGCATGCAGATGTTTCCACCACACCCGGAGGATCCTCCTACTCCTTTTTAAAAATGCATTTCTTAGCATTAGCTGCTAAACAGCTAAATACTCCTGAGGCTTCCAAGTTGTAAGGCCACCCACAATTGCCTGTGCTGTCTCACCTCACCCTGAACCCTAGGAGCAAGGTCTGGCTGATTTTCTCTGGCACAGCAGCATGCCTTTGCTAAACAGCCAGTTCTGCTATTTTTGAAACTTACTTATCAGAAAGTGTTCAAGACACCAGTCTCTTCCCTGCTGAAGCGACCCAAAGTGAGTGAAGTCCTTCTGACTCCAGTAGGTCTCCGAGCTCCTTTTCTTTAGAGATGTTTCTTCTTGCACATCTGAAGTTCCTACAAAGGACGAACCAAAGCAGTGTAATGCATTTAGGTGACATATTTTTTAAAATGGGAAAGCATACATTGGGGAGTAACTTTAAACAACAGAGATTTACGGGCAATGAGCCAGGCAAAAAACTAGTGTTTATGTTATCACTTGTTAAAAATTATCAGTCTTGCTGAAACAAATGAGCTAGATTGAGACTTTGCTATTATTCAAAGATAGAAAAACCCTAATCAAAATCACATCTCCCCTGAAATTTTTGTCTGCTGCCATTAGAGTACGCTATTCATCCTTCATTGGAGCAGGCAGCGTGCCTTTGAATGGTCCATTATCAGACTGCATCACTGTCCCTCCCAGTGGCAGCACTGTTCACGCATCAATGACTAATACTGGTTCAAATCTATTTTACTGCCAAGTAAAACAGTTATCACTGGTGAAAAATTGGAGCAAATAAGGTTTGTTCCAAAATGTAAATGACAGCATGCCCAGACAGTAGGCTTACTGTAATTGTTTTCAGTTCTGGTAGGTTATCAGATATGACAGGATTTATCTCTACGCTGAGACAGCAAAGAAATAGCTGATAACATCACTTCACTGAAGGTATTCCAGTGCTGGACAGACCAGATACATGTCTTACAGGAGTGCAGTGGGACCCTAAAAGCACCAGGCTGCCTGACGGATACCTGTGGAGCGGGGCTTCTTCCGCCTTAGCTTCTCCCTTAGCAGAGAGAACAGTGGCTGCACCATGGTGTTTCAAGAACCAGTTGTTCCCACTTCTGGGCTGATCACCCCTCCGCTTCCTTTTCCCCACCATGCGTACATCCTTTCCTGCCTGCCACGACAGCGACATGCTGGCGCTAACCAGGTGCTACCAATGGCTCAGGTCACCTGCTTTCTCTCTACCTTCTCATGGCATCACCCACACCAGCTTCTTGCACAGCAACCAAGCACTAGCACTAGGTGCTTTTCTGGGCCCCAGCCCCCACACAAAGACTTTTGCAGGCTACTTGGGTCTCTGTGGAGCTCAGGGAACATGGGGACACTCAGCATGCTATTTCCCGTTCTAGGAAGAGAACTTTGTGTTCAACAGGGTAAGAGAATAACAGTTCAGAACTAATGGAACCAGATTTTTTAAAGGGTCTGAGTGAAACCCCAAAGCCCCCAAATCCCAAAACCATTCTGAGTCAATTCAGAACTCTGTTACTTTTTCAGACTTGGAAGGTTTTGCTCCAAGATGATTTAGCTTTTTGGTAAGTCCTCTCTTAAAATGTAGGCCCATTTGGGGGGTGTGTGGGGGGAATAATTGTAATAAACAACTCTCATGAAGGAGGAAATTTGTCCTCTTTGAGTGGGATCTTGAAGCTGAATGACCAGTAATGAACTCCAGCAACTGGCTTTCAGGACTACATATTACTCTTTCTCCATCTTTTGCAGTCTGTGCAGCATACTGAGACTGGCTAGCGCATAAGCCAATTCCCATTGACACAAGACAAAACATACTCACCCCTACACTGCTGGCATTGACCAGCTGTAGCAGTGTGACAAGGTAGAGTTGCTAAACAGCCATTTCACTGGCTGCCATTTTTTTTTCTATGTAAAAAATTTGTACAAGGCAAATTCTTTCTCTCCAGTACATGGTACGCAGAAAGTGGCATTTTCATTAGACCTCAAGGGTGTGTATGGCTGTAGTGGATCCTCGTGCACCCCTCCAGGGAAACGTGCAATTACCTCTCTGAAATGCCTGTACACCCATGCACGCAGCATGGAGAATAAACAGGAGGAACTAAAGATCTGTGTGCAGTCGCAGGGCCACAATCTCATTGCAATTACAGAGACATGGTGGGATAGCTCACATAACTGGAATGCTGTCATGGACGGCTACTTACTTTTTAGGAAAGGCAGGCCAGCAAGGTGAGGTGGGGGTGTTGCTCTTTATGCAAGGGAGCAACTGGAATGTATCAAGCTCTGCCTAGGGGTGGAGGAAGAAAGAGTAGAGAGCTTATGGGTAAGACTTAAGGGGCAGGCAAATATGGGTGACACCATGTGAGCATCTGCTACAAGCCACCTATTCAGGAAGTCAACAAGGCCTTCTACAGACAGCTGGAGGTAGCCTTGCAATTGCAGGCGCTGATTCTCATGGATTCAACCACCCTGATATTTGCTGGAAAAGCGATATGGCAAGGCGTGCACAATCCAGGTTCCTGCAGAGCATCAGGGGTAACTTTTTGATACAGGTGGTGGAGCCAACGAGGTGAGATGTGCTGCTGGACCTTCTATGAACAAACAAAGAAATTTGCTGATGATGCAAAACTGGGAGGAGTGGCTGACACACCAGAAGGCTGTGCTGCCATCCAACAAGACCTGGACAGGCTGGCCAAAGCTGGGACAAGGGAACCTCATGAAATTCAACAAAAGCAAGTGCAAGGCCCTGCACCTGGGGAGGAACAACCCCATGCACCGGTACAGGTTGGGGGCTGACCTACTGAAAAGTGGCTCTGTTGAGAAGGACCTGGGAGTGCTGGTGGACAGCAAGTTCACCATGAGCCAGCAATGCGCCCTTGTGGCCAAGAAGGCCAATGGTATCCTGCGCTGCATTAAAAGGAGTGTTGCCAGCAGGTCAAGAGACATTAATCTCCCCCTCTACTCTGCCCTAGTGAGGCCACATTTGGAGTACTGTATCCAGTCCTGGGCTCCCCAGTTCAGGAAAGATAGGGAGCTACTGCAGAGTCCAGTAGAGAGCTACCAAGATGATCAGGGGACTGGAGCATCTCCCTTACAAGGAAAGGCTGAGACCTGCGTTTGTTCAGCCTCAGAAAAGAAGACTGAGGGGGGATCTTATCACTGCTTATAAATACCTAAAGAGGATGGGGCCCAACCCTTTTCAGCAGTGCCCAACAACAGGGCAAGGGGCAATGGGCACAAATTAGAGCACAGGAAGTTCCACCTGAATATGAGGAAAAACTTCTTTCCTGTGATGGTGACAGAGCACTGGAACAGGCTGCCCAGGGAGGTTGTGGAGTCTCCTTCCCTGGAGACATTCAAAACCCACCTGGATGTGTTCCTGTGCCCCCTGCTCTAGGTGTCACTGTTCAAGCAGGGGGCTTGGACAAGATGATCTCCAGAGGTCCCTTCCAACCCCTACCATTCTGTGATTCTGTGATCACCCAGTGCGTAAATAAGAAAGAGAGCTTAATTCTCTACATGATGCAATTACTTCCAAAAGGAAGAACTGGGAAAAAAAACCTGCAGTGAACATATCTGCAGGAATTTATGAGAGACTAATTGGTTTTATCCTTAGTGACACTGTCAGGGTTACATCCTGTAATATGTGATATCTTAACGCTGTGAGAATGGGCATATTTAAAGTTCCTGAAGCTAAAATAAAAATCCTGTTTGAAATATTATGTCTCGCATCAATTTTCTGCCAGCAGCTGGTCTGTCAGCACACTACAGGAAATTCTTCTTTACAACTTCTCAGTACATTTTTGTTCCATAAGGTACAAAGCAATCATTGTGTTACATGTTGAATATGTGACAAATACCGAACACATTGCAGGTTGTGTGCTTCTGCTCACTCATGCAAATCAAGCTATTTGTTATTACTGTAGTCTTTAATACTGGAACTAGTATTCATCAGGAAGAAGAATGGTAATGCAGGATATGAAAATGCCTGTATTGCAGAAGAGGGCATTCAGACCATTAACTCTACTGGCTTTGCCACACTGAAGGCAGAAAAGTAAGTGGGGAAAAAAGCTGCTGTGGATCATGTCCAGCAGTTTTCCCTGCCCCAAAAACTGTTCGGAAAAAGCAAGAATTCATCCCCTAGCATTCTGCCTTTTCATTCTTTACATAATGCCTCATAGCCACAGTGGTAGGCACTGTGCAAGAGTAGGAGATGGTTCCCGCCCCAAGGGTACACCAAACAGTACAAGGCACATGCAGCATGCTGAACTGCCAGATCTTCTTGTTACACTTGCTGTTTAAGCTAGTTCAGGGTCTTGAGCAGTTCCTAAAGAGCATTTGGTACTTAACCTGCTGCAGTTCAGGGGAGTAACAGAGCTGTGGGGAGACTGCAAGCTGTGTTTGACAGCACTGCTGTCAGGCACAGGGGAGCCTTCTAAGCCACAGGCAAAGTTGCAAAGTTCATCAATGCAGGGAACAGCTTCTGCTGGAGCTCACTTAGCCCTTTGGATCCAATGGCCACCAGCATTCATAGAGTCACAGAATGTCCTGAGTTGGAAGAAACCCACAAAGATCATCGAGTCTAACTCCTGTCCCTGCACAGGGCAGCCCCAAATTCCCACCATGTATCTGAGGCATTGTCAAAGTGCTCCTCGAGTATTGTTAGGCTTGGCGCCGTGACCGCATCCCTGAGGAGCCTGTTCCAGTGCTCCACCACCCTCTGGGTGAAGAACCTTTTCCTAATACCCAACCTAAACCTCCCCCGCGCATCTTCCTGCCACAAGCGCAAGCATGCTTTGGCTGTCATTCTGAGCAGCAACGCAGAGCCACGGAGAAAAACGCTGCCTCTGAGAAGCCCGAGCCCCCACCCGCTAGAAGCCCTGCACAGCCCACTGCACCGCAGGTGCGCGAAAGGGGAACGCAACCACCGGAACAGAGACCGTAACCCCCAGGAAAACCGTGCGAGCCCCGCTGTTCACGCGAGGTTCTGTTCTGGGCAGAGCCCGGCGCCAGCCCCAGCGCAGACCCCGAGCTCCGCCGAGCCCCACGCCGCACCCGCAGCCCACACCCAGAGCTGCCGGCACCGGCTATTTACTTCAACCCCCTCAGGCCACGGTGGAGACCTGCTTCCCAGCAGCCCTCAACGCCCGCCCCACCGTCGGGCAGGGCCTCGGCAGCCGTTGGGGTCCTGCGACGGGCCTCTGTTGTGGAGCTGTTCTGACGCTTGCCTGTTGGACTTTTAACTGTGCAGCTGCTGGCGGGAAGGGGCCGGGGCGGTGGGGGCGTTTCAGTAAGTCTTCAGCCAAGTGTCAGCCGTTGGTTTTCGCCGCTTCGCCCTAGTTTTCCTCCGAGCCGGTGGCTCGCTGCCTTCACTTTCTCATCAGGCAGCGCGCAGGGCAGCTAAGCGCGGTGGCCTGTGGTGGGGGAAGGGGCCGGTATGGCGGCGGCGGCGGTGGCGGCGATCGGCAGGGCGTGCAGCTATGGCGCCTTCCGAGCGGCGTGGCGAGGTGATGGGGGAGGACGCGGTGCCGGGGGCGCCTCCTCGGGGTGGGGGTTAGGCGGTCACCGCTCGTGGGCCCGTCTCCCGTGGCAGCGGGCCGGTGCGGGCAGTCCCCACGGGAGGCGGTGCCCTGCATGTGTGTGCAGGGAGGGCGGGCGTGCTGCGTCCCGGCCGCCTTCGCGCCGGTGAGAGCTCCCTGTGGCGAGAGCAATCTGTTCCCCTTGCGGCCAGCTGCCGGCCCGCTCTGGGGTCATAGCGGCGGGGCTGCCGGGGACGCGAGAGAGGGCGCGTCTGTGCGCCGGAGGCGGCTGGTCGCCGTCATACGTGGGTGTCTGTACACACGCGCGCTGTATTTTATAAGCCCTTGCACTGATTTTTCCCTCCACTGTATTAATTCCAGTGTGGAAAAAGTGCTTTGCTGTTTGTTGGACTCAGCTCCATCTGTGAGACTCAGCAATGGCTACTGTGGCACAATAATAAACGGCAAGTAATTAACTCGAAAACAACCCTTGGAGAAGCAAGAGAAGCAAGAACACACCACAGTCGCATATATTCCCTTGTCTGTTCAATCGCTCTGGGTCCTACAAGAGCTAGATGAGAATTCTGTTTTATATTTAAACAATGTCAATGGGACTTTCCAAACAAATATTTTTTTAAAGCCTGTATTTTGCTAGGTAGCATGAACCTAGTTGCTCTTGCATGTGTTATTCTTCTCCAGAGCAGGAATTATGATTAATACCTTGTGAAATAACTAGCTTTACACTTGCATTGTCATTAGTGGGCAGGGTTGCTGCTGTCACTACTTATGAATTTCCATGTTTGTTTCTCCACATGCAGTAAACATGTACTTCATAAATGGCCTTTAGGCATGCAGATCTCACTCATCCTCGCCGGGTTTGGGGCAGGCCAGCTGTGCCTTTGCAAACCTATATCACTCATCCCATCAGAGTAATCTGGGCAGTAATGTAGGCCTTAGGATAATGGAGTGAGGTGGTTTGCTTTGTAGTTCAAGTATTGTTTTCTTCCCATTCTTTCTGTCCTTCTCCTCTTATGTCTTCCTGGATATTTTTAATTGATAGGAATCTAAATTTGTTTTCTAGACTTGCTGAATTCCTCAGTAGCCACTTCTTTCTGGATTTTAATCCTCTGCAGTCACTTTTCAAAACTCTAACCTCTACTGGAAAAAATAATACATTTAAGTATACTGAGGAGGAAAGGCGAGCATGTATATCTTTTCCATGAAGGGTCAGAGTTGGCTTTGCATTTTTCCTTCAAAAGCTATGGCTAGAAAATTGTCTTTTGGTGAAGGAGAAATGATACTGTATAACTGAAAACTTTTGCTGGGTGGCATTTTCTAAATATATAGTTAATTTTTATATAGATTTTTTTTGACCTGCGTCCTTCTCGTTAGAGAAAATTTAAGTCTTTTCATTATACAGTGTATACTGTTTAAGCAGTATACTGTATACACAGTGAATACTACTGAGGTTTTGACACAAACTTAAGGCTGTGTAGGTGTAGTTACTGCAGTGCCAGGGGCACTTTAACCTTTGTATTGCTAAGTACCCTTCATTTGCAACTTTCCTGCCTGCCTTTCAGCAGTTCTGTCCCCTTTCACCCAAGCTGCCCTGGCACTGTTGCAGAGCCTTTGGGACAATATTTTCCCCTTTTTCTCATGCTGTTGTCCTTATGACCTTGCAGCTGTGAATCCCTTTGGTAGGTTCTCCTGGGTAGCAACTGGTAGGAGCAGGAAAAAATTCTCTTCATCTCTTTGCTTTCCTCTGGATTGTTGGCATCCCCTAATGATAAGCATTTTGGATTCAGCTAGCCTGCATGTACCCAGTGAGGAGTCTAAAAGGGTCCTGATGAAAAGTACACGTGTACTGTGGGAACTTCTTACAGGGGGAAATCTGCAGCGCTGGAGACAGCTTTGGGATACATGCTATGTCTTTCTGTCTCCTTTTGTTTTCACTTTATCTCCAAAGTGATTTCTGTCGTTGGAGTCATTGTATGCCATCAGCTATGCATCCTGCTAAAAAAATCTTGGTGAACCTGTCTCAGAATCCCTTATACAGCCCAGGTAGCTTGTGTGCACTTAAGTTCTAGGCAAAAGTCAGGATGAACTAAATTAATGCCTGTGTGTTCTCAGGGAAAGCTGGTGACCGAGGTGGGAAGAAAGGCCAGATTACATTGGTAAAAGTGTATTCGAGGTTAGTATTAGAACACCTGGAAGCTGGGCACGTTTTTTGCTTTCATCAGAGGATGTCCCTTCTTTCTCCTCCACCATGAAAGGCAAAATAAAGTTCTCTAGCTTTTTCTAGCTTCTACAGTCCTCTAAAAACTTCCTTGCCTCCACTCCTAAAAAAAAAATTTAAGCAGTTAATGAATTTCTGGTCTCTCTTCTTCCTCAGGGCAGTCTATAATGAAGTTCTGTAGCCAAACTGAGCATTTGGGAAGGTTTGAAAGCAGGTCGGTGGTGTTCCCTTGGAGGAGGGAAACATTTTTACTGTCTAGTCACAGAGTATATCCTAAAGAAAAAAATTTTGTGCAGTTAGGCCAGGAAAAGTAAAAGGCTGCAACTGCTCCTAAATAATTTATTAAAATAATGTGTGCCTTTTCAGGTGTGACCCTCTAGCTCCTTCTATTTGCTTACCTTTGTGTTCTGTGTTTAGCCCAGGAAGATAGTGAACCTTTCCACGTGCAGTGATTTTTAAATGCATGGTTTTAGCTTGAGAAATTAAGTTCTTTGCATCTAAAATTTTCCAGGGTAGCTGGAGGATTTTTTGTAAAAGCAGTTTGTATCAGCGCAAAGATTTAATTACTACATGGGCCTTTCTTGACCACTTATGAGATGATGTGACAAAAATAGTAATGATTTTGAAGTGTTGTCTCTGTTGTGATTGTTTGTATAGAGTGCGTTATTTCTGTGCATAACAGTTTCATTTGAATAAAAAGCAGCAAGCAAAATGTCAAACAGAGAAACCAGGCAAAAAAAACCCCCTTCACTGCCCATTAGAGGCTAAGTTAATAGTGCTTGATATCTGCAGAACTGCAATCTGGAATTTAATCAGAACATGTCTGTTTCCTTGTACATAAGCCTTTTGAGAATGCTGTGATTATTTCAGCTTAGAGCCTCCCATAGGTATATCTGGAACTATACTTGAGCAATTTTTCCAAAGGTCTAATTATAACCACACAATAAGCATCTTGATGGCTCTTTTTAAAAGGGTTTTTTTTGCAGTGCAGTTCTTACTGGTGAAACCAACTTCATGCAGTGTTTCTTTCTCTCAGCTATGGAACTTGAGTAAGAACAGTTTTCAGTATTTAATTCCTGTGGAAAATAATTATAGGAGTAGAGGGGATTATTACATTGTTGCCAATTGTTTAAAAAAAAAATTAGCACTCAGGCTTGCTGAACACTGCATTCGCTAGTAAGGTAAATATGTGGATGTCCCGGATGCTTACTATCTTTCAGAATGTTAGGTGATATAGCAAACAAATGGCAATGCATGTCAATTTTGGGCATTGTAGGTGGTGACAGATGCTGCACCCTGTGCATAAATCTCCTAAAAGTGGCATGTTAAACCTGTATGTAGCTGAAATAAAGGTTAGGAAAGTTATAATGAAACAGGTATATTAAAGTAGTAGACTTGTATATGAACGAGGGTGAGTGTTAGAAAGAAATCTATTAGGAATTTAAAGTTTGCAGAAATTAGACTGTTAACCCATTAGGTTTACTTTTCCACCTGTCTTGAGATTCACTCTTCTGTTGCAGCTTGTGAGAAGAATGAAATGGTTTTATGGATATATCTATATTTATACTTCTATATAATTTTGTATTTAGCTAGCAAAGGGCAACACTTAATAGTCAGTGCAGGGTTTTAACTGTAACATTTGTAGCAGGGAAGTAAGTATCACTGGGGAGTTAATGTTAGTGCAGAGCATGACTTAAATATAGTAAGCATGGGGTTTTTTTCTGCTTTGTTGACATGTCTTTTGCTGGTGGCAAGACATCAGTCCAGCATTCATGACCTGCCTTGCTTTTACAAACTTTTCAGTTTTGAATAGCTTATTGTAAGAGACATTTTAAATTTTAAATAAAAGTCCCATCAGGGATGTTTGGAGCATGCGTAGGGAATGGAGGATGTGATGCATTAACTGTACAGTACTTATATGTCAAAATGCTGTTTTACTGAGATGTGACATTTCAAAACTGTTTATATTCTATAAATATTTTATTCTTTGCTCTCCTTTCAAAGTGTCTGTTCCCTTGGTAGCAGTATGTGTAGAGGAGTGTGTGGGTATACTTTATTAAATACCAGCACTTGGTGTTTCAGACTTCAGGAATCATGTGGGTTTGGGAGGTTTTTTTTGCTGTGTCTTCCTCCTCCCTCTTTTGCCCTGCTGCAATACAGAGACCAAAACAGTCTCATCTCCCAGTGTCCAAAATATGGTCAACACAGCCCTAGGCTTTCCTAGAGATATAATTTTGATTGCCAGCTCAGAACTGGTATTCTCTCACTGCCAGTATTAAAAGTATAAATTGCTCTCACTTTCAAAGAGATTGAATCCTTAAAGAAAATAGGAGATTTGTCACTGGTTTCAGTGAAGTCTCACCCTGGGCTTTAACAACTTTTACAATATCTGACTATTACAATTCATTATAGTACCTTTTTAAAATAATGTTGGATTGCCAGACATCTTGAGATCAGTTGAAGATCATCTGACCTTTTTCTATCACACCAGTGTTTATTTGGCTGCTTCTTTGTCTTACATTTGACTTTTTTCCTCTTCTGTGCCCCAGCCCTTCTGTCAGAATTTTATTTCTGCAGCAGTTATTAATCTGATTCCACTGCCTCTTGATTCTTCTTACTCTTGTCATTTTGTCCTGGTTTTATTGCCTCTTTATAGACTTTTTTCAGATTTCCATCATTGTTTTACTCCTACTTTCATTGGCAAAAAAAAAAAAAAAAGGTTACCATCTTCTGAAACTAACAACCAAAACAAAATTGCATTGCAAATATTTTTGTTAATGAAGTAAACTGTCTAATACTCTCTTATGTTTTGTTTTCCAAATGAATGTATTGTTTCATAGGAAGAGAATTTAGAATATGCTTTTGTATTACAGAACTGGGAAAGAAACCATCACCTCCCATGCTAGAAGTCCAGAGGACCAATTCAAACAAAGCAATGACTTTCTCACTGTAATGTTTTGATGTACGTTTGAGCCTGGCCCAGACAGTTAGTGGTGTTCCTGATGTTCTGAATCTTGACCAGTTATTTATCATATTTTAGCTAATAAAATGTTGCTTCAGTAGATAACTCAAAGTGAATGTCTGTAGAGCCAGTTTAACAAACAGGATATAAGAGGGGTGCTCAGCGATGGCAAGGCAGAAAAGCTAAATTGATTCTTTGCATCATTATTCACTGGAAAAAGAAACAAGAGATTTCCGTATGGTACCCCTTGGTGGTGATGGTGGTAAGAGTTAGCGGATATTTCTGAAATTAAAATAACTGTGAAAGAGGTTATGGGACAAATCTGCAGGATGATCGTTAGCAGAATCAGAAACTATTCACAAAAGAATTCTAAGAGAACTCCAGGATGAAAAAGATGAATTACTAATAAGAGTGTGTAACCTCCCCTTTGAAATTGATTTGGTACCTGAAGGGTGGAAGGTGGTAAAAATGGCACCAATCTTTTAAAAAAAGCTTGATAAAAATATTATGCATGCCTTTAGTAATGGAAAACTCAACCTTACAAATCTGTTGGAGCTTGGGTGTGTTTGCTGGTTTGTCTGAGAGAGTCAGTAGGATAACGGTGATCCAGTTAATGCACTACATGCATGGTTTCCAAATAGCTTTTAGCAGAGTTCCTCACCACAGACTTTTAAGAAGTTCAGCAGATGCGGCATATGAGAGGAGGTCGTGGTATGTTTAAATAATTCACTGAAAGGTAGGGATGAGTGTTGGAGCTCTTTTGTCAGGTGGAGATCACCAGTGGAATTCCATAAACAGCTGTACTAGTTTGCATGTTCATAAGCTCACTGGAAAAGGGGTTCAGCAGCAAGGTAGTTAATTTTGGTGATGGTATCAAGTTATTTAAAGTAGAAAAGAAATGCTGACTGGACATGAGTGAATGGGCAATAAAATGGTGAATTAATTGCAATGTAGATAAATATAAGGTGATGAAGTTCTAAATCCCTTCATATCCAAAAGACTAAATCACAACTGGAGAAGACTGGTTCAAAGGGGAGGAGGGTCACCATGATTACTATAGCGATAGCTGAGTAGGCTGGAACTCCTCAGTCTTGAAAAGGCTTCCTGGAGAAGTATGAGAAGTCTGCTAGATCACATGTGGAGTGGATAGGAATTGACTTTCTCTTCTGACCTGATAACTATGCCATGGAGCTAATAAAAGGCAGGCTGAAAATAAGAATACTAAAAAGCACCTCGTTCATTATGTGGTCAGTAGTAGGTGTGTGGAACTCCTTACCAAGGAATGTTGTGGATGCAAGATGTTTACATGGTTCTGAGGATATCACCTCTACTGAAAATAGTCAGAGACTGAGAAACTGCAGAGGACAGTATTGTACATATTTGCTCACTTTTTACTCTTCTGCAGGCAGCTGTTTGTAGTGCTTGGTGGAGGCAGAATACTGAGCTGCTTAGGGCACTAGCCTGAACCAGTGCATCTGTACATAAATGTCCAGATTTTCTTTTCTCATTTTTCTCAAAAAAGTATTAAGACCTAGGAGTTGTTATGTCTTTGTATTAAAAGAAGCTTATTCAAGGAAATTATCAGTAGATGGGCTTATGTATGTGAAAAGATCATTTATAGGGCAACAGGAAGTATGTGAAGTGTGCCACTTCAAGTCATGTTTGAGGTATGAAAAAATACGTAAGTGCATGAAGAAGATGGAATTAGATTTTGCAAGTTATTTTGAGGCAGTTTCCAGCTGTAGGCAATTAAAGGGTGCAACAAGGGAAATTATAAATACTGCCACACAGTGCAATTTTAAATTAGTTGTAGATACACGATGTTATTTTTTAAAAAAATAAATTCTTTAATTGCATGCCATTCCAAAAGATAAATACCTCACATAATTTTAGTGAAAATTATTCTCAGATGAGCTGTTAATTTAATCTTTTAGATTAACAGTTTGTCATTAAATGCATATTAAAAACAAAACAACTCAAAACTTGAGTGTTTATAGAGTTATTAACACTATGTAGTTCGTATTAGGAGAGGCTGCTAGTTCAGTAGCAGTTTGAAGTAAAAGGAAGTGTTTGGGTAGTGACTAGCATATTCTATGTGTCTCATACTATGACTAACTGATATGTTCTGCATTCTCTGTGAATTTAACCAGAGAGTTAAGAATCTTCTATTCCTATTTTTTGCTGCCTTTTTTTTTTTCTCTAGGCTGCTTTTTATTTTGTGAAAATTAATAGTTTTTCACAAAATTTTCATAATGGAGTTTTATTGTCAACTTTAACTTTTCGTAGAAGTAAATGACAATAAATTCACCTTTTAAGGCTACTTTCGAAGGAACTTTTTAGAACTTCCTGCTATGTTACCCCAGTTAACTGAACTGATTGTTATTTGCCTAGAAAGAGCTGACTTCAAAAAATGTATTCACAGAATCACAGGTTGGAAGGGACCTCAGAGATCATCTAGTCCAACCTTCCTAGCAAGAGCACAGTCTAGACAAGATGGCCCAGCACTCTGTCCAGACGACTCTTGAAAGTATCCAACGTGGTTGAGTCAGCCACTTCCCTGGGGAGATTATTCCAATGGTTGACTGTCCTCAGTGTGAAAAATTTCCCTCTCGTGTCCAGTCAGAATCTCCCCAAGAGCAGCTTGTGTCCATTCCCCCTTGTCCTCTCCATGTGACTCTGTGTAAAAAGGGAGTCTCCATCTTCTTTGTAACTACCCCTTAAGTACTGGTACATGGTGATGAGATTCCCTCTAAGCCTCCTTTTCTCAAGGCTGAACAAACCCAGTTCTCCCAGCCTATCCTCGTATGGCAGACTCCCCAGTCCTCTGATCATCTTGGTAGCCTTTCTCTGGACCCCTTCCAGCCTGTCCACATCCTTTTTGTATAGAGGGGACCAGAACTGTACACAGTGCTCCAGGTGTGGCCTGACAAGCGCTGAGTAGAGTGGGATAATGACTTCTTTATCTCTGCTGATCACCAGCAGATGCCCTTTTTGATGCAACCCAGCATCATGTTGGCCTTTTGGGCTGCAGCAGCACACTGTTTGCTCATGTTGAGCTTCCTCTCCACCAGGACCCCCAGGTCCCTTTCCAGAGAGCTGCTCTCCAGCCAGGTGGATCCCAGTCTGTGCTGCGTTCCCAGATTATGTTTTCCCAGGTGCATGATCTTATACTTTTCCTTGTTGAACTTCATAAGGTTCTTGCTGGCCCACTCTTCCAGCCTATCCAGATCTCCCTGCAGAGCAGCTCTCCCTTCTGGAGTGTCTACTTCCCCACTCAACTTGGTGTCATCTGCAAACTTCATCAGGCTACACTTGATGCCGTTATCCAGAGCACTTATGAAGATATTGAATAAGATTGGGCCCAGTATCGATCCCTGGGGGACCCCACTAGTGACAGGTTGCCAGTTTGAGAAAGAGCTATTTACCACCACCCTTTGGGTGCGGCCCATCAGCCAGTTCCCCACCCACTGCACAGACCACTTGTCTAGACCGTAACACATCAATTTCTCCAGGAGGAGACTGTGGGGGACCGTATCAAAGGCTTTGGAGAAGTCCAGGTAAACAATGTCCACCACCTGCCCCATGTCAACCAGGCAAGTCACTTTGTCGTAGAAGGCCACCAGGTTTGTCAAGCATGATCTGCCTTTAGTGAAGCCAGACTGGCTTTTCCCAATCACGTGCTTCAATTGACTTGTGATGGCCCTGAGGAGGATTCGTTCAGTAACTTTCCCAGGGTTTGAAGTAAGGCTAATGAGCCTATAGTTACCTGGATCCTCCCTCGAGCCCTTCTTGCAGGTAGGGGTAACATTTGCCTTCCTCCAGTCGTCCGGGACATCCCCCGTTCTCCGTGACTTCTCAAAGATTATGGAGAGCGGCCTTGCGATGATGTCAGCAAGCGCTCTCAACACCCTCGGGTGAATGTCATCAGGGCCCATGTGGGGGTCAAGCTCGTGTAGTAATTCATATACTAACTCTTCCTTCACTGATAGCGGGTTGGTGTTTGGGTCAATCGGCAATTTTGTTCCCAAAGCCTGGGACCCTACAGTGCTGGTAAAGACTGAGGTGAAGAAGGTGTTGAGGACCTCTGCCTTTTCTGCATCATTGGTGATTGATTGTCCTTTTCTGTTTAACAGTGGGCCTACGTTTTCCTTCTTTTTCTGCTTGTGGTTGACATGTCTGAAGAACCCTTTCTTGTTATTTTTTATGTCTACAGCCAGTTTCAATTCAATTTGGGCTTTTGCTTTTCTGACTGCATTTCTGCACTCTCTGGCTATGCCCTTGTAGTTCTCAGCGGATAATCCTCCACTTCTCCATTTCTGGTGTGCTTCCCTTTTGGATTTGAGTAGACCCAGGAAGTCATGGTTGAGCCATGGGGGCCTCTTGCTCCGCTTACTTCCTTTTCCTTTGTAGGGGATAAATTGGCTTTGTGCTTCCAATAGAGAGTTCTTGAAGAATTCCCAGCTCTCACTAGCTCCTTTGTATTCCATGGAAGCCTCCTATCGAATCCCTCCCAAGTGAGCCCTGAGTGCGCTGAAGTTTGCTCTTCTAAAATCAAGAATCCTTGTCTTAGAGCTGACCTTCAGCACACTCAGCAGGATCCCAAACTCCACAATATTGTGGTCACTGCAGCCAAGGCTATCACTAACCAAGATATTACAGAGCAGGCTTTCTTGGTTTGTGAATAGCAAGTCCAGCAGTGCCTCCTTCCTGGCTGGCACATCTGACATTTGTATCAGGAAACAGTCCTCTATACATTCCAGGAACTTGGTGGATGACATGCAAGCTGCCCTATTGTTCTTCCAGCGATGTCTGGGTAGTTGAAGTCACCCATCAGGACCAGGTTCTGTTGGCCAGAAGCTTGCTTTAGTGCCCCAAATATCGCTTCGTCGGCTTCATCAACATGGTTAGGAGGTCGATAGCAGATGCCCTCTGTGAGGTCCTGCTTGGAGATGACCCCTTTGACTTTAACCCAGTGGCATTCGATAGAGCAGTTGCAATCACCATAGTTGACTTCAATACATTCAAGGTGTTCCTTGATGTAGAGTGCGACTCCTCCACCTCTTCTACCTTGCCTGTCCTTGTGAAAGAGCTTGTAACTGTCCATTGCGATCCCCCAGTCGTTTGAGGAGTCCCACCATGTTTCAGTTACTCCTGTGATGTATTGTTCTTTTGTTGATACTGGATGGTAATAGAACATGACAAAAATCATGCTTATGTTCTGCTTTTAAAATCTAGCTGGAAAGATTGAATTTAGATGTAGTTTAGGAAGAGGTAGAATTTAAATTTTTTAAAATTCTATTACAATTTTCCAAATAACATGTTGAATAATTGATTTCAGGACAGTATAGCCCTTTTTAGTTGGTTGAATATGCACACTGTTTGGATTGATTGATTATGTAAGTAGGAAAAATATGGATTCCTTACTTGGATTCTTCAGAACCACCCCTCTGCTGGTCAATAAAAGAAAGTATATCTTGCTTTCATTGTTGTAGGTAAGCACCTGAGCCTTAGCAGTTATAACATGCTCCCTTTGGCTAATAGAATAGCAACATGTCTACGTTAGCTGAGCTACCTGGCAGAAATGCACCACCATGTATGCTATATTGAAGTAATCTGTTCTGGAGATAAGAGCATGTGTAACTGGCTAGCTTGTAATATCAAATCCAGAGGGCCATGAGGAAGGTACTTCTGGAGGTACATTCTCCTTTCAAGGTGCCAGAGTAAGTCAGGTTCACGAATTTGCAGAATCACAGAATAGTTGAGGTTGGAAGCCTCTGGAGATCATCTAGTTCACCTTCCCTGCTCAAAGCAGGGTCAACTAGAATAGATTACCCAGGACCATGTTCAGCGGAGAGGAAAAAAAAAAAAGTTTTCTTATATTCAGATGGGATTTTTTGTTTTTAAATTTACGCCTATTGCCTCTTGTCCTCTCACTGGGCACCAATGAGAGGAGCCTGGCTCAGTCTTCTTTATACCCTCCCTTCAGATATTTATATACATAGGTAAGATCCCTCCTGAGCATGCTTTTCTCCATGCTAAATGGTCCCAGCTCTCTCAGACGCTCCTTTTATGAGAAATGCTCCAATCCCTCAATCATCTTTGTAACCCTTCACTGGACTTTCTCATAGAAACATACAATATCTGAAGTTGGAAGGGACTCATAAGGATCATCAAGTCCAATTCCCTGCTCTTTGCAGGACTACCTAAAACTAAACCACATGACTAAAAGCGTCATCCAGACACTCCTTGAACACTGACAAGCTTGATGCCCTGACCATTTCTGTGGGGAGCCTGTTCAAGTGACCAACCACCCTCTGAGTGAAGAACCTTTTCCTAATGTCCAATTCTACAGTATGTCCACGCCTCTTGTACTGGGGAGCCCAGAACTGGACGCGGTGCTCCAGGTGTGTCTCACCAGTGCTCAGTACAGAGGGCAACAGTCCACCTAACGCAGCCCAGGATGCTGTTGGCCTTTTTTGCTGCAAGGGCACATTTCTGGCTCATGGTCATCTTGGTGGCCGCCAGGATCCCCCAGGTCCTTTTCTGCCAAGCTGCTATCCAGCCGTTCAGCCCCCAGGATGTATTGGTGTATGTGGCTCCTCCCTGGGTGCACGACTTTGCACTTGACTTTGTTGAACTTCATAATGTTCCTGTCAGCCCATTTCTCCAGCCTGTCAAGGTCCCTCTGGATGGCAGCACGACCCTCTGGCGTATCAGCCAGTCCTCCCTGTTTTGTATTGTCCGCAAAGTTGCTGAGGGTACACTCTGCCCCACGTTCCAGATCATTAAGCAAGATATTGAACAGGATCATTGGGCTGATTTCAGATTTGGTTTTCATAGCATGTAGTATTTAATGATGTATATATTTATCACTTTTGATTGTGTCCAGGAAAATTATTGCATGTTTTTCTGCTAGAACAATATTTCTACTTTTGGAGGGTGCATTCTCACTGCATCAGCAATATTAGAAGCCTTCTACCCTTCTTTTCCTTGTGACGCTTTCTATTGCAATATTTCTTCCCCTTCTGCAACTTGCTTTATGCTTCAAGACAGAAGGTTCAAGTCTGATTCGCTTTGGAAAGTAAGCTGTATGAGTAAATAGTACAGTTTTTTCTTCTGGTATGTATGTTTTCAGGAAATGCTGTTTTAAAGAAGAAAATGTGCTGTATATAAACACCTGTCTGTCTTCATTCTCAGGGTTTTCTTCTGTGCCAGTGAAAGGGAGTTGCTGTTCGTATTCTAGCCTGGCATGGGCTTTCCAGACACGGTGTTCCATCTCTGCCCCCTGGAATGTGACTGTTGAGCAACGGAGACAAAGCAGTTTCTTCAATACGTGTAAGTCTCGAGTTGGATTAAAATTATTATCTGTAGTAAACAGAAGTAGGAAAGAAAATTTTGCTCTGGAGAGATACAGCCCCATGAAAATCTATGTGTTATAACCGTTTGTATCTATGCGAGTTACATATCTCCTGAAATTATAGTTGCAACTACAGCAATTGACGGAAGTGCATGAACAATGTCAGTTTATCATCTTTTAATAGCAAGCAAGGGCTTCATTTATGTTACAGTGAATCCATCTAATATATTTCATTGGATGGAAGGAGGAAACACCTTCCCCTCTGTTTCCTAGTCCTTTATTGAAAGCATAAATTGTGTGTTTATGTTCAAAATAATTTTTGAGCCACAGGCTCACCTGTTCAAGGTGTGCTGTCTCAAAATGAAATAACTAAAATGCAATACTGTGTTAAACAAAGGCTGTCGATAATGTCCTGCTAATTGTCTGGCCAGCTGCAGTATTTTCCTCCAGTCCTGAAAGGAATTACACACATGCTTAACATAATTGGGAAATGATGGCTGTTTAAATTCACTCTTGGGACTGTGAGCTGAGGTGGCTGAGGAGCCATTCCACTTGTTTTGCAGTTCCTTATCCTATCCCATAGTGGAAGAGAAGGAATAGTAAGAACATAGTCTAGGGAGGACATAATGGCAGCAGTTTGAGAGTCACAGTTTTTGACTGTTTATAAGAGCTCTGCAAAATTAGGCTTTCAGAAATGGTGGTGCCATCCTATTTTTCTCAACAGTGGAGAGGCAGAATACTGTATTTGCTTTCTTTACATTTGCTGAAGAAGTGGGGTTTAAGCAGTCATGCTGGCTGTCAGTTTGTCTTACCCAGTTAACTTTGATCATTGACTGATTTCAAACAACTGAGGGTAGAGAGGTCTCAAAAGACCTGCAGAAGGTTGCAGTGTGAACAAGAGGCTCTGCCTGGTAAAGGTTTTCTAAGGATGCCAGCTGCAGGAAAAATTCATTCACAACTTTTTCTTAGGCACCCAAGCAGTCACAAGGTAAGAATGTGTAAGGAGCTAATCACTGTTGTTATTTTGTTTATCTTAAATTTAAAATATAGTGCTGCAAGTGATTGCAATGTGATTACATTTTGTAGGTTAGACGTTTCCTTAATTATGTTTACATTCGTATTCATAAAGTCTAGATGAGGTCTGTTTTACCAGGAATTTTGCCAGCTGTCTTGTTAAATGACTTAATTAAAGATGTTTGTAAGATGAGTGAATTAAAAATGTTTGTTGTGATCGCATCATTGTTTGACTTAATAAAATTTTAAACAGGTTGTATTTAGGCAAACTACCTAAAACTACTGGCTTAATTAATAAGATGTAACAGCTTGGAAGTATTTAAGTATACCTCCTTTATGTATTCAGCAGAGACAGTAGTCATCAGATTTGGAAGACTGAAGGTTTCATATTTCAAAGTACAGTTATTCTAAGAAGAGTTTCTTTTACAGAAGTCAAACCCAAAATCTTTAAAATTCAAATGAAGTAGATACTAACAGTATAAATCACTCATATCCTCTAGCAGTGCAGTTGCTTCAGAAGTGGTAACATTAAAAACGCAGATATGACCATTTTATGTGAAACAATTATCAGGTAAAATGTCAGCCAAATGACAGTCCGTTGTGACTGAGAAAGGTGACTATACTTTTCTATTTCTTTAGTGAAGGTTTACTTCTCTTCCATCATACTTTTAAACATATTAACATGCTCTTGGTAGTAGGGTCATCTGTACCTTCAACTTAACTATTAAACAAGTTTAACTCATTTAAATAGAAGGAACTGCAGTTATCCTAGGCAGTCTGTGATCCTTACCCAGATAGCTGTCTCCTGCAACTCTAACAGAAACAAACACAGGGTTTTATTCTTGTCCAATGACATATTTCAGTGAGTTTGTCATGAAGTAATATAAAATGATCTTGTTATTCCAGGCTTAGCTTCTGTTCCTTCCTCCCTCCTTTCCCCTTTCCACCCTCCTCACTATGGAAAGCAGTTCAGTTTCCATTTACTTAACAATTTCACATGCTTATTTAGAGGTGTGGAAAGGCCTGAGGTTTTTCAGATCATGTTTAAAAAATAAATAATTTCCTCTGAAAAGTCTTACCTCCTTTTTCAGTGCGTCTCAGTAGACCTGGTACTTGCAGATAATGTGTTGCTTGTGCCTGTTTCAGTCCAACTTTTATCTGAGACAATAGGGCAGGTCTGTTTCCCGTACTTCTCAGTACATTTACGTGCTCTTACGTGCAGGCACACACACTGGGGAAACGCCACCAGTCCAGACTTTCTGAACAGATGCTTGAGCTTCAGTTGTTCAGAAACACTGATAGGAAGTGCTGTATGTTTAATGGAACAAGTATGTATCTATCTGGCCTGTAGGTGAGGAAAATGTGGGATATAGACCATCTAAATTTGATAGCCACAGAATTGGGTTGAAGTATATGGGCTGTCATTCCTGAAGGCAACAAGAGGCACACAGATGTGCCATGAATACTGAAATGATTTGACTGTCTCCCAGCCGTAGGAGTTATCTTTGACCCCAATTGTCCAAACCAGCAAGCACAATTTTCTCAACATTCGTTGTGTATCCAAGTGTATGTGAGAATAAAGAACTTTTATTTGACACTGAGACTATATAAAAATTAAGCTTTCCTACTCACAGTATTGAAAATCCATTAGTAGTCCTTGGGAAGAAATGAAGAGAACCTAATTTCTGTGTTGCTAGGTGATGTTTCTTCTTAGGTTAGAATACAGAATAAGGAATATGATGGTTTTTCAGAGGTTATAGAACTAGAATGTTACAATCAAGGGAGAATCATTTAGACCGACAATATAAAAATCATACTCAGAGTAATACGTTTTGTCTGTAGAGGCTTTGATTTGCTTATGGAAGCAATTGTACTCAGTATAAATCTGTGTTTGTGTTCTGTGTTGGAAACAGCGGTTCCTGAAAGCCTGCTCCTTAATTATATCTTATATTAAATTTTTTTAGTCCTATGTGAGTTTTCTTTGGATTAAATTATTCAGTTCTTCTGCCATTCCTAATTTAAGAGTCAGAGTGAAAATATGATTTTTTTTTTTTTCATTTTTAAAGAATTGAGCACTCCAGGTAAATAATTACTGAGCTACCACTTTTCATTGTCAGTAGTAACATATGAAGAGTTTTGATGTTTCAGTATTAAGGATGTAAAGACCTCCAAATATACAACAGCTTGCTTTTTTTTCTTTTTTTCCTTTTACAAAGGCATTGAAGAATAGTTGGCTAATTGGCTTTAGTCAGAAAAAGGGGAGTGAATATTAAATGCCTTACTTGTAGTTAATTGTACTAAATGCCTTAATTGTACTTAATGGGAGGGGGGGCTATTTTATTGGGTTTTAATTTGTTACTGTTCAGTGTAACTTTTGTGAAGGCACTTGGCCTCTGGTTTTTATTTTGTTTTGAGGAAATGAACCAGGACAATGGTGTTTAGCTTTCAAACCTCACTGAAATCTCTGTTTTCCATATCCATCTGGTGACGCTGAGGCCAGCTTTGTAATAATTATTGTTTATTAAAAAAAAGCTGTGAATTAAAGCTTTAATAGTCAAAGCAACCTTCAAAAGATAGTAGCATTTACAACAGCATTATCATCTAACTTAAGGTCCTGGGTTTTTAATAAGAGGTTATGAAGAAAAAATAAAATTTCTCAGATGTTTGTCAGGAAAATTTACAGCAGTTTTGGTTCTTTGTTTAAACTAACAAATTTTTAGTCTGTTAATGACGGGGTTTGTAGCTGGATTTATTCAGGATTTGAATTGTGATTAACCTGAAAATCCTATGTCTGCAATTTCCTGCTGGCATTGTGCTAAATTGCCAGTTTTAAAAAATGTGAAATCCTAATGCCAAGTGTACTTCGAAAGCATGCTCAAGGTTTGCCGTTAGTTTGAGTTCTTCACTGTGTCTGTGTAGCAGTATGAATGCATCTTTCAGGATAATATATTCCAGCTCCAGAAGTTTTGTTGTACTATCATAGTGCAAAAGATCTGTTTCTGGTTTTGGGGAAGCTGCCCAAAACTTTTGCATGCTATCCTATGGCAGTAATATATTATAGAGACATCTTTTTGCTGCCAAAAAGTTTTCAGACATGCCTAAACTAATTCTGTTCAGCAATCCACATAACAAGAACTTTTGCATTTTTTTATGATATTATTAAACTTCTATGAATAAGCAGGTAGCGCCTAAAGCTTTAGCCTTGTATTAGCAAAACCAAACAGAAGCCAGAAGGTTTGGTAGTAGATGAGGGTTTTTTTCTGGTTTCAGTATTCTGAAAATCCAGCTAGCAGTGAGAAGTAGAAATGAGCTTAAATTTTCAGTGGAAACATTTCATGTATGGGCAGTTCTAATTTTTAGTTAGTGAAGTTCATCTAAAACTATCTTGTATCTGTCCCATGGTACTTCTCTTACACGGCCTCAGGTTCCTCTTTATGGCCTTGCAATAGACCTTGTCTTTCTCAGACATTTTCAGTGTCCAGATTCTTGCAGTTCCACAGTTAGATACATCCTGCATCCAAATTAATTGACTCATTAATGCGCTGTCTAGACTGAATGCTTTATATTCTTTACTACTTCCTAGGTTTGAATAAAGGCGCTGTAGAGCTAACATATCCTCAGAAGATATCTTAAGAGGGTTGAGGCAGAGTTGTGAAAAGGAACACATATTTTAGTAAAGCAGCCCCTTTTTTAAGTTGTCACTTTGGGGGAGAAGGGGAGTTTTTAATCTTCTCATTCTCTTTCAGCAGAACTCAATACCAGATATGCATTATACACTTCCATTTAGAATGTAAGGGGTCTCTTTTGCAGTTGAAGAAGGTATTTTGAGTGTGGTCATTTAGGAAACTTGAGAGTAATCCAGCACTATATCTCATTTCTTATGGGTCCATGCTTTTCTGCTTGCAGACTGGGATTAGACAGGGAGTCAAGAAATGGTTATGTCACATAATGGCAGACAGTCGCAGTTTGGATATAAAGGAAGTAGCAAGGGCAGTTCTAATTTGGGATGAATGCACTGATTTTGACGAAACTGCTTCAGAATCTTGCCTATTATAAGTAATCCATCCAATATTAGTATGCCATTGTTCCACTTTTCTCTCATAAAAAAAATCTATTTGTATTATCATCTGCACAGTATTCCCTTTTGAATTGTGGAGGAGAGGATTCAACCTATTAAAATAATTAAATAGTTTCCGTAAGTATCTTTAACCAGGCCGAGTGAGTCTTGAATTCAAGATTCCATTTGTAAAACTAACAGAAAATGCTCTATCAGAAGCATAACTTGTCGGGAATAACTGGTGATATGGACTGAGTTGACAGTCTCTGAACAGTATATGAGTTCAGTTAAAGTTTATGAAGGGATATAAAATCAGACTCCATCTTTGTTTTGGATGGTTCATTTCCATTTTGGAATTAACTATTTAATGTAATTGTGAGATTGCCTCTAGCCACTAGTAAGTATCGCACTTGAAATTAAATGTTCACATGTGCAATTGAAAGTGACATCTAAATAATTTGCTTCATGTTTGATTCATGTTCAGCCACTGCAGTGAGTTGTAGGTTTTACTCTTAAGACACTGCTCTGTGTACATTTTTGCCTAGCACCTTTATCTTAAATGCTGTGTAGTTAAGGTTATTGTTATTAGACACTTTTTATAAGACTGTTGAGAGGGATAGTAAGACATGGTAAGGCCCAGATTTAAAAATACAGTTGAGCACTCCTTTTCCTGACCTAAGCAATTTAAATTGCAGTTCGTTGTCAAATCCTCGAGGGTTAGCGTAGTTCATGTAGGCTGCTCTGTGCCAGCCTCTGTCCTAGGAATCTTTTAAATACTAGTGAGGAGGGGGCTGGAAACAGAAAGCTCTTTCTTGGGAGTGTTTTTTTGGAATGGAATTAGTGAAAAAACAGACAGACATATATTCTTGCAGAAATTGGGTTGGGTTGGAAGGGACCTTTAAAGGTCATCTAGTCCAACCCCCCTGCAGGGAGCAGGGACATCTTCAACTAGATCAGTTTGCTCAGAGCCCAGCCCAGCCTGACCATGAATGTTTCCAGGGATGGGGCATCTACCACCTCTCTGGGCAACGTCTTCCAGTGTTTCACTACCCTCATAGTAAAAAAAAAAATTCCTTATATCTACCCTCCATTAGTTTAAAACCATTGCCTCTTGTCTTTCTGCTACAGGCCTTGCTGAAAAGTTTGTCTACATCTTCCTTATAAGCCCCCTGTAAGTATTGAAAGGTTGCTGTAAGGTCTCCCAGGAGCCTTTTCTTCTCCAAGCTAAACCACCCCAAGTCTCTCAGCCTTTCTTCATAGGAGGGGTGTTCCACCCCTCTGGCCGTTTTCATGGCCCTCCTCTGGACCAGCTCCAACAGGTCCATGTCTTTCCTGTGCTGAGGGTTCCAGAGCTGGACGAAGCACTCCAGGTAGGGTCTCGCAGAGCAGAGGGGCAGAATCACCTCCTTTTGATATTGATAAAGATTCACTTATCTCACTTTACCCTAACAATACTGTGGCATATACCTCTGTCGTAGAACAAAAGCCCCAAAGTGAATGAAAGTCTGCTTTGTTAATGGCTGTGAAGGACTATGTAGTGTCGCCAAATTTAAGTGAAACTAGGGGAAAGGTAATTCTGGCAGAGGGAGATCACAACCACCAACTCAAAGACCACCCACTCAGGAAACCTGCCAACCCAAAAGGTTAAGGAAGTAAAAGTCTCAAAATCATAGTGGGCATGCATAGTCATTTACATGGTAGGTGAAGAATTTTAACGAGTCATTTAACAGAATAATAATGAATATGTATTATATTAATATCTTGTGTATAAATAACTGTTAGTTTCTGCCAGTGGTGTGCTGGTTTGTACCTTGCACCCATATCTGTGCGTTTACATAATAAAGGAAAATACCTTGGCTCCATGTGTAAGTTGGGCAATGCACACCAGGTAACAGAGCCAAGTTTTTGGGGCAACACCTTTGTCTGCTGCCACGCTTCTTTTGATGCAGCCCAGGTTATGGTTGGCTGTCTAGGCTGTGAGCACACATTGCTAGCTCATGTCTAGCTTTTCATCCACCAGTACCCCCAAGTCCTTCTCCGCAGGGCTGCTCTAAATCCCTTCATGCCACAGCCTGCATTGGTACTGGGGATTGCCCTGACCCAGGTGCAGGACCTTGCACTTAAGTCCTGCAAATCAAGTAGCTTTTGGGTCTGCAGATTCCAGATGGGTGTCTTGACTACTGAATTAAGTTAAAGGACCCTTTCCTTTGGATGAAAGGATCACCATCACTTCCTTTGCCTTCTGTCTCCTGTCCTGAGCCAGCTACATCTACCTCACTCCCCTTGCAAACTCTTCCTGGGCTTTCTTCAGGGAGCTGCTGGATCAAGCACCCATTACGCTGGCAACTATCACTACTATCAGTTTTTCTTGCCGTGTTGTCCTTGAGCAGCCACATGAGGTAGGCTATAATTGACCTGAAGTTCAGATTTCTCTTATACAAACTTTTAAACGTGAAAATTATTTCATCAGATAGTGTATGTGAGATATTACATTTATCCGGCTGTGCTGGCTGTGGATAGCTAAATACAAACACTATTTTTAAGCCATTCTACAGTCATTATTTTTTGTGTATTTTTAAAACAGCTGGAAATTCATATTAGTGGAATACCTCGGGTCCTTCAAGGAAGTTTCCTTTAAACCAAAATAGATTTAGCATTAATTTGAATTAAGAATTCCAAGTGTTAGTTGTATAAAATACAAAAATCTTCTCATCTGTTTTTAACTTTGGGTAACTTAATGACCTGATTGTTTGTTGTTGACTGATAGAGAAAAAAGCTTTAAGCTCAGTTCTTTAATAGATACTATTTCAGAATGTGCTTGCAAAGGAGTAAAAAAAGAAGCTGCTTCTATTGTTCTTCCAGTCTTATTGATGGCTATGAGTTCATTAAAAACCTGGAGTCTCTTTTAACTTACACTGGTTCTTGGTTTTTTTGTTTCTACTTCATTGTGATTTTTGTCTTTGTAGGCCTAATTTATGTGGAAAATAGGCTCTTTACATATTACTAATAGTTTTCAGCTTAGGTGATTTCTGTACTGTAGTTGTGTTCTGTAAGCTGCAACCTGTATATGCATCTTATATGCCTTATTAGGGAATAGATGCCTTAATAGGGAACCTAGAATTTGATGTTGAAAAGCTCTTCTAGCATATGTTGCCACTGGAAGTTTTGCTGTGGCAGTCATACCAGTGGTTGCCTGAGTATTGAAGTTTTTATTATAGACACAGGCTTAGGTTACTGTTCTCACCTTGGCTCTGAAGTTTTGAGAGTGAAGGCACTGTTTTTTATTCTTTGCTTCCCTAACATGGAACGTAAGGAATTTTTTCTGCTTACATGAGTTGGCTCAGAAAAATCTTGTTCTCCTCCCAGTTCTGTTACAGGAATTCTAGGCTAGGTTTTTTGTGCAGGTGGTCTCTTGGCAACCTGATTATAATTGTAAATCAGTTTGCTTCTTCAGGTGCATAAATGAGATTTATTTAGCTAATTGATATTTTAGGAGCACTTCATGATAGAAGAACTGAGCCAGCTTGAGGTAGCCATGCTTGAGCTAGAGGTTGGAGTTGGTGAAATCCTGTGCTGCCTTCAAACCTAAACAATTTTGTGTTTCTAAAGAAGACCGAGACACACTTCTCTGAGGTGTACAGGCAAGCAGCAAAGGGCAGTGAACACAAGTTTGGTCAAGGAAAATTCTGGTTATGCAGTAGGAAAAAGTTTTTTATCGTGAGGGTGCTTTAACACTGGATCAAGGTGGGGGCTCCAAATAGGTTGTAGAAATTCTTTTACTAGAGATATTAAAAATATGACTGAGCAACTCTCTGGCCATCTTCACATAATCTTGAAATTGAATTTAGCTTTGAGGTTGTCTCTGCTTTGAGTGTGGGATTAGATCAAGGGCCTCTTAAAGTCCATTGTAATGTAAATTTTTCTGTGAATCTGTGATTGCAGTGTATTTTACTCTTTGTACAGTGTTGAAGATGGGGAGTTGAATTTCACTAAAATGTACAAGGTGACACAAGTAGAAGCAACAATATGTTTTCATAACTTCAAATTTAGTGACTTAGTAACTTAGATCCAGTGGGGAGGGTGGATTGTGTGTGTTAGGAAAAAAAAATAAAGCATGAATCCCTTGTTCTTTAAAACTAATGGAAATAAACCATACACATGCTTAAGACTACAAATTATTGTGAATTTTTCAGGCTGTTTTTGTAACTAGTTAAAGCTTAAGATCAGAGTCTCAGAAATTAATGAGAGATGCCACTATTCTCAAGATTACTGTACCTAGCAGGAGAAAAAGGGCTTCAGAAGTCCAGATGGAGAACTTCCCACCATGACGGTGCACTGTGCACAGCTAGAGAAATTGTTGTTATTTACGTGCTGCAGCACTGGGGCCTATGCTGTTCCTTAAGTTGATTCAACAAATTCACCGTTCAAGATATTTAAGGATCACTCACCATAGTGAAGATGTACTGAATGTCCAGTGCTGCTTTAACTGTTCAAATACTGTGAACAACTGCATGTTGAATGTACAGTTGCAGAATTTTTATAAGAGATGCACAGTTGAAACGCTGCACACAACCTGTCAGAAGAAAAGCATTGCTTTTAGGGTGAGGAGTTCTGATGGCCACCTGGAAACAAGAGTGTGCAGAGTGTTTGTGTTCTCTAATTTCTCTAAATAACTTTTTTCCTGAATTGGCATGTTTGTCTTGCTCTTCGGTAATTGATTCTGGGCATCTGGTGATTGTGTAGTAGCCATGAAATTATAAAAAACCCCCCTCGTTTAGCATGGAAATTGTGAACGGAACCCGAAGTACCAAACAATCAATACATAGAGGCATCTTATTGGGACATTTTGTAGATTGATGTAATTTGAACACTGGTTCCTAAAAAATTCTTAGTTGTAAATTTTAATTTTTTCCCATAACGGAAAGGTACGTAACTTACAAGGACAGTGTTAGAGTGATTAATTTTCTGAGATCATCAGCAACATGCAGGTTAAACAAAGTACAGGACTTTCAATTTTACAATGATTCAGCACCCTGGCATGTGGCTGAGGCTTCATTTAATGGTGTAATTCACCGTAACTAGCAGGTTTATGCATCAATCAGTTCTACCAGAAGGTAGCTGTTACTAGATATGTAGCTTTACCAGAAGTTTGAGAGTTTTGATAAGATTTCTGAACAGCATTTTAGTTATTGCGGTCTTCCATTTCACAAATGGAGGAAGCATCTGACCATAGTTCTCTTTGGCTTTGGAGCCTTGTTTTGGTTAAATTGGTAGAATAATGACAAAATTTGTTGTGATCCGTTATCAAAAATAAGAAAGTATAGGTTAAAAGCCAATGCTTTTTAAAACCCAAGGTTTTTTAAAAAATTAACTACTCATGGGCCTTTCAGGCTTCTGAAGAAAGCTGTCGTTTTACAAGGAAAGCCTAATGTTTAGTACTCCTGTAGTTAGGTCTGACAGAGAGGGTTGCAGTTGTCTTTTTGGAGAGATCATAAAACCCAGTTTAACTGGAATAATCCAGCTCTGCTTGTACCTCAGCAGTCTCAACACTTAATAATTTAATTTCATCATGTCAGTTCAGTGCCATGTTAAAAAGTCTTATTTGATGGGGTATTGATTTATTGGCAGTGGAGTTGTCACTGAGAACTTGTGTAATTTAAAAGTGAGTGGATTACTGTGTTTATCTTAATACCAGTATTAGATACTGGCTATATAGTCAGAAGTGGAGAAGGCCCTGGGGGTGCTGATTGACAGATGGCTGAACATGAGCCAGCAGTGTGCTCAAGTGCCCAAGAAGGCCAATGGCATCCTGGCTTGTATCAGGAATAGTGTGGCCAGCAGGAGCAGGGAGGTGATTGTGCCCCTGTACTCGGCACTGGTGAGGCCACACCTTGAATACTGTGTTCAGTTTTGGGCCCCTCAGTACAAGAAGGACATTGAGGTGCTGGAGCTTGTCCAAAGAAGGGCAACAAAGTTGGTGAAGGGTCTGGAGAGCAGGTCTTATGAGGAGCTGGGGTTGTTCAGTCTGGAGAAGAGGAGGCCTTGTCGTTCTCTACAACTACCTGAAAGGAGGTTGTAGCAAAGTGGGGGTCGGTCTCTTCTCCCAAGTTACTAGTGATAGAACAAGAGGAAATGGCTTTAAGTTGCATCAAGGGAGGTTTAGATTGGATATTAGGAAAAATATATTTACTGGAAGAGTGGTTAGACATTGGAACAGGCTGCCCAGAGAGGTAGTGGAGTTGCCATCCCTGGAGGTGTTCAAAAAAATGTGTAGATGTGGCACTTCAGGGCATGGTTTAGGCGGCCTGGGGGTGTTGGGTTGATGGTTGGACTTTATGATCCTAGAGATCTTTTCCAACCTTAATAATCCTATGATTCTATGAAGTGTTATAAAGATTAACTTCATTATCTTTCTGGACTCTCAGCATATCCTGCTTTAGAAGGATGACTTAATACTAATTGTTCATGAACACTGACAGAATGACCTCTCTCTCTCAGCTTTGCCTGTTCAGAACAAACACTGAAATGCAACTGTCAGTAGTGAAGAATTTGTTTATAAGCTATCTAGGACATGAACAGACTTTTCACTGTCTAATACAAGGTTGCATAGTTCTTATCGGAGATGCGTGTCCTTAAAATGTTAGCCATAACAGTAGACTTTTGAAAGTACAACTATGTCAGAGAAGAGTGAGTATGGATTTGTTTTTAATATCTTCTATGATGTTAAAATCTTGATGTCAATCATGTCTTGTTCTACAACTGGAACTCCTACAAGGCGAAATTGTACAAATAAGTGCCATATTGTTTTCCCTATTCTCATCCTATTTTGGCTATACCTAGAGACCAGCTCTGAGGACAGGCCCATCATTTGGTTTTCGTACCTTTTTAATGCTTGGCCTATTCTTTATCAGTCCTTAGTGCTTCCAGTTCTGGTGAGGTGGTAGAAATATGTGTTTTTTCTAAGAACTTATGGAGCCTATACTGTTTTTTCAGAAGTGTCTTTCAAAACCAGCAGATACTGAATAGGAAAACTGTACGTTACAGTAGTGTCTTAGAGGCGTAATTTTAAAATTGTAGAACATGAGAAAAACCTTGCATGATCAGACCAAATGTCCACCTAACTGAGCATCCTGTCTCCAACACCAGCTGATGCTATGGGAAGAAAGTAAGAATTGGATGAGCATGTAGGGATGCTTCCTTAGAAAAACCTCACAACCTTCAGTGATTTGTGACGTGGAATTTTTTGAACGTATAGCTCTAGGTGGCTTTTTCTTCTATGAATTTGTTTGGCTACTTTTGAGGCCCCATGTAAATGATCTGACAAGAGTGTGTTCTCTTTTCTGTAGATGGGTAAGCATGTGTTCCTCAGAGAAGGTAAGATAAGGTCAAGGAAATGCCCTCTGCACTTAAGCATAGTGAGGTTTGTGAGGCTTGGTTCCTAGAGGAGTTGATTTTTAAGCCTTTGACCTGCCTCCAGGAAAAAATGTCTCCTTGTGGTTATTAAGCAGTTGAGTTTAGACTGTGTAATTTATCAAGCAATTTGTAATAGAATATGTAAGCAGCACATTCCCTTTGCAGATGCTCTTTCATGTTTCATGGGTTTTTTTGGAGATGGTGGCAAAACTGTTGGTGTCTGGAGAAGGAAAGACGTTGAAATATCATACCTTTTATAGAATTCACCTGCTAATCATAGAATCATAGATTTGTTAAAGTTGGAAAAGACCCTTAAGATCATCAAGTCGAACTGCTAACCTATCCTCAAGAACCACGTCTGCCCTTCTTTTAAATACCTCCAGGGATGGAGACCCAACCACCTCCCTGGGCAGCCTGTTCCAATGTTTGACAACCCTTTCGGTGAAGAAGTTTTTCCTAATATCCAACCTAAACTTCCCCTGGCACAGCTTCAGGCCATTTCCTCTCATCCTATCGCTTGTTACTAGGGAGAAGAGACCGACCCCCACTTTGCTACAACCTCCTTTCAGGTAGTTGTAGAGAGCAATAAGGTCTCCCCTCAGCCTCCTCTTCTCCAGACTAAACAACCCTATCTCCCTCAGCTGCTCCTCATAAGACTTGTTCTCTAGACCCTTCACCAACTTTGTTGCCCTTCTTTGGACATGCTCCAGCACCTCAATGTCCTTCTTGTACTGAGGGGCCCAAAACTGAACACAGTATTCAAGGTGCGGCCTCACCAGTGCCGAGTACAGGGGCACAATCACCTCCCTGTTCCTGCTGGCCACACTATTCCTGATACAAGCCAGGATGCCATTGGCCTTCTTGGCCACTTGAGCACACTGCCGGCTCATGTTCAGCCATCTGTCAACCAATACCCCCAGGTCCTTTTCCTCCAGGCAGCTCTCCAGCCACTCCTCCCCAAGCCTGTAGCGTTGCATGGGGTTGTTGTGACCCAAGTGCAGGACCTGGCACGTAGCCTTGTTGAATCTCATACCGTTGGCTCTGGCCCAACGATCCAGCCTGTCCAGGTCCCTCTGTAGGGCCTTCCTACCCTCCAGCAGATTGACACTTCCACCCAGCTTGGTGTCATCTGCAAACTTACTGAGGGTGCACTCAATCCCCTCATCCAGATCATCAAGGAAGATATTGAACAGGAGCGGCTCCAACACTGAGCCCTGGGGAACACCACTCATGACCAGCCGCCAATTGGATTTGACTCCATTCACCACCACTCTCTGGGCTCGGCCATCCAGCCAGTTTTTAACACAGCACAGAGTGCACTTGTCCAAGCCGTGAGCAGCCAGCTTCTCCAGGGGAATGCTGTGGGAGACAGTGTCAAAGGCCTTACTAAAGTCCAAGCAGACAACGTCCACAGCCTTCCCCTTATCCACTAAGTGGGTCGCCTTATCACAGAAGGAGACCAGGTTAGTGAGGCATGACCTCCCTTTCATAAACCCACGCTGTCTGAGCCCGATCCCCTGGGTGTCCCGCATGTGCTGCGTAATGGCATTCAAGATGATCTGCTCCATGACCTTTTCCGGCACCGAGGCCAGATCCTCCTTCCGACCCTTCTTGTAGAGGGGTGTCACATTTGCTAGTTTCTAGTCACCTGGGACCTCCCTGGTTGACCAGGACTGCTGATAAATGATGGAGAGTGGCTTGGCGAGCTCCTCTGCCAGCTCCCTCAGTATCCTCGGGTGGATCCCATCCGGCCCCATGGACTTGTGAACATCGAGGTGAAGGAGCAGGTCGGTGACTGCCACCTCTTCAACAGCTGGGACTTCATTCTGCATACTAGCTCCATTTCCCAGCACAGGGGCCCGACAAGCCCAAGGATGACCAGTCTGACTATTAAAGGCTGAGGCAAAGAAAGCATTAAGTACCTCAGCCTTCTCCTCATCTTTCGTGGCAAGGTTACCTTCCACATCCAACAAAGGAGGGAGATTCTCCCTGGCCCTCCTTTTGTCACTGATGTATTTATAAAAACATTTTTTGTTATCTTTAACGGTGGCGGCCAGTTTAAGTTCCAGCTGGGCCTTTGCCTTCCTAATCTTTTCCCTGCATAACCTCACAACATCCTTGTAGTCCTCCTGAGTCACCGGCCCCTTCTTCCAAAGGCGGTAAGCTCTCCTTTTTCTCTTGAGTTCCAGCCAAAGCTCACTCTTCAGCCAAGGCGGTCTTCTCCCCCGCCTGCTCGACTTACGGCACATGGGATCGGCCTGCTCCTGCGCCTTTGAGACTGCCTTCTTTAATAACATCCAGCCTTCCTGGACTCCTTTGCCCTGTGGGTCTGCCTCCCAAGGGACTCTGTTAACCAGATGCCTTAACAATCTAAAGTCTGCCCTTCTGAAGTTCAGGGTAGCGGTCTTGCTGACCCTCTTCCTTACTTCTCCAAGAACTGAGAACTCAAATGACAGTATGTGTTCTAAGCTAAAACCTGGAAGAGAATGTTAGTGTTTGAAAAGACCTTAATAAGTTCTTTAATATAATACAGATGCATAGATGTAATGGCATTAGTGGGCAACAGTACATTGAAAGAAGCGTATTTATTATAACATGTTCATTAGTATTTTTATTACATCATTAATATTAATGTCTTTGGATGTCTGCTGCTGTGCTGCCACAAGGCTATTTGTCATCAGGAAACTTAAGGAAGAGTTGCTTATAAGTGAAAGCAGTGAGCCTGCTCAACTGTTTTACTCCCTTCGGTTTTCCAACTTACTGATATTTGTCTTTCTTTGTAGTTTATATTCTAAGCAAGCTGGGAACTCATTTTAAGGAAGCAAAGAAATCTTTTAATCTCAGTTTATCAGGATCTAGGATACTGCTTTCTGATATGGATTACAGCCAGTCTGGTAATACTTGTGAGTTACGGAGATGTGGCCTAATATGCATCTTCCTCTGAAGTAAGCACTAGGGTTCCTGAAATTCAAGGATTGTATAAAAAGACACAAAATCAAATCCTTTGCAGAACAGTACAAACAACTTTTATGTAGATGAAGCAACACAGAGTAGTGTCATACAAACTTACTATTAGTGGTTGTTAGCAATCAGCTTTCATAAAGCATGCTTTCAGCAAAATTCAGTAGGCCACAAAAAGAAAAATGTAAATACCTTTATTGTAATTCGATGTTTCCAGGCTAGCAGGAATATCATTTTTAAAAAAAGAGATTGCTGGTTACACAGTGTTTTCTGAATAAGCTAAGAAGCTTAACATGATTGATCATCAGCCTTCCAACTCATGCAGCAGTCTTATAGTCCACCTTAGAATGTGAAAAGCTGCATCATGCATTACCTGCTTACCACCAGTCTTTTTCTACATTGAACCTTAATGCAGTGTTACCTTAGGGTAATATTCACTACTGTAGACAGTCTAGTACCTGTCACAGTTTGGTTTTATTGAAAGTAACATGCTGAGTCAGCAGTGAAATTTTTCTATTTGTTGAGTTCTGTGCAGCTTACGGTTGTTTTTTATGATTTTATTTTTTGCATTTAGCACACATACATGCATCAGTTTGTTGTAATCAGCTGGAATTTTTTTTAGTGGCTGACAGTTCAGGCACTGGTTTTGAGCTATTTGATACAGTTACTGTTGTGGGATTTTTTTTTTTTTTAACCATAAACCTCTGGACATTGGGATTTACTTGAATGTCTAGAAAAGGGAGTGTAATTTCAGATAGAAGTTTCTTTTTTACAAATACTAAAGCCTACCCAGGAGCCAATACAATTCTTACCTCACAGCATATAAGAAGTGTGATAAATGTTGCTGTTATGTGCAATCCATGGGGATTTCTGTTTGTCTGTAATACACAATTTCCACTTGTCTGTAATACAGGCGAAATCTGCATTACATACTTCGGCTTATTGTACTATTTCCACAATATATTATGTGGGTATGTAGTGACTTTCTAGGCCATTCTACTCTTGTCAATCTTGAGGGAATACTATTTTGTAGCTTCCTGGACATGTTGTGTTGTGCGTCCTTCCTTGTATGTTTGCTTTCTGATGTACTGAGCTTTGATCACTTGATTTAGGATTATACTTCTCAAAAAAGAATCACAGGTATGCACCCCACTTTGAAAAGGATTTTTGACAGAAAAGGTGGGCGTCGTACCTTTGGAAGAGCCACCTTGACGGTGTATACAAACATACTCAATACAAAAATTAACCTGGGCACTTAGTGGTACCTCTTGAAATCCTGGATAGTGCCTGTCCCTCGCTGTGTTGTCAACATAGTAGTTCCATGCATTAATCTTAACAAGGATGAATTGCTGTTCGGAAGCTGTAGCCATTTGAGCATAGTTATTTTAATTTCCCTGGTTAAAAGTGTTTACTGACTTTCAGTAAACAAAATCAGTTTCTAATCAGAGAAGACAAGAGATTGAAACTGCCATAGTAACACTGCCCCTGGGTGAAACACATAATAATATTAATCTGCAAATATAACAATGGTGATGCTTGTGTATTCCATGGTGATAGCCTTCTTGTCTGGACTAACAGGATGAAACGTTGTCTGTGATGTCTTCTTCACATCACCAGTTTCATTTTGGTGTAGGTTTTGTGGTTGTTTTGGTGAGGATATCATATATTTCCATCAGTTGGGCAAACAGTACTTTGAAGATAACTACCAAATATGTGCTTTCTAAGTCATGCTCTCATACGATGGGTGAAACGTCTTATCATAGTGGATGTCATGTACGTGGCTACTGAGTGAGGAGGCCTGACCAAAGCCCGAGCTCTGCGATGAGGCTGTTCAAAGTGTCTTACGTTCATCATAGAATCATTAAGGTTGGAAAAGACCTCTAGGATCACCAAGCCCAACCCTCAACCCAACACTACTATGTCTTCCTTCCTCCTTACATTCCTTTGCATTTGTACAGGCAAAAAGGGAAACCTCCTGTTTTGTCAGAACCTGAGAACAACAGCAGATCTTTGTTGGTTAACTTCGTGTATTTTTTGGCTTTTAAAGTGGGCTAACTTTGAATATTTTTAGGAGTGATTCGAGTTTACTGTCATTGATAATTGCCCTTGGATAAGTGCTTGCAGGTATTGCTGCTCTGAGTTACTAACACATTATTTTCTTTTAATGACCTGGGATTTAATACCTTACTGGTTACTGGTTAGGAATGTTTGCCTTTAAATTGATTTTGAAAATCCTTTTAAAAACCATGCACCTTCCTGTGTACCTATCTGATTGCAGTCATCAGGAGTAGAGGCGCATCTCTGCACCAGATACACATACACGTCGTAGGAAATCACTTTCTTAGCAAGGCAGTAATCCTACAGTTTAAATCCCAGCAAAGATCAAGCACGGGTTAACATTTCAAGGTTTTGGGTTTTTTCAGCTTCAGTTTCCAATATAAGCTGTACTTGTACATTATTTATGAATGCTTTTTTATTTCAGTGACAGCTGATGAGCTATGGAAAGGAGCTTTGGCAGAAACTGGTGTGGGCGTGAAGAAAGGAAGAGGAAAGAGAAGGAAGAAGAAGCTAAGGAAGAATCTCAATAAAGGCCAGGAGATCGGTGAAGGTAGATTGACAAATAAGGGGCTGGAGACATGTCTTGACCTTTTCATGTATAGTGTTTCTTGATTTAATAAATTGACAAATTGCTGTTAATTTCTGTGGTGTCAGAACTGCTTGATTTGTCTTTTAAAAAAATACTGATGTTGATTAATGTTGTTCTTCGTTTTTAAATATAAATTCTGTGTCATAAAACACACTTGAAATATGTGAGAACCTTTCCTTTTATTGCATTTTTCCAGTGTGCAGAGTTTCAGTTCTAATTTGGCATAAAATATAATAATTTTTTTTTTCTGTTATTCTTAAGGACGCTCCGGTTTCCTCTGGCCTGGTCTTAATGTTCCTGTGATACAAAGTGGTAGAGTCCAGGCAGTTACTCAGCGAAAAAAAAGAAGAACGAGAGAGAATTCAGTCTCAAATTGTTCAGCAGAGAGATACATGGGAGAAGAAAAGAAAAATAAAAGTGAAGAGAGAGGGAGGATGGAGTGGGAGTTGCTGGGGAGGTGTCATTCTGGATCCTCCTGACCCAGGTCCTAATGGAGGTAAGAAAACTGAATATCTGTCTTAGTCTTATTTAGGCTTTCTGGTAAGGGACTCAGAGAAAGTGAGATCCAAACTTTTCCTGTGATTGAAAATCAATTTTATACTTCTGTCTTATATAGCCATACATGAAGCAAGGCAGCTAAATCAAATAACAAGTTGTTTTAATACCAGTTAAATCACTGCTTAGTTTAATATAGGTATTACAGACTCTATGAAATTATGCTATATTACAGAGTACTGTATTATGTTGTAGACTGTTATAGGAGTCTTGAAGTATGGAAATATTTTTCTGTTTTCAACAATTGTCTTGAATATGAAATGTAGCCATGTTTTTCATAGTTTCTGATTTATCCCGCAGGATCTTTTAAGGCTTTTTTTTTTTTTTTCTAGTTCCTATAATGAAATACAGTTAAAGATTATGTAGTTTGAATGTAACTAATGTTTGTTTATTTATTTGCTGCCTAGTTTTTAATATCGTAGTGAAACTAGAGGCCCTATATGTGGAGTGGAGAGGTGACCTTCACTTTTTTTGCAGTGTTGTCATTCAGACCACTAGAAATTCAATAGTATTGTTTAACATTTAGAAGACTAATCCTTTCCAAGTATTTGAATATGAAAATGAGTTGTTACTCATATTCAGCTGAGTTTTTCTTGTGAAGCACTTAATGATGCTTGTATATTTATTGTTGTCTTTCCATAGGCTTCTATAGTAAGATGAGCTAGGAAAGGTGTTTTCTAGCACTGTTGTTTCAGGCTTGTTGCATACTCCAGTCATTCTAACAGTTCAGCTTGTTCATGTTTTCAGAACTCTCTTTGCCCCAGTGCAAGCTTGGATCTTGGAACATACATCGCAACAAGTCAACATAAATGGGAAATTACGTGTATGGAATCACAATTATATTGTTGCCTGATCTTTTTGCAGTCATCTGTGCTCCCCTGTCTGCCTGGTGCTTTGTTGATTAATTTCTTTCTGTCTGTGAATATTTTCTGGTTACATTCTATTGGGCATTAATTAAAAATTCAGGCATGCTTTGAACCAAGCCATTGTGTAGAGGGAGCATTGTCTTTCCAGTGTGATCTAATGTCTTTGTCTGTGTAGACTGAAGTTACGCTGGTATTTTTGTACGTTTCTGCTTTGTATATTCATGCCGTTGTTGCTATCTACTACTCTGTTGCCTTTTCAGGTTTTCCATTGCTGTAGCTGGTATAGATGATTTTGTGGCTTCTGTCTCCATAGTATCTGAGATACATTGTTTCCCTCAGATTTACCTTGTGAATTTAAGGAGAGATTGCCTGCCCACCACTTCAAGTATTTTTTGGTTGTCTTCAATTTTAAGACCAATGCATTCTATTTTAATATCAGCATAGTTCTGCAGTATACAAATGAAAGATTTCCTCTATTTACTTCCCTGCATTTCATTTTATTACCTTGAAAGCAGATCTTTTGTGGGAGGTAATGGTGTGAGAATGGACTTGGCAGTCAGCGAATCTTAAAACTGAACAATAGAAGATTTGAGAAATTAATTAATTTTTCCAAATTCCCCATAAGTCAGTGGTGGAATACAGAGAAAGTCAAGAAAATTTCACGGTTCTAGTTCCATACTTTGAACACCAGACTATGTTGGTTTTAAATTCAAATATATTTTTAAGTAGTATATTCCATTAAAAGAGGTGACAGCTGTTGCAAACAACATTTATGCATGTCTGAATTTTACCTTCTGGTGTTTTCCTTGATTTTGCTTTTGGCTGATACTGTTGATGTTGATTACTTGCATTAAAGTTGGCTGTGTGGAGGGCTATAATAGCCAGGTCAAGTTCTGTCAAAAAGAAGAAAGGGTACTGCAGTCAAAATAGGAAAACAAAACTGTTAGCTTGTATTATAAATGTGCTTGAGAAAAAGCAGTTTCCAATTAGTATACACTGATTTCCTTTTAATCTGCTAAAATTGTGGGGATTTTCAGATCCCCATAGTTCTTTCAGCATCTTCTTGTTCAGATAATTAATGATTTTGCAGAGGAACTGGGACATTGGCTGCATGCAAAGCACTGTCAAAGTGGTAGGAGGAATAGACCTGAAATCACCAAATGCAATGAATCCTCTTGTCCTGACGCTGTGGCGTGGCTGGATTCCCTGATGTCTAAGCAAGCACGAGCTCTGATTGAGATACCGCAGTTCAGCCCTTCTTAGTATTCTGATGTTAGATTCTGTAGTAGCAAACGAGGTTGAGCATATGCTGCAGCTTCCTTTAGCAGCATTCATATTTCCTAATGGAAACAGGTACAAGAAGTTTGTAGAAACCTCCATGTTGATAGCCTTCAACATCTGACAAATTTGTTTGAAATTGACCAGTTTGTGTTTTTAAAAAAATAATTGGGGACATACTGTGATTTTTATATGCTCCATTCTTGCAGGGCAATCTTCTTCCACTACACCTTTACTTATTGTGCTAGCTATGAGTAGAGAAAGACCATATTTTTCAGTTGCAAATAGTTATTTTTCTTCCAAGTTTACAGTATTTCCATGCAACCGGAGAGGTTTCAGAGGGGGAACAGAGTGCCTGTTGGCATTCATATCCTCTACTGTGAGCTAGAAGTCTACTTCTTGTAGACTAACAAATCTCTGAATTGTGCCAAGAGGATCATGTTTATGATCATCTTGGAGGTTATGTGTAAACGATAAAGCAATGTTTGGTGAAGGAATGAGTCTCCAGTTCTTCACCATTATACTGTTTTCAGCTCCCCAGCCTTTCTCCAGAATCTCACTGTGACTACACCAAATAAAATAAGTATTAAATGCTTTAATTAACACTGTTTGTCTATGTTACACTGAAATGCTTTTGTTCATGAGATAAATTGGAAAAGCAGGAGGCTGGAAGGATCTCTTATCTATTCTGCTTCTTGTACCAAGACGTTGCGTTTTGCTCCACTGTCCATTGTTTTCAAAGTTAGGGTTTTTTCCCACAACCAAGCTGATAATAGAACACTCTTTGTGGAAAATGTATCTGTATTAAAATGTAGATCAATTATAAGTATACTCTCAATTGCATAAAAGGAAACAAATACATTTGCAATTTATATTCATGTGTTTGTGCGGTCATTAGGTTTTGAAATAGAAACTCAGAGAAAATTGGATTCTTTGGCAGTATCCATGATTTGCAGCAATTTTGCCTGCTTTCGTAAAATGGATTTTGAGAAATCCTAGTGGAACTGCTGATAGTCAAGCCTCAGGGATCTGCTTGCTGACTTTTCATGTGTCAAGGTGAAGGCCTTTGGAAAAGATCTGAGCGGGCTGCTGTTTGCATGGAAATGCTTTCTCATTTGACTTTCTGTCTTTGGAGGCGGTACCTGTAGATGCCCGCATCATGCCCAGAGCTTTCCAGTATTCTTGCTCTTTCCTCCCCCACAATGTTGTAAGACATTAAAAAAAAACCCCAAACATATACTTCTTTGAAGTCCCTTCTAATGACAGCAGAAACTTAACTTTCTGTGCAGTGACACTAAAGAATATGTTCAGCACTTAGAGCTGAATATGTAATGCTTATCTGAAGAGAGCTCTGTGTTCAGTGTTTCATTACCACTGTGATGAAAAGACCTGAACACAGATGTGACGTAGAAGTGATGTTTATTTTACAATGCAAAACACCTTAACTGTTACTAGACAAAATAAATGATGCTGTAATTGTCTTTGGTTGCAAATGGTTTTTTTCAGGCAGAATCTGAAATTGAAAGGGGAAAAAAAAGTCAGGCAATGTGATTCTTGATTATAAGAAGTGGCTATGTATTGCTTTGTTTTATCCTCCTTCTCCCCTTCCTGGAATTTCACAGAAGTATGTATCAAGAAAAACTTGCAATTTCTTTGAATCCCTTTTGATTGCCTAATACAAGTTTGAGAATATTCTGAACAATATTGAATAATAGTTTGGCCATGATGGAAGTGACCCATTTAGTGATTTACCTTTTTATTTTTTAAACATTTACAGCCTTTGCTCAGTGTAAATGAAATTTGGGGTTCATTTACAGTTCTAGAGCAGTATTTAGGGAAGAAGGCGGTTACGCTGCCAGCCAGTGAAAAGTGAAAACATTGTTTTCATAACACACCGTGGATAGTTGTTTTTCTTAGCATTTCTGCTATGTTGGAAATTATTAGGAAGAATATTGGATATAATTTAACAAAAATGCTTCAATGTAAGTGGTAAGTTGCAGTGATTTCCAAAAGAAAGCTTCAGATTTAATTTGGAGAGGCTATATGGTTTAGCTTGTGATCAAAATAATCAACAGATTCTGAGGATGTCTCAGTTTTTCTATCAGCTTTGCTTTCTGTGTGATGTTCAAACCAACCAGTTAAATTTATATGTCTTGCTTAACCATTAAAAACTGATTGTTTTTCCTCCTTTTTGCTACGCTAGTTATTTAGATTGGACAGTCATTGGAGACAGTTTCCATCTTACTTCGCTGCATGCATGGTACTTAACAAGATGAGATACTGATTGCAGGTGGAGGCTGGGATCCCTAGTAGAGCACAATTAATGTATTTAACAGTTGTCATCTCTTAATTATAACAGGAACTGTGTTGTAATTATAATGAGAGTAGTATTACACTTTCTGGGAAGTTATTTTAGCTAGATTTTCTTTAAGTTAGTTTTCTTCACATACATGGGTTTTACTAAAGAAATGAAAAAACCCTGTGCTTTATAAATGAGAGCTACATGCTGTTTCTTCACTGACCTTATTCTAAAAGAGATCGAATGAATAGAGTCAAGTATAAAAACATATTTGAGGTCTCTTAAAAAGGAAGTAACTAGTAAACCTCACTTAAGATATGTTTGTTCAAATTATTCTTACCTTTTCTACTTACTGCTGAGATTAATTTATAAATTACAGTTACCTAAAAATTGTGTCCTTTTTAAATTATACCACCTGCAGGGAGCTGTGCTGATAGGTAAATAAAACAAGGAAATGTAATACCCCATTTTTCTCCCAACAGAAACTTTTGAAGATTTTGAAACAAGAGTCATTGAGGTAAGCATTACAAATCTTTTCAAAGACTTTAAATAATTACCAGAATTTTTTATTGAGCTTGCAATTATTTAACCAGTCTTTGCTAAGTCAATCTTATAGCAGTAGGAATTAGTCTGGTATTCTGTTTCAACTGCATGACATAATCTGTCATTCTTTCCATTGTGGCCTTATCCTCTCTATTGAGTAAATAATACCTAATCCAAAGGCAGCTTTGACAACTCTGAAATGGCGAATGCCTGCAAATAAAGCTTTAATAGTTTATGTACAACCATAATAAGAAACGTAGTAAAGTGCTAGCGTTATTTCTCAGGCAAAACTACAAGTAGGAAGTTGTATAATTCTGCTTGTAAAATAAATAATTAATTGAAGCTGGGGAGGGGCAGCTCAGGGCAGAGAATGAGTGGGATGAAGATCTCATTTTGTGTGCTGCTCAAGTAGTAGAATATTCACTTGTCCTAGATGTCTTAACCTATGATATTTGTATCTTCTGGAAAAACACTCTGTCAGAATTTCCCATTCATAGTTTTATATACACACTTTGTGCTTATCGACATGGTAAGGATGATGGTTATGACAAGACTAATGCAAGTCTTGTTTCCACCCTCATTTCTAAACAGGTTGTATTGCATCATCTCACTTGAAAAATATCTATCAATCAAAAGTAGTAACTGACAAAAGATGTCTGTTTCTGGTATTTTCCTTGTCTATGGGTTTTAGTAAATAAGATCTAATATATGCTGTAAATCCTGCTATCTTTATTTGCACGTAATAAGGTTGACTCCCACGTGCTTTTTTCCCAAACTTACTCCTGATTGGACTTCATTGAATTATTCTCTGTACTCTTGAACTCTGACCCTGGCTGACTAGGGCTTTTTTTGTGGAAGTGTGGAATGTTTTACATAACAGCATATCTGACCTAGGTATTTAATAAAATCATTGAATCACCTTAGAATAATTTTGTTGTGGTAAGTTGAGAAGCTACAGAGACTTAAAAATAATTAATCTCTTACATTTCATGACATTGTCACCTTTTTTTAAACATACAGTAGCTTTCCAATGTGTAAATGGTTGTATGCAGTGCCTTGATTGGTGGGAAGTGATATTAGCTGACTACTAAATTGTTGTCGCTCAAGATATTTGCTGCCTGACAGCAAAACTTCAAGCTAAAGGGTAAGGTCCTTAGCACTACCAGTACTGTAGTGACCCAAATTCTTAATGATTTCAACAGAAACACAACTCAGAATGTGGTCAGAGAAGATACTTATTGCAAATACGATAAATATTATTGTATTTTTTTACTTGTGAAATGCAAAGCATTAGTAATGCAGATATGTGGACCCATGTTAATTCTCTATGGAAAAGCCATTATTGAAGAAGGCAATTTGCAATTCATTCCACAGCAGACCGTTAACAGTTAGTGCTACATACACCCACACTATCGCAAGATATTTTATGCTTCCCATTTATCTTATTAGTTTTTCTTTCATTTCAAATACATTAGTTGCTATGGAAACCATAGAACTAGTATAAACTTTGTTGGGGGGAATAATGACTTCAGGAATAAATTGATTTCTTGTAACTCATTTGGTCCCAGTTCAGAATCAGGTGATGCATAGCATCTAGAAAGGGAGCAGCTCTGGAAGTGAGAGCAGTTGTTGGCTTTCTATCCTTGCATGTTCCCTTCTCTTCTACTTGCGTTCTAATTTTAGAGTTGGAAACTACTTGGCCACTGCTACCACAAGTCTCACTATCTGTGTCCAGAAGTTTGGTTTTCAGATAACTGAAGTATCAAAATTACTAGGTATTATATAAATAAATGTGCTAAAAGGACTTAATAGTTCCTAAAATGATTGATCCATTAGAAACATGTACAGTGTGGAAAATAGACTACTTCCAGCTGGGGGCATCAGAAAGCCCTCAGATAAGATACGATTTGGCCAAGTCTTTCTTGTTCCTAAGTTTTGATCTTACTGGTGAAGGAGAAGGGGCTGAGAGAAATTCAGTGTTTCCTGCAGCACTTTTTGGTGGGGTGAGATCTTAGAGCCATGTTCAGCTCCTTGTGCCCGGAAGCCCACCTCACTAGCCTGGGGAGCCCCACAGAGCAGGAAACTGTGCCTCTGTCTCTTCAGGTCAGCTGCAGGGTGGAGGAAGGCATCCTTGCGGAGCATTCTGCAGAGGCAGTTGTGAGACAGCACTGCCATTCTGGAAACAGCTGCTGTAAGGTGACTTCCTTTGCATAATTGGGCACCAGAGTGGAAGAATCTGAGCCTCCAGTAATGGCCACTGAACTATCACAGACCAAATGAATTCCTCAGGACTTTTTGTCAAAATTTGGATTGTGCTTTGATTAAACCTTGTTATACAAATATATGGTGCATAAATCAACCCTGTAGCTTTGTGTGTAAAGTAATGAGAATCATAGGATATCTTGAGTTGGAAGGGACCCATAAGGATCATTGAGTCTAACCCCCTGCTCCTCGCAGGACTACCTAAAACTATGACTAAGAGCATTGCCCACACACTTCTTGAACTCTCACAGGCTTGCGGCTGTGACCACTTCTGTAGGGAACCTGTTCCAGTGACTGACCACCCTCTGAGCGAAGAACCTTTTCCTAATGTCCAATCTGAACTTCCCCTGACACATCTTCATTCCACTTCCTCGTGTCCTATCGCTGGTCACCAGAGAGAGAAGATCAGCACCTCCCTATCTGCTGCCCCCCTTGAAAGTTGTAGGCTCCAATGAGGACACCCCTCAGCCTTCTCTTATCCAAGCTGAACAAACCGAGTGACCTCAGCTGCTCTTCATAAGTCTTGCCCTCGAGACCTTTCACCATCTTGGCCGTCCTCCTCTGGGCACTCTTTAATAGTTTGATGTCTTGCTTATAACTGAGGTGCCCAAAACTGCACACAGTACTCCACCAGTGCAGAGCGGGGCAATCACCTCCCTTGACTAGCTATGCTGTGTTTCATGCAGCTCAGGACACATTTGGCCCTTTGGCTGCCAGGGGACACTGTTGACTCACTTTCAGCTTGCCGTCAACCCAAATCCCAAGATCTCTTTCTGTGGGGCTGGTATCCAGCGTCTTATTCCTCAATTTATATGTATAACCAGGATTACCATGTCGCTTGCTTTTGTTACATTTCACATGATTGATGATTGCCCAGCTCTCTAGTCTATCCCATTCTCTCGTAAGGCCTCTCTATCCTTAAGGGAGTCCGGGGTTCGTCCTAATTGAGTGTCATTGGCAAACTTACTTAATGTACATTTGACTCCTGCATCCAGATCACTTATAAAAATATTAAAGAGCGCTGGCCCTAAAATTGAGCCCTGGGGAACCCCACTGGTGAGTGGCCACCAGCCTGAGGTAAACCCAGTCACTATAACTCTTTGAGCCCGACCTGTCATCCAGTTGTTCACCCAATATAGTATGGACATGTCTAGCTGTATGCTGGATATTTTGTCCAGCAGGATACTGTAAGAGACAATATCAAAAGCGTCGCTAAAATCTGAAAACCCCACATCTGCTGGCTTCCCTTGGTCAACTAGACAGGTGACCTTGTCATAAAAGGAAATCAAGTTAGTTAAATAGGACTTTCATGTCATGAACCTGTGTTGGCTATGACCAATTGTGTAAATTTGTCACTTAAGAACACTCTCATGTTATTTACTTACCTACAGATTAAATTGCTTATTAGATTTATGTTCCTTTCAGGATTGTCATCAGAACTTTCATTTGCAATTAATATTTAACTGATTTATTATTGAAAAACTATACTAGTCTAACTGCTGCTTTTAAAAAGAGACTTCTTTCATTTCTATTCGCAATCTGAGAGCCAAGGTATTAACCTGAGTCAGTACACGTTCTCTGATAGATGCGCATCAGGTCTTTTTGCTTAATATCAATGTTGACACCCTTTTATCACTACAAAATAAAGTGACTCTCCATTGAGTTGTTATGCAATTTTAAATGGGTAGAGGTGATGGTTCATCACTTTAGTCTTGTCATTACTAGAGCTTCTCTTACCAAAGAGCTCTGTGAAACATTGCCTGTGTTTTTAGCCAATAATCTGTTGTATTTCAATCCAGACAAGGTATTTGTTCCAAAGTATCTGTGTTTGAATTTCTTTTTAGTTTCACTCACAGCATGTTATCTTGTGTTCCACTACCAAAGCTCACCAGTGATGCCCTTTTTGGAAGGGATCACGCTCTCTCTGTCCACTACTATGCACTGCCATATACTGTTGGAACAACTGTTTTTTCTTCACGCAAATCCTTTTTAAATCCTTGATCTGACAAAACTGGCAAGGAGTAACGCGTTCTTAATTAGTAGGATGCATTTGAAAACGGTTATTCTGTCTCAGGATTTTGCATTGTGGTCATAGTAAAATCTCATATTCAGATTTTAATCTCTTTGGGACTGCAACTGTCTTCTGCACTGCATATTTCTAAACAAGCTATAAATGCCAAACATTGATTTTCTTGCCAGACCTTATGTCTGATTGCATTTTTCTTGGAATGTGGCCAAACATCTCCCTTTTGAGACAGGAAAAAGTGAACCAGTCCCTTGACAATAAAATCAGAGCTGCTGCCTAAAGCACTGTGAAATCAAGTGTTTAGTTGGTTTGGAGAGAAAGGAAAAGGTTGCCCTTTAAATGGGGTTGTAGTCAAAGAGGGAAGGAGATGGCCATGTCCCAGTCCAGAACAGGATCAAATGTATAGAGCGTAAAGTCCCTTTATCTACCAGTTTTGCAGGGTTCATTGCAACACAAGGCTGCATAGGTTTAAGAATAGGATGCAATGTGTGAGAGACCTTAAAGCTACATGAGTATCTAGTTTCCGTCACTGTTTCTTCTGAGAAAAAAGCAGATGCTTTAAGTTAGGGAAATAAATAAAGTACTTTAATAAGGCACCATGTAAGAGTATTGTTATTTAGAGGCTTAGGATAAAGGGTGGAACCAGAAGCACTGAATATCAGCTGTGAACCACATCTCTCATGGAGGCAAAGTTTTCTGTCCTTTTGTTTTTAGCTCTCAAGTCCCTGTCACCGTTTGTGTCACTTGTCTTTGGAATGATGGTCAACTGCCTTTTCTTGAAATTGATTTGCCATTCCTTGGTCAGGTACTTTCCATGAAGAAATGTTTTATGCAGAAATTACTTTCACCAACATTTGAGAATTTTTGTGTTACAGGAGCCTATCCATTGTCTTAATTGAAAAATATGTGGCCAGAGTAGGTAGAATTACCTAGTTGCCAGAATTAAAATTAAATACCTGTTAAATGGTCTTGAGTAACTAATAAATAGTCTGTACTGAGTGCAAGAGTAAGAACAAAGTTAATATAACTGCAAGCAGTATTCAGGTCTTTTAAACTGTGTACAAGTGTAGCCTGTTGGAAAGTGAGTTACTTTAAGTATTTGATTGGGAGAGAGGGAATATGAGAAACATTTCTTTAAAGAGAAACTCTGAAAGTTAAAAGAATAATCGGGCAAGTCAGAAGTTGAGTTGACTGACAGCTCTACTCCAAAAGAGCCTCTCAAGGTTCTTTCCTGTCCTGATAAATGAGCTTATGGGTTTCTTTATCCTTGATTATCTTCCTGCGTTGTGCTGTGATGACCGTCAGTAGGGAATCCACCCAGCAGCTTGAATGATTTCTAGATTAATCCTGTGTATTAAAATCCTTGCTTGTTGCAGTGGTTTTGAGTATCTTCCGAGACATGGGAAACAATGATGTCAGACTGGGTAATTAAAAGTCATGAGTTGGTTTATAGATTTTTAAAAATCCTCCGAAGGGGAAAGGAATAAGCTAGTTTATGTGTCTGCTGTAGTAAGGATAAGAAGCAACGAATTAACGTAATGAGTGAGGGAAATTTAGAAATTTAGAGAAGAATGAGTTGCAAATGGAAAAGTTGAATACTAGAATGGATTGTCTGGGAGTATATGGGATGTCTGTCACTGGAGATTTTTAAAAGCAAGTTGCATAAATCTGTCAAGAGAGGGTGGGGAGACAAAATCGGTAACCTTCTAAGACATTTTCCTATGATTCTTGAAGACTTTTCAGGTGCATTTCATTTAATCTGTAGGACATCTTTGTGCACGCCAGTTTTTTCTTACTTCATAAGTAATTTAATTATTAAGGTTAGGGCAGATTTACCTTCAAAGATATGCACTTGGCTCCCAGGTTTTCATCTGACCCTACAATGAGGTGAAAGTAGATCTGTACTATTCTTAGTATATGTGATGGGAGGGAACAGGAGTGCTTTCCTCCCTAGCAGCAGCTGGGACTAGCCTGTAATCTAGTCCATATATATATATATATATGTATGCGGAGATATATATATATGTATGTATGCAGATATATATACCCGGAGCAGATGAACTGTTCTTTTTCTGTTTTGGATGCGTTTGAGGGCAATGCTGCCCTGTTAGAACTTCCAAAGGACTCTACCAAATGTCCTACCTGAGTTAAAAATATATTTCCTTACTTCTCCTCATTTCTAGAGTCCCCTCTCCCCCAAAACGTAGCGAATCCCTCCATCACTGAGCTCATGTTTCTTTCTTATAGTCTGTTTGCCCTGAAACAGCATTATGCAGGCATTGTCTCAGATGTTTCGGCTACTCGATGGTATGAAGATGTTGAGCAAAATCACTTTCCAGTATCTGCTGCTCCAGTGGCGATAACATCCTTGCAAATGAAAAATAGTTTCTTTTTCAGTTTTTTTTGCCTAACATCTTTAAACTTTTTTATAGACCTTTCTTTGCCTTGCTGCCTGAGTCATTTTTTTCCTGAATTAAGTTCTCATCTCTTTTTCTTTTTTTTAGTATTCCAGCACTTAGACCTTAGAGTAAGATGAGTATTTGTAGAGTCCCTTCTGTTATCTTGACAAAGCTATATTGTTCTCTGGATATGATAAATATTTATTTTAAAACTAAATTGCTATTTAAGATCAATTTTTACTTTCCAGAGTCCTCAACAGAATGTGTGAGGTGATACTGGTATGCACAAGAACAAATGAAATGAAAGTTAATGAAGGATATCTTTTCCATTAATGCGTGTACTCAGTCTAAATCTTAAGATAACATTTATGAAAGGATCTGACCTTCACTGGCAGTTCATATTTAATGCTCTATATGTTTTGTGTATCTAAACAGACATGAATATAAACCTATACAAATGAGTTTGGTATCAAGAGTTTTTGTTCTCTCAAGTATCTCTAATATATTCTTGTCAGATTTGTCATTGGTGCCTAGAGAGGTAGAAAATAAAATGAGTAGCAAACTTGCACTTAATGTCACAGGTGGTTTATTGCAATAATAAGTACGTTGCATGCTTCCATACCTTATTGCATATGCTAGTGTGCGTATGTCTAGACTTCTCCAAAACAGCTTTTAAAGGATAGTATTATTGGGAAAAAAGCTGGTGATCATCTGATCATGTGTAAGTGCTCACATTTTATGCATTCTTATTTTAACATGCAAAACACGTTATTCCTACGTTTAAAACCACACGTGTCCAGTTTCACTTGAGATGCTAAAATATCAGAAAGCCTTCTCTTTTTTTTTTTTTTTTTTAGTTCCTCTTAGATCAGCAGTAGCTCTACACACAGTAGATTGTTGAGGTGGGTTTTGGAAAACCCACACAATTTGTTAAAGTTCTTTAAGTAAATGAGTTGTTGGAGCAGACTGGGCTCTCTGGGCTTTGACTCTGATGTAGCAAAGACCATTTGGACCACTTAGCCTTCAGCTGTGTCTGTGTTGGAAGGCAACTTGTAATAGTTGAGTTGCATGGGCACCGCTCATAAAGGAAGTGATTTTACTTAATGAGCCTTGCAGTTGGCAGAGCTTTCAGTTAATTGAAAGGACACATTGCAGAAAAGTGGCTGTTATTTTGTTTCTGTGACATGTCACAACTGACTGTCAGTTTGGATACCACAGTAGGAATTTACTAAAGTTGGCCGTTTTGTGCTGGCATAATTATTTACAGTCAAATTCATTAGATTAAACAACAAAGTGAGTTGCTGTGCAGTGCTTCCATGTGCTATAGAAATGTGTTTCAATGCTTTATTATATCTGAAAAATAAAAAAGCTTTTAGAAGCAGGCTGGGGCTCTAGTGTTAAATGAGATTGCCACAAATGTGAACTGAGAGAGAGGAGTGGTTTTTTTGCAGAAAAATAGCAGCAGCAGCAAAAAAAGCTTCTAAATTCAAAGCAAGCAGTTAGCTCATGGTAATTAAGTCCTATAATTTTCTGATAGCAGGTATGAGTTTTGAAATAAACAGATCTTCTTTAGCATTCTTAATTTAAATAGATGGCATACATGATGCTATTTTTATGTCTTTTCCATAATTTTTATTTTCGCAACAGTACAGGAGATTAAAATAATGTTTGCTGGGAAATTATACTTTGCAGCAGGAAACTGAAAGCCATTTTTAAAGGACTGTCTTATGAACAAAGATACAAAAGCCACTTTCTGGTGTGATTTTGCTACTAAAAAGGCTGTGCTCCCTTGCTGTGAGAGAAATTGCTTATTGAAGAGTTTTCTTATAGTGTAGAAACAGAAAAGCTAACTTGATTTTTCCCTGCTTGTAGAATACAGTACAGACAAGATCAGATTTTCATGTAAAGTAGAGCTAAAGTTGTCACAGAGAAAAAGCTAGCTTGAGTAAGTGTTAAGGGGCAGCAGCAGGGACTGCGTATTGGTTTTGTTTCTGTCTTTCTTATAGACAATTGCATTACTTGGAGTAGGTGACTTGTGCTACTTGGACTGTTTCTTTCTTTCCCTGCCAACCTGAAGGCAGATTTCCTGTTTTGCTCATATATTATGCATAAGAAGAATTTCTGTGAATAAAACTAGTGGCAGTATTTACTGTCATTTAACATAATGTAATAATAGTGGTAATGACAATTTACAGTTGTTGATATACGCCGTTCTTATTAACTGGAAGGCTTCATTTGGTGTATCATCCATCCTCAGATGGATTTTTCTTTTCTCTCCAAAATCAACATAGTAACATAGTAAAAAGAAGTAGCCTACATGATGTCATGTGTTATGATAGTATTTTTCTTGTAGTGCAATCAATATTAGAAAGTAAGACCTAGTAATCAGTAAGGTCTGAAAGCACATAACACGAGGCTTTGAATCTCTTTCATGAAGAGGAGCTTGGTAAGGGAGAAAATAAAGTTATAAATTATGCCCTTTGCAAAAGGTAGATCTCTGGGTTTTTTTGTCCAACACAGAAGTTGTCCTCTGCCAGGTGTGAAAATTCTGCCTTTTGATTACTCACTATTATGGTCATGCTTTTTTGTTTCTAATAAAGAGAACTTTACTTGAAGAATTTTGTGCAAGCATGGCCCCTTGTAGCTGGGTCAGTGCAATCTTTCCAGTGGCAGAACAGTTCCCTTTTTCAGCTAGATGGTTAGGATATGGTACTTCCATTTTTAAACAAAAGAAAGATTGAATTCTGTTTGAATGTTAAATTACAGAAAGGTTTAGACTTGCTAAAGAAGTGCAGGTCAGGCAATACACTCAGTTTGTACAGAGAAAGGGTGCAAAAGGCAGCAACATGAAGAGACTGATACTATCCTTAATGCTGCTTTCTGCAGATACAAATACACTGGTGCTTTGGTTTATATACAGAGCTTCGTATGTCATGAGCTGGGTCCTGGGATGTTGGTACTATCCGTTTTGGTCCCTGAAATACAAAATCATTTTATGTTGCTATTTTAGTTCAGGGTTATAGATCATTCTTTCTGATTTTATAGGTAAAACTGTATTTGGACCTTTTTATTTTGGGTGTTTGCGTGGTTTTTGTTTGTTGGTTTAACTTTCTAAGAGTGTGGGAAGGGAGGCAATAGAAGAGGACAAAAGAGATCTTTTTTTAACACTTGCATAGTAAAAATAACTAACTCGATCTTCCTTAGATAGAATCAGTCCAAGTAAATTGCATTGAGTGGGTAATTCAGTGGATATTCTGAAAAGCATACGCATTTTCCCAGGAATTGAGTTAGCGATGAACCCTGCAGAAGGCCTCTGAGAAGAAATACTTTTGTCTTATAATCAAGGTAGTGTGCAGTAAATGAAGCCCAGTTCTACGCCTTTCTCTCTCCGTTCATATTCGAGTCCTGATGTGGCACGACTTCATGCAAAACCTGTAATTTCTTAAAGCTGGTGGTTTCTGACAAGTGAGTTTGGTCATTTGCTTGTTCTTCCACTGTTTTATTCAGACATTCAGCTGGATTCAAGCATGCTTGTTTTGATTGTCTGAGACCTGTTTGGATGCAGCATTTACCTCAACTGTCGCGTGGCACTTTGGAGAAGCAAGGCTGAAGAGAGCAGTTGGAAAAAAGCAGTTTTCTGATCAGGGTCTGCACAACTTGCATCTGATGCAGGTTGTGCGGCCCATATGCTGCCCATTTGGATTGCTCAAATTTGCAAGGCAACGTACTGTGTAAATTAGACTTTATTTTGTGAGCTTACTAGCAAGGAAAACACACGCACATATCAAACAAGCACTCAAATCCCTTTGTACTGACTAATATGAACACATGAATTCACTGGTTCATAATATATTTAATGAGGTTTCTAACGCAAAAGTCCTGTAATTCGTAACTTGCAACTTGTAACTCGTGTACCTGTGAGCAAAATAGTTGCCAAACCAACAGTAAGAGTGCTCATCCTTCCTCCTCTGCAATGGCATGGGCATCCCCTGTGGCACACTGGGAAACACAAAAGTCTCAGCAGTCTGGCTGCTGTTGGACTTCAGAATATTTTTGGGTAAGCTGACAAATCTATACCATCCAGCTTGGAAATTTGGTCTGTACCATTGCCATGAGTTAGGGGATTCTGAAGAAGCTGACAGACAATCGGTATGCAAGGATGATGGCTGCTGGGGATGGCAAGCTGCAGGTGGCAGTGGCTGCATAATGACCTTTAGCCCCCCCTTGGCCATTGTGTTTGCCATCATGTTGCCCTCACTTCGACCTAGTGGAGCTGCTGCCAGCATACGTCAGGCCTTAGCCTGAGCTGTGTCTTAGCCAAAATCTGAGCAGGAGTAGAGTGAACAGTCACTATTCCTAGCTGGAAAAGATTAGCAGGAGTTTCAAGGTCTATTTTCTTGCAGTTGAATGTCACCTGTACTTATTTAATCATCTGAATCCAGCCCTTGGCAAATATCAGTGGGACAGTAGAGTCAGTTGGTTGTATGGTGACTCTCATTCTGTTCTGGGACTGTTCAGGGACAGTGACACTAGGAAAGAGTGTCACCAAGCCACAGAGAATTGACTTATCTTAGAAACAGTAGCTTTATGCTGGCACGTGGCAGGGGTAAAGTCAGAAAAACAAAGGTTGTTGGGTCAAAATGATATGAAGGTCCTTGTCTTAAGTCCTTCTAAATGTATTGTCACAAAAGTGCATGCAACTGTAGAGAGTTATCTGTAGGGAATATTAACGCAGAAGAGAGTTATAACTGTATCACTCATTTTGTCATTTGTTTTGCATCCACTTAACAAAAATAAATTGTCTAAGTGCAGCAGCAGGTTGTTAACAGAATATAAGGCCATAGTTTCATCTTTCCATGAAGTAGCAAAAAAACAACGAGTACGTGTTTGTTTTAAGACCACGGAATTAATCTTGGCAGACTTGCTGCTTATGACAAAAAGAATATTCCCTAATATGCAGTCTGAAACCTTCATTTCCTGTAATAAGTCATTGGAAATTGTTTTCCTAGCTATTGTTTTTGCAAAGGCTGCAATAAAAAAGGCTTGTGAAAAGGAAATGCTGCATGAAATTTGAAATTACAGTGTCTGAGATCCAGTGTTTGACATCCTTGACTGAATAATTATGTGGTATACAGGATACTCTCTGAGTAATAATTTACTTCAAATGAGATGTTGACTCAGAAGTACTTTTGGACTATTGGAGCTCTGGATTTTGCTTTTAGATCTACAGGGAAGTTTTCTGTTCCCTGGATGATACTGACAGTGTCTTGAGTTTGACAATGAAAATTTGAGTCGGTTTTTAAGATAGCACCTGAAGCAGCTTGTCATGGGAAAGAATGAGGGGTCAGAGCTGTACATTGGAATGTATTTCTGATATTCTTAGGGTTCTCAAGAGTTTTGGCCTGCCTTTAAAGCAAAGTTTAGGGATGCTACCTTCAACTGGTTCTACTGATTAAATAATTCAATCTTTTTATCTCTTTTAACTGTCAGCCTGTGTGGATAAAATAATTGGCATTTGGAACATTCAGAAGCTTTAAACTGAATTATAATTGGTGATGATTATGGATCATCCCCTGAAAAGGAAACAAAGCCGTTTCAGAAGTAGTGTGGCTTTGAGCATGTGTTATCGTGGGTTAATCTAAAGAATTTGTACTCAGATGTGAGCTATAGTATGAAGCCACGTTTAGACACATGCTGTGTCAGTAGGGCATTTGAGCTATATTATTTTTCCTAGTGAGTTATACAACAAGAGTTTCACGCATGTGAAAACTATCAACACTAAAAATAGTTTAGTCAATAGTTTCTCTGCAGATTGCGCTCATTACTAATTTGGATGAGAACTCCACTTGGGGTTTATCCTAGAGCTGTGATGAATCAGCCCACATGAAAAACACTTGGAGTACCTGGTCAAAAACTTTCATCAGTTTTGCTGAGTGAGGGGTTGTCCTGGTTTCGGCTGGGATAGAGTCAATTTTCTTCCTAGTAGCTGGTATAGTGCTGTGGTTTGGATTTAGCATGAGAATAATGTGATAACACTGATGTTTTAGTTGTTGATAAGCAGCATTTATGCTAAGTCAAGGGCTTTTCAGCTTCCCATACTCTGCCAGGGAGGAGGTGCACAAGAAGCTGGGACAGGGCACAGCCAAGACAGCTGATCCAAACTGGCCAAAGGGATATTCCATACCATATGACATCATGTTCAGTATATAAGCTGGGGGGAGTTGGCCAGTGAGCAGTGATCACTGCTCAGGGACAGGCTGGGTGTTGGTCAGCAGGTGGTGAACAGTTGCATCACTTCTTTTTCCTTGGTTTTGATCCTCTCTCTCTCTCTCTCTTTTGTTGTTTTTCTTTTCATCACAACTTGTTACTACTATTGTTTTATTTTATTTCAATTATTAAACTGTTCTCGTCTCAACCAACAAGTTTTCTTACTTTTGCCCTTCTGATTCTCTCCCCCATCCCACCAAGGTGAGGGGGAAGTGAGCGAGCAGCTATGTGGTGCTTAGTTGCCAACTGGGGTTAAAGCACAACAGGGGTAGGAGTCCAGGTTATTTTCTGTATTGCTGTTTCATCACTTGCCATGTCCTTGGGGGACAGATGCACTGTGAACAGGATGGCTGGTTCTAATCTTCCTGCTTCTCAGAGGTTATAGCTACTGAATCAAACTCTTTGAGAGAGAAGTACTTTATTCATTCTACCGATGGCCAAGATGGAGAGAGTACTGACTGTTAAGGTATGTGCTAAAAGGCCTGTCCGCTGACACACAAAGGAGCGCAGAGGCATAGCAGGTATAGGAACCCGACTAACACCCTGCCGGCACTCCTCCCAGGACCATCACAGGAGAGCCGTAACCGCATCAGTGGCTCATCTGCACAGACCAGAGGGGCACAGAGGCAGGCGAGGCAACCAAAATTACAGACTCGGAGAAAAAGGCACCCTGTTTGGCTCCTTCTGGGGCTGTATGGGGTATCGTCGGCCCCATGGCCCAGGGCTGATGTCTGTCAAGATGAGGCTCTCCAGAGCACCCCACAGTCTGAGGGGGGCTTACTGCCAAGGGGTAAGGGACACATTATGGAATGCAGGGGAAGAGCATTTCAGTATTACACAAGACTTATGGGATGTCTAGGGCAGGAAACAAAGGGAGAGCAAGGGAGAGATCTAGGTGATCTGGGAAGGAATAAGTGGGAAAATAGAGGGATAAGGGATAGATAAGATAGCCTTACATGTAAGCAGGGCTGGTCAGTATGCGTGTCGTGCCATGACCTGTGTCTGATCAGTACAGTCTCTCCTGACTTCTTATTAAACTCAATTTCTAACCATTTTCTTGGGCCAGGGGTTCTTGTTTACTGTGTGCATGTATGCTTATGGAGGGGGGTCTAAGTGCCAGCAACTAGAGTATATATCTTTCCCACTAATGGACCTTCGTCCTGATCGGGGGGAGAGAGAAATGGAATGAGGCTGTTAGTGCTGTTTGTGTGAGTGCTGTTCATTTCTGTTTGGGTTGATCTGTAGGACTTGCTGTGTATATGTGCATATATGTGTTGTATAAGTGTGTTTATGTCTGTGCCCGCTGGGATTGCATTCCCAGCTTTCTTTATGGGTACATGGATGTAGAGTATCTCCTCCTTTAAGGGTGCATGGTTAAGGACCTTTCCAATGTAAAAAGGGAATAAGGGAGAAGCTGTAGAAGAGAACATACAGAGACACAAACCTGACTGACAAACTATAAGGCAGGTGGTTATGAGAACCAAACCTAGTCAGCCACACTAATTGCTAAGGGTATGTGGAATGTGAGAGTGTTTATTTCATTAAGATTATCTGATAGAGGTCCAGTGGGATGCTAAGGAAAGGGGAAAGCTGCAAGCAAAATACACAGAGACACAAACCTGATAGACAAGCATAATGGGGGCAAAGAAAAGAAACAAACCTTGTTGGTCACACTCATTGGTAGGCTATCAAAAAGCTGCAGGCAAACCAGTACTTTGCAGCTGATAAGGATGCAAACCTGAGGGTCCACGATGTCGGAGAGGTGTTGCCAGAACTATGCAAACTGGTGAAGGAATGTGCGTTGGAAGGGTCTGGGGAAGAACGAAGGAGGAATAGGCAGAAAGGAGTGTAAAAGGAGCTGGCTGCATTTAAGCTGGGGCCAGTCCCTGCACTTACCTGAGCCCTGTGCCTGATCACCACAGTCTGTCTTCTTATTAAATCCTTTCATAATTATCGCTGTCATATCTCTTTGTCGTGTGTGTGTGTGAAGTCTGCAGGGACTAAGTGCAATGACTTCTTGGGAGGACTGGTGTTGAGTGGACACTGGGCCAGCAGCTGGAATCTGACTGGTGATGTGGGTGCCCTGTGGCCTCTGGTGTCAGCTACTGGAAAAAGTGAGGGTCCTAGCATCAGTATTTGGAGGGGCCATAGTTCTTGGGATCTAGGGAGCATCCTACAGAATTTGAGCCCAGAGTGCCAGCGACATGAGGGGACCAGTGGGAGTGAAACTGGTGCCAGCAACTGTAATCAAACTGGGGGTATGGCCCCCCCTGACTTGTGGTGTCATCAGCTAGAGAGAGTGGGGTCTCAGTGCAAGCTACTGGAGCAGGTGGGGGTCTTTGCCACCAGCCACTGAAAATCAGCTACTGGGAGTGACCAGGGTGAGTGAAGCAAGTCAGAGGCTCGGTGCTGGCGCTTGGGACAGGATTCCAGGTCAAAGCCTGTCTGTCTGGTACCAGCTGCTGTGGAGGCAGCAGGGAGGTAAGGGTCTGTATCTGCCCCAAATCCGGTGTTTGTTTGGCAGGTGTAATTTACTAGCAAACTTCAAGCTGGCCTAGCCAGTGAGTAGAAAGCCTGAGGTCTGGGCATAGGGTCAGGCAAGCAGAGGACCAGTTGTTCGTATTCACAGGGACCTGTGACTGTGCAGTGCCTTTGAGATGAGTGTGTGAGTGCTGTGTTTTCTACTGAGGACCAGGCTGGACTAGCTGGCAAGTAGAAGATCCATGAAGCAGGTAAGAGGGCCTGGGCATTGCTGTCAGATGGATTGGGGGCCCATGCTGGTACTTGGGGGATCCGCAACATGCATGTGCTTGTGAATCTATAGAATAGGGCGTGTGGGCCTGCACTAGTCAACTTCCATCTCTACCAGTCGAGGAGGAAGGAGATGTGGCTGTCTATACTTAGGTTTTATGCAAGTCCTATATGTACGTGCTGTTTTAGGCAATGCCTTGTCTGTGACATACTGTAACTGGACGTGTCAGCATCCTGCATGTGTGTCTCTGGGATACATAGTTGGCTTTGCTACTTTTTGAACCTGCAGCCACAACCCTCAGCCTGGCTGGGCTGGGCTCCAGTGGCCAGGCGGGTCAAAGTCCTGGGTCCGGACCTGTGGGAGGTGGTGTCCACTCCTGATATCCTTTAACACCTTGCTACTTGTGGGACCTGGGAACATGGAGCTATGGCAGCCTCATCTGCTGGGCTACTGAATTCAGCTCACCCTAACACATACTAAACATCAGTATGGACTGACAAATTCAAGAGTTAGCTGTTCTTGAGAAGGTCATATCTTAGTAATCATAGCAGAAGACAGACTAATTTGCCTTTTCCTGAAGCACTGCCCTTGCCACTGCCCACCATTTCCACACTTTTAGGGAAGCCATATGACACCCTTATCACTTGTCAGCAATACTAGTTCTGTCCTCCAGCCAGCTCGTGCAATTTCTGATTTTTAGGTAGAGTAGGTTTAAGATAGAACTGGGAGATGTTCTGTCACTGTGGTAAAATTCTGCTCTGCCCCTGGTGCTTTTCACAGAGGAGGCTGACAGGGGCATGAGCTAGCTAACATGGGCTTGATTTTTGTTTACAAGTTTATTCCTCAATTCTTTTGGGTGGCTGGCTTCCCAAGCCTTTTAGCTATATCCCTGAGCCTCTCTAGGCTCACTTGCATGGAAGTGCTTTTCTTTCAGCATTGCACGCTGCTCTTGTTTTATCTTGTCTCACCTTGTACCTTAGAGAAGTATTGGGAGCAGAGGACCTTATGCCATGAGGGGATCAGCCTGTGCAGACGCTGTCCTGGGATAACAGCAGTAAAAGTGCCAAGAGTGTGGCCTAGAGGTGGCAGGTTCCTAAAAATCATGACTAGAATGTGATTGCTAGAAAGAAGGACTTTCCAAGGGCAATCAGTTTGGCCTGTCATTCATTCTGCTTTTTCAAGAACAAAGCTTATAGGGAAGTGTTGGGATTTTACCTTTTTCTGACAGACTGCAACAGCTGATACATACTTGAAATCACAGTAATCTTTAGCAGCCTGTCTCTTGACTGTAGCCTATTTCCACACTTTAAACTCCATCTTTGAAACTGTTGCTTGCTATTTCTTCTCCCAATAAATGTTTGAGGTGGTTTCATTTTATATTTGAGAGATGCTGGTTTTTCCCAGCTGTCAGAACAAAGCTGAATTTGCATTATCACCACTGGATAATGGAATGCAGGGAGACTGAGGAGTGTCAGTCTGAGGGACACTGTGATTAAGGTTGAGTATGCGTCTCACTTCAAATTTTAAAAAGTGCCTTTAAATCTGGCTTGAGTGGCAATCTAGTAAATAGGGGTAATTGTGTCTTAATTTCAGCCACTTTTCAGAGGTCATGCTGTTTTAAAAGTGGCATATTGTATTAATTAATTATGGTGCAGGTTAACTATAGGGTTTCAGCTGTGTGCTTTATTTCCAAGACGGAAGGGAAGCATTGCTGAGCACACTCCAGAAGAGCACTGCTTTCTTTGATGTAAGGAAGCACGGGGCTGTGGCGGGGAGAATCTAAGGACACTGTTGTTGCAGCAGTCATGGCTGCCTGCGCACATTACCAAGCTTGAAAGGCCTTCACAGCGTTTCAGGAGAGATGTAATAGCACTGATTGTGATGGGTGACTGAGTACATTTTCCTTCAGAGCTGCTCAGAAACAACTGACAAGTGCAGTTTCAGGAAGGCTTCTGGAGAAGCTCATTGCGTGTGTCTTTATTGCCACCTTCTGGGAAGGGAAAAGAATAATTTCTTTGTAGACTAGATTCTACAAACATCACACTCTTTATTTTTGACAATATGCATGCCAACTTTTTTTTTTGTACAAGTACTTATTCAGATTGGCAATGGAATACAAAAGTACGTGCAAAGCAAAAATAGTATGCTCTTGATGCTCCTGAGGAGATCATTCTACTTCACTCTCTTTTCTTTCTTTCATCATTATTTTGCATTTTCTGTAAATAGCCTATTTCCACAGGCACTTTCATCTTAGGGGGCTTGGTTTTTTTAGATTGTTCTTGTAAGCAATAAGATTGCAGAAAGAAAAATGGCTTGGAATAAGCAATTAGCAAAGGTGATACTTCTTCAAAGTGCTCTCTAGGGTATATGTGCACCTTAATTTAACAGCATCTTTATTTTAATGACAGCAAGGTGGAATTTTTCAGAAGCACTCGTTCCCAATCTATGCCTAGTGATGTCAGTGGAAATTTATTTTTTTTTGTGAATTTCGGTACGAATGTTTATGCCATGACCAAGTATTTTATACTAATCTACTTTCAGATGTATAGCGCTACAACCAAACTAGCTTACTGAAGAATTACATATAGGGTAAAGGGGAGAGCACTGCTTAATTAATGTATTAACAATGCATGTTTTATTTAGCTGTTGTTATAATTTATGGAAATCATATTGAGGCTTCAAGAAAGTAGATCCTGATGCATTTAAGGGGAAGAGGAGAAATGAATCGTGAAGTAATTTGTATCTTTTGCCTGGTAATTCTGAGACACAGATATTAACACAGTCAAGCAATATCCAGTATGTTATTTTATATGTATATATACTATATATTATATTTTTATATTTTATATATAGTTTATATATTATACCATATATAAGCTATATATAAAATATATGTCTGTATTTAAATAAACAAAACCAAGGAAACTAGAACAGGAGCTAGATGGACAAATGATCCTAGATGATATATTAGACCATTTAAAGTGGGAGACTATAAACCAGTGACTTGTCTGTAGTCACACAGGGGAGTCCGTAGCAGAGGCAGAAACAAATTTAGATTTCCAGAATGATAACCATAAGGCTACCTGCCTCCCTGGTGGTGGTTGTGTCCCCCCACTCCAAACTAAATAGCTTTCTTGCATCTCTGCTTCAATTTCTTGCAGAGTTTCTTTAAATGTTTCTAGTTCCAGGAATGAAATACCATTTTCTCCTTCCCCTCTCTTAAATTAAGTCTTCTTTTTAGCAGCTGTCATCTCAGTAATGAGACTGCTTTCTGCAGTCTGCAAGTAGATTTCAGTCCAAAGTTTTAACCCATGTAGAGCAACAACATGCCTTGAGCAATTCCTGAGTGCTTCTAAAATATGTTGAAATGTGAAGGAGGCAGTGAGATATTAATGTCACTTTCAGTATTTTTCCATGTTTTCTCATCACAATTGAAATCACACATGAAGATAGTGGCGTTAGAGCATTATCTGTTGTGCAGCTAAACACAACAGAGGGAGTATTTTCATGAAACTACTGAGGTAACTTCTGTGTCTGAGTAGAGGTTTTTAGCAGCCTTTACGTATTTAATGCCTTGAAGCCAGTGTTCCACTGCAGATGATACCCATTGACAAAGACAATATATATTGTAAGGTTTCATCACAAACCTCTAATTCCTTTGGTGAACTGACTCTCTTTAAAGAAAAAAAAAATACAGCTGGACTATGCCATAACCAGATGCTTTGTAATTTATTTTTTCTTCAGGTGAAAAATGTGTTTTGTATGAAGGCAAAGGAAGGCAGAAAAAAAATCAATAAGTGCCTTAGTGGCTATTGGAAATGGTAAAGGGGCTGCAGGTATGTGCATTTACTGTATGTGAAAGATGCCAAATTAATAATTGTTTGTGATAGGACTTCAGGAGTTATGGTGATTTAAAAGGACTTTTGATACCTTTAAAAAAAAACCAACTACTTTTTTTTCCACTGGGCAATATTGAAATACCTGTAAGAATGTTGAGTTTCATCTCTATAAAAGTAAGCTTTATGATCAAATTATATATGTATTCCTTTGGGCGCTTTGTTTTGTACTAAAAAAAGAAATTGGGAAAAGTAGTAGTATGTGATTAGGTTTGGAGCATATATTATCCACTGGTAAAAACAGCTTTTATTTAACTCTAGAGTGATAGAACTAACGACTGGTAGATCCTACCAGAAGGGGTCATCTATGCTTTCCTGTACACACTGTTTCTTTTTACTGTAGATACTGTTTATGTTTTAAACAAAGCCTGAAAGTATTCAACTAAGCATATTTGCATTTGTTTCTGCTAGCCTTAGGCACCTAAGCTGCAGAGTGTATTTGTTTATTCTCAAGTCAAAGAGTTAGGCACCTGCAAAAGGTGCCTGGAATTGCAGGTGGGCTGATGTGCCCCGGGAAGCATTCATGCCCTTGCACTGATGGTAGAAGAAAACAGCTGAGTGTGCTCTTCACAGAGGTGCCTGTGCTTGACTAAAATGAATCTGGGCCTCCACGGGTAGTAGGGCAGATAAAGTCATGAGAAAGTACAAGGCAGTGGATAGGGATTTCTCTTTCTGGTTTTGAAAATCATTTTCACGTTGTTGGGGTTCTTGGGGTTTTTTTTCATTTGCACTAACAGCGGTGACCACTCTGCAGCAAAGGGCAGCATGTTCGGTTGTGCATTCTTCTGGATTATTTTCTATCTAGTGTTAGTATTTCTAGGTAGAATTAGTATAAATCTGGCTGGGTTTTTTTTTTTTTCTTCTCCCTAAGTCTCAGGCGAGTCCCTTGGAAGTGTTACTGCTTTTAGTTAAAAAGGGCTTGTTATTGGTAGTCTCAGCTAGCATCTTGATTCAGAAATTCGTAATGAATCTGTCAAATCAGAAGACCCTAAATTTCTTTCTGATTCAGCCTCTTCAGGAAGCTTTCTTATTTTATTGAAGTTAATCATTAAAAAAAAGAAATCCACTTTATGAGCTTTCTACAGATACTATACTTTTAAGGAAAAATAGAGTACTCAGGCCCTTTGAGCCTGGTCTCATAGTAACGTCAGTGATCTGCGGCTTGACCCATTTGTAGGCTTTCTCCGTTATGACTCTTTATAACGGTCTCTTCGGCATACATTTTCAAGTCTAACCCTAGAACTGCCATCTACAGCATAAAGTAAATAGGACAAATCAAAAGAAACATAAGATTATGAAGGATCTTGTAATACGAGCTGTGAAAGAGACCTTTTTTTTCTTTTCTTTCTCAGCAAAGACTGGAGAAAGAATACTGGTCAGAGGCATTCAGTTTAGTTCTGATTTCATTGTAATGGAACTCTAAGCACAGTTACGCATGCAGCATAGCAATGACCAAGCTATTTCTAGAAGCAATCAGACCATCTCAGTGCAGCATCTAAATTGGATTAAGTAGCCCTGGATCCCAGCTGATATTATGGTACTGCTTCTTGGCCTAGTAAGATCACTCACAGCAAAGACATAGATGACTGATACCTGGCATGTTGTACCGTGTTCCTCTCCTCAGAAGTTTGGAAAATGCTGCAATAAGTAATGACAAGTCTTTCTTCAAGTGAAGTGTTCAGCCATCTTGACCAGAAGAGCCTTTGAGTTGGTCAGAATTGATCTTGACAAAATGAGGAGAAGAGAATTCGCTCTACTGCAGCTTTTAATGGGGTTGTATGCAAAGTAAAAAGTTGCAAGAAAAATTCTTAGTTGAGTCAGTTACGGCTGTTGATGTGAAACTCAATGTAGAGAAAGCTGAAGTAGTTTCTGTATTATGGTTGTAAATTTTCTAATAAAGCAGGTTGCATTAAAAAAAAAAAAACAAAACCAAAAAACAAAACCAAAAACAAACCCAAACAACCGACCAAGCAAAAGAGAACGGATGAGGCTAGACAGGGCTGACAAATACATATTAGTACTTCAGTGGAAAGATATAGCCAGGTCTTAATACATTGGGTATTACTGAGTATGTAATACTTAATATCATATACTGGTAGAGCCAAAGGAGACATTCCATGATGTGGTTGTCACTGTCGCTAAGGAAAAAAAAAAACACCAAAAAGCAATCAACAACCTGTCACTGTCTTTTTAAAAAATCTGTAAAGGCTAGCAGATATTCTCAGAAAACTGTATTTTCTCTTAAGGATTTTCTGTTTCACTTTGTCAGTTACAAAAGTTATTGGGTGTCCTTCATTTGATGGTACCTGCTTTGCTTTTGGGATGGGTCAGATTCTGAGACAGAATTTAAAAAGATAATGCTAATACCACTTAATTGTAAAGGCATCCATAAAGGAACTATGCAGCCACCCTGTACAGCAATGAGTTTTTTGTAGGTTTCCAGTTCTGTTATTGAGGAAATAGTGTTTATCTTTCACTCAGTTTTCAAATACCAGGAGTTAAAGGCTTTTTTTTGTTGTTGCAGGATAAGTTTTATTTAAGAAGCACCCTCGAATGTGCCAAGTTTTTCTCCATAAGGAGATAGTTCTCAAGCATTCTCTTGTGGATACAAACGAATGCACATTAGAATTCCTGTTAGACCTCAAATGGACTTAGAGATAAGACAGCTGTGCAAAATTAAAAGAAGAATCAGCTACAGAAATAGACTGTGAATAGCTGTGAAGTTAATAGTCCAAATAATAGAGGCATGTATTGTATTGGTGTCAGAGTACGGGAAATTGCATTCACGTTGCTATGTGACTCTAGTAAAGGAAATCCTGCTTTCAATATATGTGCAAAGCATCCACCTTTTGGATGTAAGTAGCCTCCTTTTTATTATGAGCTGAACAGATATCTCCAATGATGGGATATGTGGGAGCTTTAATAAGACAACTGTATTTCCAGTCAACTAGTTTTGCAGAACTTCATTTATGTGAAAGATTAAAGTCCGGATGTGTTCCTTCAGCTGAATTTTAATTTCAATTTGGAGGGGAGGAAAATTTATATAGAGAGCAAAGTGTGGTTCTCCAGCAGAAAGATGTTATTCTGAAAAAGCTCTTCCTACCTCTTCTTTCAAAAGCTTTGTAATGAAACTTGTTATTGCTTTCATCTGTATGTGCTGAATGATTGAATTGAGGTTGCCCAGGTAACTTCGTTTTTGGCATTTTCTAATCTATTGCATGATTTCACAGCATTAATATGCTGCTATTGTGCTCTGTGTGTATTTAGAAGAATAGTACCATTTCCTTGCATTTTCTTGTGCAGGAGTTAGCAGGTGACAGGGACCTCTGGGTGCATGGTGTTTGCACAGGGAAAGCTGTCTCAGGAGGTAGCTGATAGCAGACACTTCCCTTGACTGTCTGCTTCTTCCACAGCAGTCTCCAGGCTTGCAGTCATATCCTCTTTGCTTGTAGCACCACAGCAGTCAGCATGGTATTTCTTTCCTAGGTATCTTCCAGCCCATTTCTCCTGTAATGTCTGCATGAAATTAGTGAGTCATTGTTGGCCAGTGGGTCTAATCCCATCGATTTTTGGATTAGGCTTTTGGATACTGGTAACCCACAGCCCCAGCTGACACAACAGAAGCATCAAAGAACCAAAAAAGCTAGACCTGCTGTTTTGAAGTTAAATTATTTTAATTCAATCTACCTTGACACTGTTGGACTGCAGTTTGTAAAAATGGTTGTCGCATCCTCTCATTCATTCTATAGAGTCAGGTGTGAGCTGACTGCAAATACTCTGACACTGCTGTGAAATCTCTTCATCTCTACCACAGTTCACCTGGTAAATAGGAGTAGGTCTGAGGGTTCAGAGAGAATTAGGTAGCAGTTTGTAAACTGGCAGTCTGCTTTTTCTCTGATCTACAGGCATGCGTTTTTTGCAAATGAACTATTGTGTTAAATGTGGTTTTCATATTCTCTATTTCGCTATTAGAAACCCAGTCTTCTCCTTTGCTTCTAGGGTCTCGGGGCTACTCTTTGTACAGATGTAGTTGATGTATCTGCATCAGCTTCCTGTTTTTTTCTTCCTTCCCTTCTTTCTTTTTAAGCAGAAGACTGGATTTTTTTTTGGCTGAAGCAGTTACCAGTATTCAATTGTTTGAAACAAGTTTGGGCAAATACACAAAAGAAATAACTTAAGCCTTATTTGTTTCATTTGACAACAGCCAATTGGCATCCAGGTGTTAGGTAATCATAACTCCTAAACTGTTACTTTTTACGGTTTCTGTGTTTCTCGCTGGACCATTTTGTATGATCTCTGCAATGTAGCAAAAATAACAGGTAATAAACATGGCTGTGAAGTTTTTGTTTATTCCCCTTTGCTTTCTGAAGGTCCTGCCTCATGTATTTCTCAGTAATAAAATGACTCTCTTCTGTCTTGCAGGTTTTGCAATGGGGAAAGCAGGTGACAGGATGAATGCTTTACGGAAAGTATGTTGACTGAATTATTTGTTCTGTCAGGCACAAATCTATCTCGTCCTATCAAGCACAAATAATCATACCTACGCTTTTTTTTTAATAATCAGTATGCTTTGTAGTCTATGCAAAGAAGTCAGTCCCTGTACATGATCCATGCATTGTGATCCAAACAATCATAGGATCATTTAGGTTGAAAAAGGCCTTTAAGATCACTGAGTCCAACTGTAAACCTAACACTGCCAAGTCCACCACTAAACTATGTCCCCAAGCACCACAGCTACAAGTCTTTTGAAAGCCTCCAGGGTTCGTGACACAGTCACTTCCCTGGGCAGCCTGTTCCAGTGCTTGATAACCCTTTCAGTGAAGAAATTTTTCCCAATATCCAATCTAAGCCGCCCTTGGTGCAACTCGAGGCCATTTCCTCTTGTTCTATCGCTAGTCACCTGGGAGAAGAGGCCAACACCCACCTCACTACAACCTCCTTTCAGGTAGTTGTAGAGAGTGATAAGGTCTCCCCTCAGTCTCCTTTTGTCCAGACTTAAGCTCATAAGACTTGTGCTCTAGACCCTTCAACAGCTTCATTGTTCTTCTTTGGACATGCGTAATGAGGTTGCCCTACAGTGAGATTCTGTTAATGCACACACTGTTTTCTTTCCACTCCCTTTTCTATGGCCATATACCTACCTTCCTTTGCTCACTTGTTTCCAGTATCTATATAGCATACAATCTGCTTTCTACAGTTAGTGTGTAGGAATTTTTCTCTTAAGCGTGCATAATGCCCTTATTAAGGCTCCTTTAGACTTCAAAATGTTACTTGTCCGTCTACATTAATCTAGTTTGTGTGTAATGCTCAACTAAGCTATCAAAATAGCAATGCTAAGATACACAGAGTTTGATAAAGTTGTTACTTATATTGAGAAATCTTTTTAACTATTAAATCTGTTAGGAGAAAGCAGTTCTTTAAAGAGAACAATTTCATTGCCAAAAAGTAAATGCTTTAGATGTGTCAAACCTGATTTCCTAAGTTTTCTTTCTTGCTTTTTTCGCTGTCTAGCCAACTGAACAATCGGTAAATTTCAAATACTTTGCAGAAAACCTCAAGAAAAAATGTTTCCTGCTTTTATTCCCTAGGCAAAGAATAAAGCAATACGCTGCTTACATTTTATAGAGCTATATCAGAACCACACAAGTAAGTATTATGATTCTTTTAGACTCCTCGTTTAACTTTCAATAAGTACTGAATATACCAACAAGAACTGGTTGCAACTAGTTACAAAGCATAAAAAGATGTTAACCTGATGTTGACCTGATCTGATGCATTGTTGTCCAGGTTTCGGCTGGGATAGAGTTAATTTTCTTTCTAATGACTGGTATGGTGCTGTGGTTTGGACTTAGTATGACAATAGTGTTGGTAACACACTGATGTTTTAGTTGTTGCTAAGTAGTGCTTATACTAGTCAAGGACTTTTCAGCTTCTCAAGCTCTACTGACTGAGAAGGCTGGAGATACACAAGAACCTGGGAGGGAGCATAGCCAGGACAGCTGATCCAAACTGGCCAGAGAGATACTCCATACCATATGATGTCATGCTCAGTGTATAAACTAGGGAAGAGCTGGCCGGGGGGCCAGTTCTTAGGGACAGGCTAGACATCGATTGGTTGGTGGTGAAGATGTGTTTTTCATCTACATTACTTGGGTTTATTTCTCCTTTTTTTTTTTGTTATTTTCCTTTTCATTACAATTTATTATTATTTATTATTAAAAATATTTAAATTATTAAACTCTTCTTATCTCAATCCACAAATATTCTCACTTTTTACTCTTCTGATTCTCTCTCCCATCCCCTGGCAGGGGGGTGGGGGGTGAACAAGCGGCTGTGTGGTGCTTACTTGCTGGCTGGGGTTAAACCACACCAATTGTATTATTATTCTTCATGCATGATTTCGTTTCTTCAGCATGCTGTATGAAATCTTAGCCCCACATTGTTTTAGCTAGACAGTGGTAATGTCAGAGTACATAGTCTGTCAATCTCTGGGTAAAATAAATCACCATTACCTGGAATGAATATGCGGTTTACTCTTTACTTTCACTCAGGTTTGTATCCACAGTTGTTGGAGGGTCCATGAAGAAAAGTTAAGATTATCTAATACAAGATGTTGTTTAAATATTGAGTGATTTATCTCCCTACTAGTCTCCTGCCTTTTTGCTGTGTTTAAATTTGGATACTTAATGCATAGTATTTCAGGTTCTTTAAAAATGGGGGCGGGGGAGCGGGTAGTAGCAAGATTAGATCTCTGCTGGCAGAATTTTAGTTAAGGAAGTCAGATACTGTCTGGGCATCTCTTCTCTACAGTCAACTCCTCTGTGCTTTTCCCTTTTATATGTCAGAGATGATTCCCTGCTGAATCAATCCATGTATGCTGACAAAGCCCAGCAGCTGGGGAGAACGTGGGCTGGAGAAGTCAGTCTGATGTTTCATGGTAGCTTTTTGTTATTTCAATTTAATACCATACAAGTTCTCTCTGATGTTGGATATGGTACCAAATATTCAGTTATCTTTCAGAAAAATTTTGATAGTACCTTGCAGAGTATATGAATATTTAACGAAGTCATTGTGTAGCTAAATATTCAGTATAATAAAACTTCAGCTTGCAAATACAAAACTGCAGTTATCCTCATGAATCTATTCCTTGAGCATTATTATTTCACACTAACAGATTGGCAATTTGATTAAAAACTGGTGGTGTTTCCACCATGCTTTCCATTCTACTTAACATAGAGGTCCTCTCTGAGCCATCTCGACTGCGGTGCTAGAATGCACTATGCAGAGAGCGAGTCACTGAATCGGATGTACATCGCAGCCACTGACCAGAGGATATGAGTTTGGGGTTCCTTTGAAGTAGAGAGAAGCAGGAAGACTGGAATGATAAATATTCTGTATGGAAAATCCAAGGATGCTGAAGCGTATGGGGAAATCTTAGGCTAAAAGCTGAATTACTAGAAAAATCTGAGTATGAGGAAGAAGGTTAAATTGTATCATGTGAGCTCACTTCAAAGCTAGATGAGGATCATTGGAGGCATAGAGACAATTCATATTTTTCAAGTGAAGGTTGGGTTTGTATACGACAGTAACATAGTATTCAAATATTCACAGTTGTGTAAACATTCCAAATCTATTCCAGAAATTTACCTAAATTAACACTTCTCTTTAAAGAACTCAGAGGAGAGTAAAACCGACTTCCTGTTCACAGCTCTGAAAAAGATAGGTACTCCTTAAATGTACTGAGCTAAAGCTTTCCTAGAAGGAAGAATTTAGCTGTAATGCCTTTTCCTTATTTTTTTCCTCCCCTCCAGTTTACCGTGACATTACAGCAAGATTTAAAAGCACAAACATCCGCATGAAGAAACAAAACAAAGGTAATTAAAGCTGCCTGGAGATTTTGAATTTTTATTAATTACTGACTGGTATTTATTTGTTATATTTGTGCAATGTCTGTTTACTTCGGAGGTGGATCATTTGGTGCTAGTCTACCATGTTTTAAATGTTGAAGATGATAAATTATTTTGCAGTAGAAATACCTACAGTTGATGACATGGCTTTGTTATTGTAAATTGGGGTTTGACCCTCTTAAACTGGTGGGAGCTCTCTTCCTGGTTTTCTTTCACACTTCCAAAGTGTAGTTCCTTCTGCTCTAAATTACCTAGATGTGGAAAAGTCTAATCTAATAGGATTGATATTGGAGGTGAAGGCATTCAGAAGAACCCTACAGGTTTTTCTTCTCATCATTTGCCCCACACATGCTTTGGAGAACTGATAGGCTCATTCCAAGATGCGTCTGTGTGCCTGTCCCTCCTAAACCCATGCTGGGGTAACATGGGCAGATACCCTCCCTCAGACTACATGTGGTCATGAGCTGGAGCCAGGACAGCATCCAGCCTGCTACTTCCTCAAGGCTGTTACTGCTTTTATTTTCCCTAAAATCAAGAGCTTGCAGTGTGCAAACTAGAGGGATTATCTACCTTGGCTTGTACCTCTCTTTTGTACTTGTGCTTTTGATTTCTTTGCAAGGCACTCTTCATCTGCCTTCATTGAATTTCAGTGTGTTGGTTTCAAACTGTGTCTCGTTTGTCAGACCTACCTCCACTGACTTCTTCTGACCGCCAGTACACTTGCAGCCTTTCACAAGATTATATCCTCAACCCATTTTTTTCAGTCTGTGTTCCTCTGTCCAAGTTGTTAATGAATGTACTTGCAGGTATGAAAGCCATTAAAAGTCCATGGCAGGATCCTATCTGGAAAATGCACTTGACCTGACAGCAGACTGCTGGTAGTAGGGACACATACTTCAATGATGATTTCGCCCAGTTCTTATTTCCCTAGGTTTCTTTTTTTGTTCTTCTTGTTTTGTGAGAGTATCACACCCAACTGTGACAGAATACAAGTCCAGTCCTGTCACATTAGCTCCTTAGCCTTGGTAGCTTGTTGCTGCCAGTTTTGGACAGTGCTTTGCCTTGTCTGAGTATCTTGCTTGCCTTTTCAGTTACACAACACATTCACATATATTCAAGTATCCTCCAAAAACCAGGAAGCACTTTTCCACTTAAAGAATATTTTCCCTGTTTTATAACTGATGGAATTAGTTTGTGTATTTCCTGAAACAGGTTTGATGTTATGTAAGAAAAAATTGTGCTTATGTCCACTGTGCTCTGGGCAGCAGGCATCACTGGCCTTATTAAGAAGCATAACGATAGATCAGTGTGTAAAATGTGTGTGAGAGGGAGACTTCACTGTGTGCTCATGACCAGAAAACAAGCCGCAACATTATATGTCTATGTAAAATTGAGTTTTTAGGGATGGTATAGATAAAACTCTTGCTGATTTTGCTTTAGTCCCTGACAGGCTTTTTGTTTTGCACTCTAAGGGAAGGATTCATAGCAGCAGCAGAATTTTAGAACACTTAAATGACCGGTGGACATACTACAGAACAAGATTTAACTTGTATCAGGCTCTGGACTTTGTGTCTGCCATCATTCCAGATCGCTCCTGTTTCTAGCATGTGCCAGCTGGGTGGAAACTACCAGGGGTATTGCTTGTCCGTGCTGCAGAATATGCTACCTTTTGGAGTGCGGACAGCTCTTCATCTTCATCTTTGACTTGATTTTACAATTAAAGTATTCATGAAACTACTCAGCTAGACACATTGATACATCTCTCAATAGTGTCAATTAGTTCCTAATGTGAATTAATAAGAGGAAATGCAAAACAGTTTATCAAATACACTTTTGTGGCTGTGAAGCCCAGCACTGATACCCTGTAGCTGTAATTAATAGGTATAAGAAATTAAAATTCTTCATGGTTTTCATATTAGGCCATTGCGTACGTAGACTGTCTTCACTTAAATATAGAAGATTCCTTCTGTTTGCTGATGGCCTTGCAGCTGTATAGTTATGTATGCTGAATCCTCTTGCTTTGCATAATTACAGCTGGCAGTTTATTTCCAGTTCCTGTGCATAGGACTCAGGCAGCTATCTAAATAAATGATCGCAACAAAGCCTAATGCTTTAGTAGAAGAGGTAAAGTCACTGCTATATATACTTAAACGCTCCTTTCTTGCATTTATTCCTGATCCACGCAAAGTGGAGAAAACCCCCATCACATATTCGGGATTACATATTGGACAACTGAAAATCCAGGTTAAAAAAGCAATGTAATGTGAACATGTGAATGTGAATTTAACTTGGAGTAGACCCTTAGTGTGGATATAAGGTGGATGTTCTATTCCCAGACTCCGAAAATGCAATATAGATTGCCCATAACAGGTTGTGTTAGTTCATAGGAAGGATATATTTTAAATACTTTTTTTGGTTACCTTTGTATCTTTTTCAGTGTGAGAAAATTTGGTACGTTTAAAATGACCCTGTTCTCTTGCATAGGCTTCACTGACTTAAACCACAGTAAGGCAGTGTGAGTGCCACAGACAAACTAAAAATGTCTGAGCATAACTTTGTCTCCACAGCTGGAGTTTGCAGTTGGAATCCTTTCCTTTTGAGTTTGGAATAAATTTTGTTCAGTGACTGATAGACTAGTTTGCTGGCTTCTGGGTTTCATGTATTGACAAACTGCAGAAACATGATTGAGAAGAGATGGGAGAAAAACAACAATAAAACTGTCAAAAATTAAATGTTTTAAGTCACTGAAAAGGAAACTTTGACAAACAGCCTTTCAGAGGTCATTCGCATGTAATTGTGTATAAAACTTGACTTTGTTTTGTAGCATAGAAAATGGTATTTTCTCAGATGGCAGGAAGAATGGCTTTGGACAGTTATAGTTTCTTGTCCAATTATAGGTTAAAAGAAAAAGGGACATATTGGCACATAAAACATGCAGCACTGGAACAGACTTTTTTTTTCCTCATTTACTCAGCAGCAGCAAGTCTGTCCTGCAGAGCAGACTAATCAATAACCTGGCTTTTCAGCTTTTAAGCAAGAAACATTAGAGCTATCACAAACCAATTTTTAAAGATTAATAGAGCTAGGCTACATGAAACAAATCTCTCTGGGGAAGGAGAGAGCACAATTAGAATCTGCAAAAGAACAACCCTCCTTCATTAAAGTCTGGCAAGTCTAAGAAACCATTTGCAGTTAATGCTAATATACTATAATTATGCATTGGAGCTAATATAACACTCTATGATGGTGATGGATGCAGATGACATCCAAACCTCTGTTGTATTTGTGGATTTTGAAATATGTTTCTCTCTCCTTCCTGCTCACCTACCAATTTCCAGTTGTTACAGTTACAAGCTTTTGTAATTTGGCTTGTGATTTCCACAGGCGCACGCAAACTTTTTTCAATGATCTTATTGCTTTGAACGGTAAGTTGAAAGCAAATGAGCATCACATCACTCATTTGTTTTTTAAGCTTGATTAAAAGAATTGTTTTTTTCTAGAAATAGTGTTTTGCTGTCTTTCTGATGCAGTCTTTAGCTCCAAGGAGTCTGTTACCTTCTTTATTTCCATTCCCTGTCCTTTACGTTGTGCCACTAATGCAAAAACAAAGTGTAACTCATGCCGGCTGCTGGGCCAGGAGAAAGGAAGTGATGTCTCTGCACGGTACCTTGATGATCTGTGCTGTCTTACTGTCTTACTAGCACACAACATTCTGCTACCTTTTGTGAGCTGAAGAGGACAAGCATAACTTTTTTGTGGCTGGTGGCTAGTGGCTGTTATATTTTGCATAGGCTGTGAAGTTGGTGAATTGCTGTTGTTGAATTGGGAGGCAAGTAACAGGTTCACGTTTTGGAGATAAACTGCAATGTGTAAGTTTGGTACAAATGGGTGCAGTGATGGCTTCCTCAATTTGAAAGCAGCTTCAGTCCCATTTCACTGCTTAAAGCTTTGCTTAACAAGAGCTGAATAAAATAAAAATGCGGTAGGATTTATTTGGCTACCCAAAGGTCTGTGAGCAGCGAGAGACACCAGTGCCAGTGGGCACTCACCCTCTTTCCCAGCAGCTCTGTGTTTAGACCAGACTCTTCTGTTGGAGCATTACTGCCCACAGACTTACTTGGACTTCCCTTTTCCTTCCCTCCCCAATTTTGCTGCCAGCTCTGTGTCTGATAAAGGCGTTGAGCACAATCTCGGGCTTTAGGAAGGCACTGTAGGCCTCTCATCCAGCAGCAGTCTGCCTGGGAATGAGACACACTAACATTGCTCCTACTGCAGAGTCCTTCTGGAAGGAAGCTCAAAGGACAGCAGTGCTTGAGCATGCCAGTTGTTTTGAGCAGTAACTTCACCATATGAGACCAGTTTAAATCTCTCTATCATGTATGTGAACCAGGACTTTAAAGTCAGATTTACCATCATTAGGAGGTACTGAAGTTGTCATTCAGCAGTTGGTCACCTGAAATTGCAAAGGAAGAGGTTTTGAAGAAATGTAGGTATTGGTTTTTAGAAAAGACAGTCTTGGTCAGGATGCAGTTACATTTAGATTCTCTCCCCTTATAATGGTTTCTTTTTAAAACTTGTTGCCTTGCTTCTCTGCTAATTTAATTTTTTAAATTAGTTTTAGTTCTGGGAAGTACTAGAGTTATTTTTCTGCTAAGTGGGAGAAAGAAATTGCCTTTTTTTTAATTAATGTTCCCATTAATCAATATCGGGTGGTGGGGTATGCTTGTGGAAGGTTCTTCTAAAGCTGCCAATGGTACTTCTAAGGAATACTACCAAACCTATGGTATTAAACAATTCTTCAGGTTGCATTTTTATGGATTTATGTTTTGAGTTTATAGGTGGTGACGTTTTCATTTGGTTTTGCAATATCTTAAGTAAGGTATATTTCATATAAAAAACCCGTGATCTTTATGTTACCGTGCCTGCAAAGACTGGGAAGACTGGGAAGAATGGTCTTCCCAGAATGGTTTTGCCATTTTTAAGATATAATGTATTCTAACATGCTGGGTAACAAAAATAACTAAGAAAAGGTCTTAGTTCTCTCTTCTTCCTTAGCTAAGTTCTATGCTTACAAATAATCATGCAATGCTGAGTTATACTTCTTTTTTCCCCAGGGTATGGTCTTCGTTGCCACCGAGCTATCATCACCATCTGCAAACTAATTGGCATTAAAGACATGTACGCCAAGGTTTCTGGATCCAAAAACTTGATTAACGTTACCAAAGCTCTCTTTAAAGGCTTGACACAACAGGTAGATTGCACTCTCGGTGGTTCTATACATTAGGTCAAGGGACAGAATGGGATTGATATTGTAGTAATTAGTGGGCAAATAGTTTATGTTCTAGGCTTAAAATTAAGTACTTTTCCAAAGAGCAAACAAAATCTGCATGTGAATAATTTCTCAGCAGTTACACAAAGTTGTCCAGTCAGAAATGGCTGTATGTAACTCTAGCTGTTCCACATCCAAGTGCCTCCAAAAGACGTCTGAATTTCTGGGCTTTCATTGAAGTATTTTTGGTGACATTTGTAAAATTATGGGCAGAGGAAGTTGTGGCCCAGGTTTGGTTGCTGCTGCTTGTTTGTCAGCATTCTAAATTTTCATTGCCTAAGGACCAAACATCACAGCTGCTTCTATCGCTAGTATAATTAACATCTCTGAAATAAGTCAGGGAGGTGGTGTCATTTCCTTTAACTCCAAGTGCTCACAATGGAGGTGTCTCTGTCTGAACCAGCTGTCTGTGCTTGATGGAAAGATCCAATATGCAGCATTCCATCTGACTTCCTTTGAACACCAGCCTTAGGATGAGTCAGGTCTTTTGAAATTCCTGGTTATCTCATTTGGTTGTAGAGTCTTGGAAGCTGCCAGGATTTAGCTGCTTACATTCTTAATGTACCCCTGCAAAGATATAGTTGCCAAATCTGTCAGCCTGTCTTAACCAACTTTTTCAGTTGAGCCTCGGGAGGGGTGGGGGGTCATGATCCTCTTTGCCTAATTAGGTAGCTACAGATGCTTTTCACTATCTGAGGTTAATCAACTTGAAGAAGTCTGTCATATATTTTCAATGCATTGTCTCTGAGAAGTCTTCCACAGAATGAATAGAGTAGAAGAAGAAGAAGAATGAATAGGAGAATAGAAGAAGGGCATGCTATATATAATAAAGCAATGCAATATTATTGCTTTGAGAGGTGTGTACTTGATATATTTCCTTGACTGCCCTGAATGGGAAAAATTTTCTGTTCCGGTAGATGCTTATTCTGTAAAATCTGAGTGTTAACAAAACAACTTGTATGTGAGGAAGAGGTATAGTTGAAAATAATATTCAGTTCATATCATTATGTGAGCTAATATTACTTTTCAGGGCAGTAATAAGCACTTTACTGTTGTCAAAGCAAAATTTATATCCATATGAAGACATAAAAAAGTTACTGCACGTTACTAACGTGCATCCTTATTAACAGGATGTGCCTTTTCTGGCCAGATCCTTTCCAGAAGCAAGTTCTTCTAGGATGACATTGTAATGCTAGTATATCTGTAGTCTATCTACCTGAATTCCTGCTGCTTATGCAATTAGCATATTTGAAACCCACGAGGATGAGCCTGACGAGTCACTTAATTTATGCAGTGTTTAGACTATTTATTAGTAAATTTCTTTTTTTTTTTCCCTACCCCATATACCATGTAGAGACTGACCTGAAGTAAACCAGCATGATCATCATTGCTTTGATTGTCTTTTCTCTTTCCTACTCCCAGGAGACTCACCAACAGTTAGCGAACCAGAAGAGTCTCTATGTAGTGGAGTTCCGGGAGGAGCAGGGCCCTCTGCCCATCGTAGTGGCACTGCCTGAGGGGACTGTTCGTGAGGATCCCGAGCCTGAAGATGAGGTTCCAGACACAAAGCTGGAATGGAGTGAGGTGAAAGAAGCTCAGGGAATGAAGAAGTCTTCCTGGGCAAATGTCAGACGGGCAGCGTGGTAAAAACTTCAGTCTTTCTGTCTTTTCTGCTCAGAGGTGCAATTGGGAAAGTCCAGCCCAAATGGACAGGTTGTCTAGGCTTACATTTCAGAGGGGAGGGCACCGGTAGCTGTCTCATGACATTCATATGCTGCTCCCATTGCTACCATTCAGTAACTTTGTTTGCTTTCCCACAATTCTTCTGACCACTGTTCAACTAGGAACATGCAGACTTAAGCAGCTGGTGAACATGACTTTGACTTTAAGCATGTATTTACTTGATTCATTAAGATGGTGTTTAATCAACAGACCCCATGTTTCTTGGGAAACTACTGAAGATATAAGATTGTGAAAGCAATAAAGAATCCTCAGAAGGAGTTCGTTGTGGGTTTGTTGGGGTCTTTTTTGCAAAATGCCAATGTCTGGGAGATCTTGAAGCAAGCAGCAGTAGTGGGAGTTAATGTATGCACTCTCCACCTCCTTCCCTAGGCTCACTCATTATGGTGGGGGAACTGTGAAATCAAAGTAGAAGTTGTGTGTCCTCTGGTGGGGGGGAGGGCAAGGTGATGGTGGTGGCCAACAGCTGGAGTTGTGCAAATACTGTTCATGCAAGTGGGGGAGTTCCCCAAATGAGGCGGAGCCCAAATAGCTGAGGACAGCCACCCCACAGTCTCCTGTGGGATATTGCAGTGTTATGACTGCCATTGGAAGTCCGCTCCAAAACCTGCAATCCAGCCTTTCTTATAGTAGTCTCCTCTGGACATGTGCTGGGATAAGACCTAACTTCATTTTCTGCCAATTTGATACTGAGCACAGTAGTCATGGACCCTACCCAGAACTTAGAAAGTGCTACAGCTGTCAGAAGTTTAAAGGAGAAAAAGAACATCCATGATACATGCCAGTGTCTGCCCAGAGATGGAGTAAACCCCTTCATGTAGCAGATCTCCAACTGAAGCACACAGAGGTACATGCTAGATGATAGATTGGAGGATCCGTCACCCAACTCCTACCAGAAGATTTCTCTGTATGATAAAAGGTGTTTCTACCACCTGTTTTGTTAGTACAGGAGAAAACACGTTAGAAATACTTCAAGATCAGCCTGGGAAGTTATGTCCGAAGTTCTGATGTTAAAGACATTTAGGAGCAATATTTTGCCCTGATTTCAGTGCAGGTTTCTAAAGACAGCAGTCGCGTACGTACGAAGAGGCAAGGTGAATTTAACTGAGTTGTACCTCACTCTGTTAATGGAAATTTTAATTCAAAGGCCATGCCTGCTGAGCAGTTGGCTGAAAGCTTTATTCCTGTTTGCCAGCTCAATTTAAATCCACCTTCAGCAGGATTGCAAAGTGTTCAGTTTGCAAACCTTCTTGTTAGCAGCATATAAAACTACTGTTCAAGAGTATGTGCTCACGCTTAGCTTGCATCTTACTGTTGAGCAAAATCAAGAATGAATAAACCTGGGCTGAAAGAATCAAATCTTGCTGCATTTAGAAGACACTTTAGTTTACCTCTGTCCTTGCAGAAACTGAGCTCAAGTGAGTTGACTCTGCCACTGGCCAGAAACAGCCTGAGCTTGGGTAGTAGAGAGAGCCTAAAGTGCTGACTGGATCAGCTCTTGGTCAATTGTTTCCCTTTGTTGCAGTGAGCAGAAGGGTCATGCCAGCATTTTCTCTCTTCTTGGAATGAGGAATGTGTGTGTCAGTAGCAGGTGACTGCGTCCTACTTGGAGATGTCCTGCTACTTCCTTGCACTCTGTTCTTGCATTCCCTCACCCAACACATCTGGAGAAGCCCCCCATATTCTGGCCTAAGCATGGTGATGGTGCCACAGGAGATCATACAAGGCCACTGCTGCACAAAAACTGGGGATGTGGGTAATGTCAAGGTCTCAAGCAATGCCCCATCTGCATAGTGGGATGAGATGGCAGAATTGGGCAGGCCCTTGTGTGATCTTGGGAATGGCTAAAGAAAGACAAGCTATAGGGGCAGGTCCTTAGCTAGCAGCACCCGATGCAGAGCAAGTTGTAAAGTCCATCTCTCCCCAGATGACCTGGACCTGAACACTCTTCCTTGTGCATCCCAAACAGATCTCACACCATATATTCCCAGTTTGTGAGGTATATAGGCCATCACTCTGCACAAGGGAGACTTGCAGACAGACATCTCCCTTGAACCCTTCTTGGTCACTCAGTAATTTCTGTTCTCACTGCTAGTGCAAGGTAGAACAACACATCATTCTCAGTGAATCTTTTTTCCATCAGCTAAAGCGCTGGGAAGTGTCTGACTGATTTCTAGCCCGTGCCTCCAAGAGAATCCACACAAGCCTTGGAGGTCCACCTTGCGTGCTAGTAGAAATGAGGAGCTGCAAGGCAAGGAAGTGGTAGGGTGAATGTCATTTGCCTTTTCAGAACATAAAGGAAGTAATGTAGTAACCACCAATCTTCCCCTTTCCCCAAGGTCTGCACACCAGCTCTACTTGCATCTGCTCCCACCAGGGTCTTCAGGGCTCCTCTGCCTTGTCTGTGCTCTCTGGAGGAGGTTTAGGGCTCTTCTTAGACCCACAGGACAGTAACTCATGTTTGAGCATTTCCATGAATTGGGAATCCCTGTCCTCAAAGCAAATGGGGTTTCAGTGCTTGATTCTGTTAGCACAAGGGGGACCAAGGAGTAGCACAAGGAGACCAAGGAGTCTCGGTGGAAAGATCCCAGGTGGGGAATGGACCATAGTTGGGTCAGGAGAGGGGGAGGCAGGCCGAGCTGGCCGTGAATCAGACTCTGCCACAGACCCACATGGGGCTTTGATCCCTCCATACATGTAATCTTTTGTGGGTTTCCTGTTTTCACAAGTTTGTTCGTATTAATACAGATGCTTGTATGGATGTTTTACCCAGCATACAGTTTGCTCATCACTCACAGATAAACCTGACTGTAAAATGAGAAACATCAGAAACTCTTGCATTTCCCATGGAGGTGACCATAATTTTCTATTAAGTTTCTTTGCTTTCAGACAAAGCCAATTATTCTCCTACAATTCAGGAGAAGATGGAAGTGCTTCTAACTCATTGCATCACTGGACACAAGGTATCCAATATACAAATATTTGGGGAATAGCTAACATTGCTGTTAAGAAGCTGTTTAATTAAGCAGGAGCAACCAAGGTTACAATCTGAGCATAGTTAATGAATGATATGTCTGTAACCTTGCTTTTATCACAGGAGCTAAGGTTTTGACTGTCTTCAAGTGGATAGTTTGTTTTAACTAAAGTGTAGTTACCTGCTTTCTAGAGTAGACACCTGCAGACCTCCTTGTTTTGCTAAGGAAGCTGGAGAAGAGCAGAGATGGAAACTCCAGTTACACTACCAGTTGAAAGCCGGTGGTAGATGCGGGGATACAATAAACCCACTGGTTTTAAAAGTGTGATGGAACTTGTAAGTGCTCTAAAAAACCAGACTGATTTGTGGCTTTTTAAATGGGCGTCTCCATCTAGCTGCATCTGCAAGGGAAGGGGAGGATGCTGTTGGAGATCAGGTGCCAGGCTGTGGGGTTTTGGAAATGTCTGAGCAAATGCATAGCCTGTGATGGAGCAGCCCCATATATTGGGCCAGGCTGGGAGCTGCTCTGTAGGCAAGAACTGCAGGTGCTTTGTAGTCAACAAACTGCAAGGGCTAACCGTGTGCAAGCAGCACTTAGTAGAGCTAGCTCACTCACATACTGGGGAGTCATGCTAATATGCAGTTAACCCCAGACAAGTATCTCCACGGGAGAAGGATCAAGCCTGCAGTGTTCATTATGGCAATATTTCCAGTGGGGTGACAGCAAATTCTCAGGCCAATGCTGTCCTCAGGACTCTCTGTGGGGATGAGATCTGGTGCGCACATGGTAGATGGTTTATAGGTCCTGGGAGATCCTCTGAGCTCTGGGCAACATCTTTCCCTTCAGAAGCACTGAGGTGTGCCATTTTTGAGGCAGCTACCTTGGGCTGCCCAGCTTCCAGGGCGTGTAGGGCTGTACTGAGACAATACAAAGGCTGGGCACAGTAGGCAACGGAGACCTCAGGGTGCTTTTTTTCATTTTCTTTTTCTAATTTTTGTTTTTCTTTCCACCATGCAGGGACCATGCATATTGCTGCAACTCACCTGGCACCTGATAGGTGCAGTTCAGCAGCCTAGTGCAACAAAGCCACACCTCACGGTGTCACTGCCCAGTGCTGGGGCACAGCAGCCCTGTGCCAAACAGGGACACTCATTCACCTGCAAGCTGTTCAGCTGCATGGGATTGAAGTTGGGGCCACACTGGGAGGGTTTCAAAGTTGCAGCACTGCTTTGTATCAGTTCATTTGGATGCTCTTGCCCCTGTGGTGGCCCTTCTCCCTGCCCAGCTCTCCCCAGGCAAAGACTTGGCCCAGGTTACACTGGGGCCACAGGGCCTCCCTCCCAGTGTAATGTCCACAACCTTATCTCAGCCTGCTCCTGGTGGTTTTTTTTTTTTTTTTTCTCCAGTGCTGGTTTACAGCAAGGTTATGCTAATGCTGGGGAGGAGGTATCTCAGCAAACCAGGTGGAGCCAGAAGGAGAAGGACAAGCAGGTGAACTAGTGCAGACTGGTGTAAACTGGTGCGCAGCAGGGAAGGGAGATGCAAAGGGCAAAGCAAAGCAGAAACAACCGGGGAGGAGAGATGGGAGCCCTGCCAAGACATTGGCTGCATATGTGATGGCCACAAGGCGTAGGGATATGGCTGTGAGGGGACAGACAGCACAGTTTGGCACAGAGGTGCTGGCCACACCTGAGTGCAGAAGGTAGAGATATATCACATCCCAGGATCCAGGGTATGACCACAAATGGCTGTCTGCCTTTGTAAGTAGACCCAAACAGAAATGTGTCTTTGTATTTTAATGCTAAATTCAGGGGCATTATCTGGGTTGTTGCAGGGCAATCTGGTTATTGCAGGGCGAATCTGGGCACCAAACCCCACCCCACCCACCCCCATGATGATGTGATGTTGAAACCAGTTTCAGCTGGTGCATGTTAAACCTTCACAACCAAGTGCCACTGTCTAAAGTGGCTGTGAGTTCCCATCCTCCTGAAAAGGGGTTTCTTTTTCTACCTCTGTTGCAATCAGCTTGAGTTTGTCACACTAACACAAGCAAAACAGGTCAGGCTGGTTTTCAGCAAGGAAAAAAAAACACGAAAAAAATGTTTTCCTCCCATTGCAATTAAAAAGCTGCAACCCAAAGGCCATGGTCACAGCTCAAAAGTCCCTACTGGATCTGAAGCAACAGAGGTGTCTCCAAGTCATTTATTTCCCTTCCATTCCCCAGTCCTTGTTATTATCTGGGAACTTCAGACTCAAAATGGAGGCATTTTTTTGCCCCACAAGTGGAAGGGCTAATTTGGTACCACTGGTTATTTGGCACCTCTCACATGTACAAACACCACTTCTTGGGTCTAAACCCCGTTTAAATTAACTCACTGTCATAGTTTAACCCCAGCCAGCAACTAAGCCCCACACAGCCACTGGCTCACGCCCCCTGGTGGAATGGGGGAGAGAGTCAGAGGAGTAAAAGTGAGAAAACTCATGGGTTGAGATAAAGACAGTTTAATATGTAAAGCAAAAGCTGCGCATGCAAGAAAATCAAAACAAGGAATTTATTCACTGCTTCCCATCAGCAGGCAGGTGTTCAGCCATCTCCAGGAAAGCAGAGCTCCATCAAGCATTAACAGTTACTTGGGAAGACAAATGCCACAACTCTGAACATCCCCTCTTCCTCCTTCTTTCCCCCAGCTTTATATGCTGCACATGACATCATATGGTCTGTGATATCCCTTTGGTCAGTTGGGGTCAGATGTCCCAGCCATGTCCCCTCCCAACACCTTGTGCACCACCAGCCACTTGCTGGTGGGGTGGGGTGAGAAGCAGAAAAGGCCTTGACTCTGTGCAAGCACTGCTCAGCAGTAACTAAAACATCCCTGTGTTATCAACACTGTTTTCAGCACAAATGCAGAAAATAACCCCATACCAGCTACTATGAAGAAAGTTAACTGTATCCCAGCCAAAACCAGCACACTCACCCAAATTCACACTCTGGAATAATTTGAGTATTCAGATGAATATCATCACTGAGATTCACCTGAGTTGGTTTGGCCCCTGATGCTGGCTACAGGGCCGCACAGGGTCCCCTTGCCAGAAAAGCTCTCTCATTCATGCCTAAGTCTGTGCCTCCTCCTTAGGAACTGCCCTGTTACAGTGTAGTGCTCCTGAGGCTGTACAGGGCTGTGTGCACCAAAGGGAAAATAGCAGAAATTACTCTAGCCTATTTGTAAAATCACAGCAAACCCATCTTTATTAGCAACACAGTGCTAATGTATGTGAGAACAGCCACGCACCAAAGACAATAATTGATTGCTTCTGCTTACTCAAGATGTTATTCTAATAATGCATGCAGTTCCACAGTCTACCACTTGCCTTCTAAGTTGCATTTACAGGGGGATTAAAGACAGCGGTAACTCCTGGCATTATGGTTGTGCCTCATAATTCAGCAATACCCTTAGGAGTTGCAATAACTGATATTAATCCCAAGTCTAGTTAAATATTCCTGTTTCTTATCACGGATATGAGGTGGTATTTCCAGAAACTGCCTGACAATGTTCTTTTGGCACAGCAGGTTTAGGGAGGGAAACAGGCTTACATGGGCAGGTGGCAATTAAAATGACCCTGTTTCATTCTCATGCTCCTTAGTGCTGGTTGTTTAGGCTTTGTCTGATAGCAGTAACAACCCTGGAGGCATAAAGGTGTGGTTTGGAGAGATTTTAGTGCTTTAAACCCAACTATATTGTATTCTTTAAAGCTGGATGGTTTTCTATTTGGGCCCCAATTACCAGCATCAAATTGTACCCGACCCAGAAGAGACTGAAGGGAAACAGAAGGTGCCAGGATATAGCTTTCTCGGGCAGGCTTTTTGTCTTCATTGCCATGGTCCCACATAATGTATATACTATAAACAAGCAGCTTCGAAAAAAACAAAACCCAAACCCAGCCTGGAAACTGCAGTCACTGAAGAACTTTCATGTTCATGGGGTGACCACAAGACACACTTGTGAGGGGAGGCTCTTAGGATGATTTCCATCGCAGGAGCGAGTACACCTTATGGATCACGTACATCAGGGTAGCTAAGAATGCAAACACCTACAATGGAAAAACACATCAGGCAGTTAACTTTTTATTATATGGTATGAGTTCCTGCACTGAACAAACACCTTGTGATGCATTACATTTCTGTTGACTTTTGCATGTTTGGAGACATTTATGCATAGTAGGACTGGGACTAGTTTCTCTCCCCTCTCCCTGAATGGTTGGTGCAAGTAAAGGTTTGCCCTAGAGGCTGCTCCACAGTCACCTCCTCACCTTCCTTCCCCTGCTTGCCAAGCACTCACCACAGCAGCAACGTTCTCCTGGTAGACGGTCATCATCGCGGCGTTGGCAGGACCAAAGCTGATATAGGTGGAGTAGGCTTCCAACACGGCCATACTGAGGTAGAACAGAGATGCTGTCTCCTGGCAGATGACATCCTAAGAACCAAGGATGACACAGTCATTCCCAGGAGGGAGCACACTGCAAAGGGGGGAAAAAAGGAACCCACACAAGCAAGCCCCAGCCTGCAATTTGGTGTGCAGTAGCAGCAAAGGAGACCATTGTATACCAGTGGTACCAGGGAGGGGAGAGGCCCTGAGGTTTGTCCCATCCACTTACCAAGGTGACCCAGGAGCTACTGCCCCCATGTGCACCGCAGATGTAGAGGCACAGGAGGGCGATGGACATGACAAAGCAGAACACAGAGACAAACATCACCCAGCCTTGCAGCATGGGTAACTGGACCTTCGAGGATGCCACCAGGATCCAGACAAGGCCCCCAAAGATCTGCAAGTGAAAGTGGGAGAGAAAGCAAGCATGGGGCAAATCGGCTTATCCAGGGCAGAGCCAAAGGCCACGCACACCTCTGGCGCTAGCACTGCACATGGCAATAGCGCAGGGATTCCTCTGAGTTCTTCCCAGCCTCCACTTGAAACTGGGTATTTAGCTGGGAGCACCTGCCTCTGATCTTGACCCAAAAAAAGCCTGCCTGTGGCCCTGCCTCCTGGTGTCACTGCCATTCATGCCCTCCCCACATCAGTGTGCTCAGGAGGCTGGTTCAGACATTTCTGAAGGCTGGTGTCGATGAACAGGGAAGCTTATCCCAGTAGGGCATGTTTGCTTCACACCCAGTGTGGCAGATACCTGAAAGGAGTGCTGTCAAAGGCAGCTCAGCTGCACAAACAGCACAGACATGGCCTTAATGAAGGCCACGTGAAAATGTTACCCTGAAAGGAGAGAGAACAAGCTGAAGAGAGGTAACACCGCCAGTTTTACTCTCTGGTAGGGGAAATAAGGTTGGGGCTCCCAGCTTCTCCTGGGAAGGAGGACTTGTATTGCTGCTCCAGCTATTTGGGTCTTCCTTCGCTGGCTACACCAGAGCTGCACAATGCACCAGCTGCTGCTCCAGTAGCAGGTGGGACCCCATTCTTCTCACCCAGGCTTGGGAGTTTGCCTTGGGTTTTTTGGTGGGATGGGGAACGCAAGGACAGCTACATCTAGGCTCTACCTTTTCTCCACCAGCAGATTCCTACACCAGAGGATGAGAGCACAATGTCCAATGCTGCAGAGTGTTGAGCTGCAAACGGTGTCTTTGCACTACAACACACTCAGCAGCTTTTCTCTGCCTCAAATCAGCCCAGTTGTTTCTTGAACCTGTGCAAAGTTTAGTCTATGCAGCATCCTATGATGGCGAGTTTCTCGGCTGAACGCACACTGCGTGGAGACTGGTGCTGCTGTGGGGACCTATCCCTCATCACTGGCTGGTCTTGGGCTCGCAGGCAAATCTCCAGAGGTAAGACAGCCTCACTGACTCTAAGAGCATTCTGATCGCCAGTGTATCCCAGGCCAGCCTTTGCCACCATCCAAGTGCCAACTCATACAGATCACGGCATTTCCATTTCCTTGGAGGCTTTTTGCAAGTGGAGAAAAACGTTTCTGATTTACAATACTCAGAAAATGTTACATCATTTGTGTCACCCACATTTGTAGGAAAGTTCATTGGTTACATTACACAAATTGATACATTAAATCAAGGATGCGGTTGAGACCTTGCAAATATCTGAGTGCAAATAGGTTGTCCAAAGTGCTGCTGTTTTGCTGCCTCTAATAACAACCAAAGACTGACACTTGAAAACTAATCCAGTCCCTGTAATAAATCGTGCAATGACACCATGAGTGCGTTGCAGCTAAAGGTCCTGGAGAAAACCTCACCGCTGCTCCATTCAAATCCAACACAAGTGGGGTGAGATAAGAGGTTGGGGGAAGAAGTATCACTTCTCATTTCTTACCACTCCCCAACTCTCCTTTCTGCAGGATGCGATTTCTCACTCAGACAAGTATGTTTGCGTGGTTTGATTACTGGCTTTGGTTCAGAAGAGTCATAAAACAGAGGAAAGGGTCAAGAGGCTTCCAATAAACACACAGCAGGTTGGGGACAACAGTCTAAGGAAAAAAAGTCTTTTAAATAGCCTTTACAAAGCAAACATATCTGCTTTCAGCTCGTTTCAGCTTTTCCACGTAGGCCTGGCTATCCAGATATGCAGAAGACTCTTCAAATGAAATAGATTACAAGAATGAAACCCAGCCTCACAGAATAAAAATGGTAGCTCTTAATCAGCACACCCCGACGTGGCAATCATATGAGCTGCGGGCAGGACCTTCTGGCTTTTTCGCATCTGTCTTAGCATTTGAAATGACAAATATTTTTGTGGTTACCATATTAGTCCACTGAAGGCAACCTTGGATTCCGCTACGGACTGAGAAACTCTTTGTCCTTCTGAATGCTGTGATATGAGGCAGCTGCCCCTTTTGTACACAGAGATAATACAGCTGGACGACCTAGAGTCATAACGCCTCCAGAGATGGAGAAATCTAGTTATGCAACATTCTTCTTTCCCAGGTGGTTCCTTAGCCTTTAGGATGCACATTTCCAGATCTTACCCAAACCAAAGGACAGGGTGCTTATTTTCGTCTCATTAAGCAAGCTGCCTTGCCAAATCCCCTGGAGAAAGGGATTACAAACAGTTCAAGGCACAGCCACTACCGTAATATGCTGATGCCAACAGCATGTTCAGCACCAGGACTACCGTAACCCAGTGGTAGAGGTGGCTGGCAAGTGTCTGCCCCACCAGAACCTCCACAGGGACTTTGTACCCACCTTCATGCAGCTGCAGGAAACCTAGACCATGCTCTCAGGCCCTGGGCAGAGACCAAGTGCCCAGAGCGTATTTGGAGGAGCTGAGGCAAACTTCTCCTTATACATCAGTAACGCCTGCTTTACTCCAATTCTTCTTTGCTCGACAGCTAGGAGAATGAAGTAAGTGCTGTAAATCCCAGGAGTGTGGACTGACTTGGGTGGCAAGGAAGGATTTGGTCACAAAGGGCAAAGTTGAAGTTTTAGCATTAAGTGATCTGAGTGCCATTCTACAACCCTCAGCCAAGCCCCTCAGTGCTGGATGAAAGTACTCAGGCTTTGGAACAAGCCTCTCAAACTGTTGTGAGAAGAGCAGGCTTCATGGGCAGAAGACACAGGAAAAAGACTTTAGTTGAAACTTTCCATCTTCTAGTCAGTGCTCGCAGCAACTGCTTTTAATCACCTGTGCCAAACCTATTAAGGTTATGATCTTCTCCTGCTTAAGGAAACTACAATATGGGAAGAAGTTATAAGGTGTTTGTTCACTCTTTGCTCACCCACTGTTGCCCACACACCCAGGTCCAGCGCTCTGTGTCTTCAGCTCGGGAACACTGCAGCTGAGCAGAATGGCTTCAGCAGCCTTGAGTCTTTGCTGCTGTGAACAATTACTTCAGCTTGCCTTTAGCCCCTGCTTTAAGCAAACCGTTTATCTTCTGCCTGTTTCAGCTGCTAAAATCATCTTCCAATTAATTAGTTGGCTCAAATTGGCAACCTAGTTTAAACCTACCAGCAACCCCTTCCATTTTGTTAGGCAGGAGATTACAAAATGTTTACAGATACACCACAAAAATCCCCTGCAGACTAAAGGAGAGCTTCAGAGCTCCCAGCTCAGGGCTTGTGCTTTTCTCTGAGGGTGAGCTAGGCACCAGGGGCTGCCCTCAGACCCCTATGGCTCAGAGACCTGGCACGGGTCCTGAACCACATGCTTTGTATGAGGTCTCATCCCTCAGGCACCTGCAGCATGAAGCGTGCTGGATGCCCTGCAAACAGGATCTGCCCTCCCCAGGAAGAAGCCAGAACTCACGATTTCAGGAATGAAGAGCACATCTGGAAAAGTTGTCAGAACAGCCAGGCCGCTGGGCAAAGAAGTGGTGGAAGTTGCTGAGGACATTGTGAGCCTCTCCCACGGTGACTGTCAGCTGCTCTGGCTCTAGCTGCTGGAGGTAGCTGCCAAATGCAACCTTCTTCCCTCCCTCTTTTCCTTCCTTCTGTCCCTCCCCTTCTTCCTGCTCTTCCTCCTGCCCTCACTCCTTCCTGTTGGCAGATGAAGAAAGCTGTGAATGGCACAGGTGTGGCCAAACCCTGTGACCAGGGGCTACTTGGTGGCTGATGGGAGCCACATGGGAGGTTTTCAGGAGATGTGAGGAGCCCTGAGGCATTTTGAGCACAGCTGTCTGTACACAAGCTGAGCGTGCAGGGCAAGTCCCTGGGTGGTGGTGGGTGGCACTGCCTTATATCTGAGGGCAGTAGGGAAGACCTGTACACATCCAGACAGGCAACCTCTCATCCCCTTTATTTGCACAGTAAATCAGCTTGTCCGCCACCCACATGAGCTGTCCACAGCAGCTGCCACAAGGGCAGCTGGTGGACAGGGCAAGACAGGACATGACAGCTACTGGCAAAGAGCAGGGCTGAGAAACCTCTCACAGATGGACATGCGTCCCAAGACAAGGGCAGCTGAATTGCAGGATGAACCACTTCTATCATCTCAGAGGGAGATTGGATATGCCAAGGTAAGAAAAACGACATAAAATAAAGAGATTTCCCAAGCCATTTGGCTTTTTCCATGACATCAATCCCTTGGCAGCCCTTTCACAGCCACACCAACACTGGAGCTCTGTACTAGCCTAGCCTCCCAGTGGACCCAACGCTCGCTCTCACTCTCACCACAGCCCAGCTTTGCAATTAAAATCTTCCAGCAATTCCTCCCACACAAAAGGTGCCCTGAATACCAACTACCGCTGGTCCTCACCTTCCCTTGGCAGCCCTTTCACAACCACACCAACGCTGGGCCTCTCTGCTTGCTTTGCCATGTAAGTGGCAACCTTGCCAGAGCCCAGCAACAAAGTGGACACTCACCTGCTAGGGCTCCAACAAATAAATGACCGGGACTGAAACCTGTTGACAGTTCATCACTGCGCAACCCTGGAAGCGTGCATCTTCTTGGTTTTTTGGGGGTATTTTAAATCAGCTTCAGTAAAATGTCTCTTAGATTTGTAAATCTTTAGGAAGAATAAACATTGCATAATGCAGGTGAAGTGCTTGGAAATGTTCTGACTTAAATGTTGTTGACATGTAAAATTGTCTGAAACCTCAAAATTGAATGTTACGGTTAAAAAAGGAGGAGAGAATTGTTGGGGTTTTCCTTGCTGAAGAGTAGTAGTGCTGTGTTAATCTTGATGGACAATTTCATACTGAAGGGGCTAAGATTGTAAACCTTTGAAAAGCCCACTCGTGATTTGCATTTTGGATTTGTTTTGAAATCTAAAAATTATTAATATTTTAGCGCTCTGTGTTTGCTTTTTTCTCTTGAGCTGTGGAGTTGTTTAGGACACTTGATGTAGTATATGTACATAGATCTGTCTTGTTCTTTTGTGTAATTCTTTTTGTAAGGTATTACGCTTACTTGTTACAAGTACAGTAATCAAGTACTCCATACAAAGTCTCAGATGATTATTTTAGCAAGGTTGATAGGCAATACCTTCTGGGTTTACAGTTTCTCTTGCAGTATATATCTGTGGTGTAATTAACTTCTGACATTTAACATTTTGGCATAGTACACATATGGCTGTAGTTCATCATAGGTGCCTCTTTATTGAGAAACGAAACCTTTTCTGAGCCTGAAAGGTCGTAGCTTTATGTTGAATACGCATAGGAAGTTTGGAATAGAGATCAATGTTTGGAATAATGACCAAGTAAAACAGCAGTGAAAAGGTAATCACTTAGTGGTTGTATTTATTGCTTGTATTTATTTTTCAGTGACTTCAGTTCCTCTGTCTGAGGTAATGTGAAGGTCTCCTCTCATTTGGATGCTACTGGAGTCCAATAAAATTACTCAGCCAGCGGAGTGCATGGAAACCACCTCTCTGTGCAGAGGAGTTGTGTGTTGTGCAGTTTATAGGGTGGGGCAGAAACATGATCTGCTGTGACTGTCCTCGCTTCAGAATTGCAAATGAATAGCAGCACTGCTTAACGCCTCATGTGGCTTTTTGGAATACCGCTGCCTTTACATGCAGGCTAGTGCGCATATACCGTCTTCCTTTCTGCATCAGTTCAGAGGTGCAGGGAACATACAAAAATCTGCTACTGTAAAGTGGCAAACATTATTACTCTGCATATGCTAGACTGACAGCACTGTCACCTATCTGGCCTTCTGGTGGAATGCACAACAGTGGGTCATCACCTCAAAAACACCGTTGGGAATTCCGTTAACTTGGGAGGTAGATCCTGATGCAAATTACTAATTTCATTCTTCCATGACAGACAGCAGAGCAGCTTAACAGAGCATAGGGAAACTTCTGGCCATTAATAATCAATGAAGGGAAACCGTGAAGGTACTGAATAAGTGCAGTCCCTCTCCTGTCCTGCCCAGTCCAAAGATAACATGAAGCCTTTGTACCTCAAATACTTCTAAGTTTTGTGTGCCCAGTTTGTCCATAGTTGGCATCTACCAGACACGGCTGCATCCAATGATGACAGCTTTTAATTCTCTGCATTTTACACACTTATGTGGATGCGCACGGGTAGTTTAGGCATGTTGAAAGTTAACTCCTTACGGCCTTGTCAATGAGAATTCTTGATTCTCTTTTAATAAGCACATCTTTATTCTTACCGAATCTGTGTTAAATTTCACCTTTTCAAACTAATGAAGCTTCATTTTTATTTTTAAGTCCTCTTGCAAGCAGCTTGACAGATTTTTCTAATCTAATAAACTGAATGCGAAGCCGGAGCGACCTCCTAACATCATTCTGTTACTACTTATGCAATCGAGGAGAGAGCTGCAACGTGCCACTTGGAGTATGGATCCAGTTGTTGCCCTGGCGCCACTCAGTGATGTGTTCTAGCTGAAGTGGGGAATAAAACAAGTGGATTTGGGGGTTACTTTTTTCCTTTGCTCTAGTCAGCCATGTATTTGTTGAAATTAGAAACCTATTTCTGTCGACAGATTCTCTGAGCTAGCAGGTAATGATGTCTGGGGTTTTATAGCAGTGATAAGAAATAATGCTAAAAGGATACACAACTGTAGGCTTTAATATTTTTTTCCTTAAAGGCTATTGTTTCTATCTGTACTGAGCAATAGAATACAACACAGATGCTGAATACCTGAAAAGGAACATTAGAAGTTGTCACCTCATCTGATCATGAAGAAAATGTTTGTAGTACTTGCATTACAAAGAGGATAGCTTCTGATGCCTCTGCTGAGGGGAAGGAGGGACACAAGCCAATGTCCTAGGCAAGTCAAATTGTTTTGGTCTGATTTTGAAAAAGACAGCTAGTATTGTTACTTGAAGCATTAGATTTGTCTAAATAGCTCTGGGCCTTACAACTGTCCTACGTTCTCCCTGACACACTGAATCCTTGAGAACTGAGTGGCTTTTAGATTGTAAAATATTTGGGCAAATTCTTAATTATAACCCATTTCTGACAGGAACTTAAAGTATGCTGAAAATTGGACTCATGTTCTTTAGCAGTTCACATTTTCTTTAATTGCAGACAATACAGGTAGCAGAAAGGGAAAAAAAAAAAAAGAGAAGCAGCGCAGCAACGAAAGAAAATGGGGGAAGAAGCCCAAAGGCTAATGAAAGAAGAAGAAAACAAAACTGATGTAGAAGTGTCCGGACACAAACCAGGCATCAGTGGCACAGTGCCAATGAAAAAGAGAATTTCAGCTCTACAACATACATATTGGTATTGATTTAAGTATTTCTAGGGCTTCAGCATTTCTAGGACTCCAACCGTTTGGTTTCAGTACATTCTTCAGGGCATCTTGGAAGGCAGGGTTCTCTCCGAATATCTTCAACGACTAGTAGGTGGTTATTAAAGGAGAAAAAAAGCCCACAGAAAATCATGCCTTGATGGAATGAAGTTTCCTGCAATAGTCCTATTCCAGCACCCTTCTTTGCAGCAAAAGTGATTGAGCAAGGATGTTGACTGAAAGACATCCTTAATGAATAGTTCAAGCCTAGAGAAAAGAATGGAAATACCTAAGAGTGTGGTAAATCTCCTGTATTGTCTATGCTTACCCGAAACATGTAATTAAACAGTTTTAAAGAACCCTTTGCTTCCTGCCTGATCGAGAATGTCTGCTTTTGCCTTTCCATAAAGGTATTTATAAATGTTTCACATTTTTCCATGGGAGATAATATTGACGCGTGCAGAAGAAAATTACTTGTTAAAGGTGACCTACGGCTCTCAACGTACTCCTGGTAGAGTACTCTCTGGTAGAGCACAAGTTACAGCTGAACACAAAAGTGGATTTCTTGTCACTTTGTCACTTGCAGCCCCTGTGCTACCATGCCCCTTTACAACACTACAGTGGTTAACAGCAGGGGCATCGCTACACAGCAGTGGTGCGTGCTGCTCCTTTCTTACGAAGGCTAATGTTGTGAACGTAGGGGAGCAATTCAATCGCTTACTTGTATTGGTAAATTTGTATTTCTAGCAGAAATTCTTCTACTTCCTACATTAAGGGGAAAAAAAATTCTCACGCTGTATACTTGTTGCATAGGTAGTACAGCTGAAAAAAAGGTGTCCTCCTGTGAATACATCTAAGTGTGAAAATTCTCAGTTCAGTTAACAGCACTTCTCAGGTTCCATTTTTGTACACTTACTGTATGTATTTACAGTGGGATTCCTCTCAGAAAAGCGTGCAAGGTAAATAGGCAGTAGAAGACAACAGTAGTTTAATGAAGAAGAAAAGTTAATGTCTGCTGGAGGGCAAGGTGTGTGGGAGGAGGAGGGTCCATGTGGTTATTAGGTGCAGCTCAGAACTTCAGTGAATACCTCCTGCATCTTCTGCTGTGCGGATGCTATTATCCCTGAATTCATGGGCTGTCTTGTGGCAGATGAGTGAGGACAGCAAATCCTGTGCCTGAGACGGGTTCCCTGTGTATCCAGGGTCCTGTGAAGTTGTAACAGAATGGGAAGGGGCGGGGGGACTAGATCACCTCTGCCTCGAAAAATAGAATTTTTAACTAAGTTGTGTCTTACAAGTTCTGCTTAAAAGAGAAGTACTTGAGAAAGTAAAGACAGTAAGACTTACTCTGAATGGCCTTTGTCATGGAGAAAAGTTTTAAAAAATATTTAGTATGCTTGTCATGCTGCTTAAAGTCTTGCAGAGACCAACTGATTTGACAGCAATTTTTAGACATTAAAGAAGTCATTGAGAAATGTGAAATTTTAAAATACCTTTTAGAAAGCAACAATATGCACTTTTGTGTGTATCTTCTGCGCAAGTGTTCTGGCTGGAGTAGAATCGATGACTACAGTCTGTCCGGACTGAACAGCAGTATGGCAAGCAAATCTGCTCCTAGTACACACCTCTAAAGTATCTGATGGTGGATTGGAGATAAGAAGAAAGTCTGTGAATAAGCTTTAATAGCAATCCGCGTCTGTCCTTTTAACCACACCGATGAAGCAAGGAGGCACATGTCATAATTCTTTCCCTATTGCTGACACAGGGCAGGGAAACCTAATACCTGTTGCCTAGTTTAGGTTGGAAGCGACATCGCATCTTTCTAAAAAAATTAGTTAAGTGCTTACTATTGCTATTTCTGAGACAATGTAAAATAGGTGCAAATAGATGTTATTTATTAAAAATAACAAAACATTGGCCAGTTAAGAAGTTAGAAACAAAGCCCCTGACTGCGTCATGAGAATGCTCGTGTTTTTTGAGCCTTCAGCCATTTTAAAAACGATTAGGTGCTGCCACCTCCTGCACATCAGCCCTCCTGCGTTGCTTTGCCCTCTCCTGCTGCGTACTCACACTGTTTTGCTGTTCTTCCCTCCATTTCCCTGCCTGTACTTGAGCACAACTGCTCTAGGAATTGCTCCCATCTACTCTACCAAGTCCTGACATAATGCCAGAAAGGGTACAGTGCTCTCGTAGCTAGTAGTCTGTATGTCAAAACAGCATGCATTGGTTTCATATGTTTTCCTGCGCTATAGTTGCTTGTGTTTGCAATGTCCCATGTTCATTTGTCTGAAGGGTTTTGGAGGAAAATGCTCCCCTGTTCTGCTCATGTAGGACATAAATAAAACAGTGGTTCAATTTTAGCGCATTTCTAGCGGTTGGGATTTAGGTGAGGTAGTTGATTTGGGGGGGGAAAGAAGGCAAAATGAGGAAGTGATCAGAAGTGAAGAAGAGCCTTGTGAGTGGGTGGACCTAAGTAAGCATGCAGGTGAATCTCTGGTGAGGCGGTGGGCAGTGCCTGTGCCTCGGTGTTTTCAGCAGCTGAGAGGCATGTTGGGTACCTCTTCAGCTGAATATTAAAGAAAGGCTTCTTTGAGCCTGGATTAGAAAGAGAAAAGTATAATGGGATTATCAATAGGTGTTGCTTCAACCAGGGAAGGAGCCGCCTTGGTTCCTATGCTACCCTGTAAGCATGAATTCAAGCAGCCACCTGCTACCTGACCCTTAACCTATGCCCTGCTTGTCCTCCCCACCTGCACACTTTGAGGCAAGACTTCAATTCTTGCCTCAGTATGGTATGAACAATTTCTCAACTCAGAAAAAGGAGGAGGTTTTATTGAACTCTTTGGAGGCTAATGGTCCTCCCCTAGCTGCTCCATACAGCAGCAGCAGGATCCAGGTGAATCATGACTAAGAGTAAAGCCAAATATTAGATGGGGAAAAATCAAGATGGTACATTTGTCACAACAACTGGGATAGCCTCTGTGGATCGGGGAGCAAAGGCCAGTCCCACAAAGTCTGGGACTGGAGCATTTATCGTGGTACTTCAGGCCTCTTCTTACAAAGGGTACCTGGAGCTGTCTACATGCTTGCAGGATGGAGGAGGAAAGGTGGCAGCTTGGAAGCGAGCTGTATTTCAGGTAGAGATCAGAGCACGGACTTCTATCAGGAATGTGACGGGAACTCTCTTGCTGAGCATAGTTAAATAACTTACGAGAGTTGAGCGGACAGAAGATTTTTAAGGGCAAGAAGCAATTTTGACGTTATTCTGGTGTTAGCGCCTTGTGTCTTAAACATGGACCACGTCCAAAACATGGTTTGAAATGAGTTCAGCCTATTGACATTTTAAATGTAAGTGTAGGTTCATACTGCTTTGTTGCCTGCTTGCTGCAAAAGACACCCACGTAGTCACAGGTGAATCTCTCTCCTAGAACTGAAGATCTAAACTAGTCCTCTAAACTATGCTCCATTTCACCACCACTCAAAGCAAAGATCACTTAAACAATAGTGGCTGTTAAAGAGAAACCCAAAATTGTGATAAAGATGGTAAAATCACATATAAAATATTGTGCTCTCAGCCTTGAACAGACATGCTTTGAAGTAGCAATAAGGCATGTTGTGTCATGTGTTCCAGTCCCATCCCCTCCACCCGCCAACCTATTAATTTTGGCCCTTGTGCCCAGGTACTTAAAAGAAAAGCTTTTGAAAGTGACTTTGCAGCAACTATGTATTGCAGTAGTGTCATAAGGCAAGTCAAGTGGCCTGCAGGAACCCAACAAGGTAGGTGAGCGTGGAAGAGGAAGTTGCTGGCAGAGGAAGCAAGGCGCTCTCGTGTTCTCATCTTTGTGAACTCTTGGAGCCTGTGTTACATCAACATGCCTGTTTGATTCCTCTTCCTTAGTGAAATGCTTAATGAACACTAGGGAATCTGTTGCAAACACAAGTAATTCAGAACCCAGGCATTACAAGGATGCAAAAGGTCTCTCTCTGAATTGCCTCTGTAAGCATTGGTGCATGTCACCCTCTTGAGTGTTGCAAATGCTCCCCACATGCTGGCCAACTATTCCTCCTTCCTTGTGGCTAATAACTCCATTCTTCCCCAAAGCGGCAGGGCAGTGCATGGCGTTGTCTGGCTTCACTAGGCTTCTTCTGCTCTGGGTTGCACAGAGAAATATTACACTTGCTTTGCTGGAGGGGAGAACAGGAAGCCAGTGAGGTTTAACCGGCCAGAGGTGTTGTTGAAAGGTTGGGTGGAGGCAGGCAAACACCGCTATGTCGCCTGTTGGTTAGCATTGCCCTCCTCTGAACTATGCACGGATTTCAAGTTTTGGACAGGAAGAATTTGTGGTTTGATGGTCACAGTGGCATCTCGGTGGGCACACTGAGACTGCATGGCTCTCAGATTAATTAAACAAGGTATTCTGGACTTCTGTTAAATGCCGGGAAGACTGACACTCTCCTGGCAGCACAGAAATGAGCAGTTACAAGCTTCTGGAAGATTGCATTGAATTAAAGATTAGGCACTTGCATTTGTTAACTCAGCATGGGTGCAGTCATGCAGGTGGCATGTGTGTCCACTGACCAACTGGAGCCTTTTTCTCTGCCTGAGTGCTTATGCTTGGAGCTGTAATGAAGTTTTTCTCAGCAGAATTCTCTTCTTTGGGTCCTGATGGTTCCTTATGCCCTGATACAGTGCCTCCGCCAGCTCTGCCTGTGCCCAATAGCTCAGCTGAGACCGGCTATTTTATATGGCTTTGCTACAATAAAACACTCACACATTTACCATTTCTAACAGGCTTCATTGAACTTGTGATTATAAAGGTAATTTACAATGAAACAATTAAATAAACAATAAGCTAAAGCACAATACATTTCAAAGGGCTCATATGACTACAACATTCCAACACATTAAAACTTTAAAACAACATTAACACTCAAATTGTACCTACACCTATACTTATCTTTCTAACACGTTTCAAGACTCTCAACAAAGTACCTTTTTGGTTACAGTCCCTGTAAACACACAAGACCAGTGAAACACTCAAGCAATTGTACAACTGAGAAGAACACTACACAAGACAGGAACAAACAATGTGCTGGAAACTGCCTGGGGAATAGGGGGTTTACCTCTAAATTGAACTGACTCTTTGGACAACGAATGGATAACACTAGCATGCTCTCTGGAATACATGTGTGACATCCTTAGCGGGAACAAGCCTCCGTGTCACTCAACACTGTAATTTCACAAAAGCTTTAGGTTAGTGCTGCCTAAAGAAATAGCCCACCTTTCTCTGGCCGTTTGCTCCCGTGCACGTCTCACGCTACTCTTGAGCCAGTGCAAAGTGCTGGTATATTTGCCCAGTGAAGCAGCCAGGGAAACTCATTGAGCTTAACAAACAACAAATTAACATTCAGCAAACAAACATGAAAGAGAACTCACTGTATTCTCCTTGATCTCCCTGGTCATGTTCACTGTGCAGATATGTTGGCACCAGAAAGACACCAGCGCGGTGGGGTGGGGGGGGTGGGGAACATGGTGACTGGGAGCAGGAGGACTATTTCTGTAGGCAGCAGTACTCTCAGAAAACACCAGTTACAAACATCCTGTAGAAAGGCTTTACCTTTTCCATTCTGAAACAAGTAACATGTTTTCAAACCAATTTATAGGGCAAATCAAATAGTCAAGAGCAAAATGGTGGACTAGGACAGAACTGCAAAACAACGCTCTAGTACTGTAAATGAGATCTGTTCCTGCTCCATGAGTACTGAAAGGCCGCATGACAGTTGGTACAACAGGGGCTGCTACAGCCAGATCGCTGGCGAGTCTGCTGCTCCAGTATCTCTTCTTTATTCCTGTCTGAGAAACAGTATTGACGTACCCAAAGACTTCATCATCATGAGGTTCTGTAAAATCAAGTTCTTTCACAAAATGGTTTTCATTAACTCCGTGCTCCACCTTCCTGCATGGAGGTGTCACAGGAGACAAAAGGATGGTCGAGTTTGGTTCACCTGGAGTTAAGTCCACTACGATACCAGAATCACTGAGGCTTTCAAGAGAAATTGACCCAATTCCTTCAGTGAAGAAGGCGGGCTTAGAGGACAGGCATCTTGAGCTCTGAGCTCTGAACATGTTTTGAATGAACTGCTCCCCTTCTAGGCTATATAGCACCACATCAGTGTGGATGGTCTGCTCCACCATCATGTTTCTGACTTTCTCCTCCTCCTCCTGGGAAAAAGTTAGTTTTTCATCCAGAACATTTTCAAGCATCTCTTGATTCACAGTAGAATTGGAGGGAGCTGGCTCACTCAACTCAGAGGTTGTGGTGGTCAAACTCTCTTCAAATAAATCAGTCCCGTTAGCTGTGTCCTCATGAAGAAACAGCCCACTATCTGCCAGCTCCTCCAGAGCTTGGTCCTCTGTGGTGGGGCTGTCTGGCATCGTGGTACACAACGGCTTGCCCTCAGAGTCACATGTGTACTCCGGGCGCTGCTCATCTCTCACAGAGCTCTTCAGGGCCATCTCCATGCTCGACACCAAAGATTCCAGTTTCTTGTTTTCAGTGCTTATTTCTAGGAAGTATTTCTGAAATTTTTTGTCTTTCTCAGCCAAGCTGTTCTTCATGCTCTCAATAACTTGCTTGAGTTCTTTAATTTCCCTCCTTGCTTCCAAGAGGCTCAGCTCCATCTCCACATGATTACACTCGTCTTCGATCCAGTCTTCCTTCATACGTTCCACCTGAGCTTTGAGCTTTTCGATTTCTCTTTCCCTGGAGCAAAATAAAAATATCGTAACACTTCTGGTGACTGCCTAGTTAAAGAGTCAACGTGAGGCTCCACCTCACTGGGGTGGCTATGCTGCAAAGATGCTCCAAGGAAGAAGCAAATTCCTCCATGCATCATTTGCTGCCACCTCTGGGAGAACTGGCAGAGATGTCAGCTGGCTGCCAAGACACACTGGCTGATTCCTAGCTGGAGTCACCAACCTCGCCACACAGCCAGCAGCCTTGTGGGCTATGCTGTGATCCTGGACACTTTGAGGTGAAAGTGGTGGCCTCTGGGTTAGGTCCAACCAGTACAGCGCTTAACATCTCATCTACTGCCTCACCCTGGAGGAAATGACAAACAGCTGCCTGGATGTGTCCCCTGTGCCTGCCAGCAGCTCGTCACGTATAGCCAGAGCCAACAGTGGCCTCAGACAGCAGGATGGCTCAGGGCTGCAGGCACCTGGCTTGCTTTGCACCCGGCTTGCTTTGCACCCCCCCAGCCCAGCATGGATCCAGAGGCTTCTGCCTTCACTTGCAAGCAAGTGGGGAGAAGGGCCCCCTGCGTGAGATCCAGCCCTCACAGGTACAGATGTCGGGCCACCCAAAGCAGGACCAAGGGGTCCCTGGGACTCTACCTTGGGGCTCCATTCAAACAACCCTTTGTGCCCGTGACAAACTGAATTATCACTCTTAGGGGCAGCAGATGAAATATCATCCTGATTCTTTTTCTATCCTTGGTTTTGAAATCACCTGCAGTAGGTGGAAATTACATTTCCCACTGGCCTATAAGGAGCCTTAATGGCCCATTTGCCCTGACAGAATGTGGCTTCTCTTCCTGCCAAAAGGAGTTGAGCACAATTTCCTAACCTTCACTCTTAACCACATGGCCATGGGGTAAAACAGAGAAATAGGAAGCCTCTAGAAATGAAAAACAAAACAAAAAAAAATGCTCTTTGGATAATGGTACATCACTAAGGTTAATTATAATGCCTCTGTGCAATGGTTTGGAAGGTATCAGAATACGACAGGCTATGGCACTGAGCTGTTTATCCAGCAGTGCTTACTTAGTGCAACACCATGTAATTGTTCAAACAAGACACAGTAGCAGGCTGTTCTACAAGAAGCTACCTTTATTAAGCAGTTGCTTCCATTAGCAGCATTTTCTCTACTACCAAAAGATCAACGCTGCTGTTAAACAGCTAATTTCTCCTGGCCCTCTTTCTCAGGTCTGGTGTGGGTCAGAAAATATTTCTATCAATCTTCTCTCACCACATGTTTCACAAAGTCACATCTATTCTCCAGTGTTGTTTTATTTGAAGGGCAGTCGGTTAAAAGAAAGAAAGAGAAAGCAAAGAATTTTATAAAAAATCATGCAAGGGAACACTGTTTTGAAATTGTTTTCAAAAATAAATAATTTATTACAGAAACAAGGAAATCTGCAGGACCAGATGAAAGCAAACAAGAAGTGATACAACAGGGAAGGAATAATCCTATCATCATGTATAAAATTATGGGTTGAGACCTGGCTGTTACCACTTGGGAGGGAGAGACCTGATGGGTATGCTAGAAACAAGGCATGAAAGTGCCAGCTTAAAGCATGGTAGCTGAAAGAGCAAATCAAGCATTTGCAACATAACTATAAGGAAAGAAATACACACAAACTAGAGGATATCACTGTGCTTCTCAAAATGATCCATGGACTGCCATTGGTCTGCATTCAGGGTGCAGTTCTGGTCCCACATCTCTAAAAGGATGGAGCAGAGTAGAAGAAGGTTCAACAAAGGACAAGGAATGATCAGAGATCTGGAACAGCTTCCCTATAAGCAATGATATATCATGTAGGCTAGCACTCTTCAGTTTGGAGAACCAATGCTTTGGGAGTGCTTGTGATAGAGCTCTGCCAAATCCTGAGTGGTGTGAAGAAAGTGGGTACAAGACAGTACTTGGAAGACACAACAGAAGGTTATGACATCATAGGAGTAACTGAAACATGGTGGGACAACTCAAACGACTGGGGAATCACAATGGACAGTAATAGGCTTTTTCATAAAGACAGGCAGGGTAGAAGAGGTGGAGGAGTCGCACTCTGCATTAAGGAAAAGCTCGAATACATCGAAGTCAACTATGGTGATTGCAACTGCTCTATCGAATGCCTCTGGTTTAAAATCAGAGGGGACGTCTCCGAGCAGGACCTCACAGTGGACATCTGCTACCAACCTGCTAACCATGACGACAATGCCAATGAAGCGATACTTGGGGCACTAAAGCAAGCTTCTGGCCAACAGAACCTGGTCCTTATGGGTGACTTCAACTACCAGTGGGGAATTGGCTGACAGGCCGCACCCAAAGGGTGGTGGTAAATAGCTCTTTCCCAAACTGGCAACCTGTCACTAGTGGGGTCCCCCAGGGATCGATACTGGGCCCAATCTTATTCAACATCTTCATAAGTGCTCTGGATAACGGCATCAAGTGTAGCCTGATGAAGTTTGCAGATGACACCAAGTTGAGTGGGGAAGTAGACACTCCAGAAGGGAGAGCTGCTCTGCAGGGAGATCTGGATAGGCTGGAAGGGTGGGCCAGCAAGAACCTTATGAAGTTCAACAAGGAAAAGTATAAGATCATGCACCTGGGAAAACATAATCTGGGAACGCAGCACAGACTGGGATCCACCTGGCTGGAGAGCAGCTCTCTGGAAAGGGACCTGGGGGTCCTGGTGGAGAGGAAGCTCAACATGAGCGAACAGTGTGCTGCTGCGGCCCAGAAGGCCAACATGATGCTGGGTTGCATCAAAAAGGGCATTGCCAGCAGAGATAAAGAAGTCATTATCCCACTCTACCCAGCGCTTGTCAGGCCACACCTGGAGCACTGTGTACAGTTCTGGTCCCCTCTATACAAAAAGGATGTGGACAGGCTGGAAGGGGTCCAGAGAAAGGCCACCAAGATGATCAGAGGACTGGGGAGTCTGCCATACGAGGATAGGTTGGGAGAACTGGGTTTGTTCAGCCTTGAGAAAAGGAGGCTTAGAGGGAATCTCATCACCATGTACCAGTACTTAAGGGGTAGTTACAAAGAAGATGGAGACTCCCTTTTTACACAGAGTCACATGGAGAGGACAAGGGGGAATGGACACAAGCTGCTCTTGGGGAGATTCTGACTGGACATGAGAGGAAAATTTTTCACAGTGAGAACAGTCAACCATTGGAATAATCTCCCCAGGGAAGTGGTTGACTCTGCCACATTGGATACTTTCAAGAGTCGTCTGGACAGGGTGCTGGGCCATATTCTCTAGACTGTGCTCTTGCTAGGAAGGTTGGACTAGATGATCTCTGAGGTCCCTTCCAACCTCCGATTCTGTGATCCTGTGAACTGTTAGGGCTATGAAAAAATATTAACCCCAACTTTAGGAAACTCCTTCTGTTGAAAGCAGTTGTCCAGAAGAATATAAGCAGGGAAGGTATCACATATGCTTGTCCTCTTATTTCTTTGAAATAGATAAGAAAGTTCTGTGATGCACATGGAAAACTTGGCTGTCAGGTCATGGCATTGCTGTGTTTTTTATTGCAGTGATATCTGAAGGCCATAGTCTCTCTGAATAGAAACCACAGGGTCAGTAAGAAGAAAAATAATGTTATGTCTCATGTTATTATCAATATTAGGAATTTTTCATGCCTGTAGTGAAACTGGTGTCCACTGAAATAAGACCCTAAAATAACCCTAGATGTGGGGAAAGCAGAGTTGGGCTGCTGAAGGAGCTCATTAGTAAGGTCCCCATGGAACCTGCTTTTGAAGGTATTTGGGTTCATGAATGCTGGTCACTTTTTACAAGCCATCTCTTAAGAGCACAGGAGCAGGCAATTCCAAAGTGTTGGAAGTCAAGCAAGCAGGGCAGAAGGCTGACTTTGATGAGCAGGGATCTTCTAGAACTTAAGCCATAAAGGAAAGTGTATGGACATTGGAAGCAAGGGCAGGTGACAGAAAAGGACTACAGACAAGCTGTTCACCACTGTTGAGAGAAAATTCATGCAGCCAAAGCTCAATTAGAGCTCAAGCTGGACAGTACTAAGGACAACAAAAAGTGATTTTTAAAATATGTTAACAGCCAAAGAAGGATCAGAGATAAAATTGTTCTGTTACTTGATGAGGTCCGTCTCATCACAAACAGGGACATAGACAGCTGCCTTCTCGTCTGTCGTTAATGCTGATGATGGGCCCTAGGGCCCCCGGACCCCTGTGATGGAAGACCGTAGCTGGGGGGATGACAAACTCCCAGTTGACCCTAAACTTGTTTGGGACTTGCTGCTGCAGCTGGATGCACATAAGTCTATGCGGACCAATGGGATTCATCCCAGGGTACTGAAAGAACTGGCCAATGTTATCGCAGGACCTCTCTCTCTTATTTTTCAACAGTCTTGCGAATCTGGAGAGGTCACAGTCAACTGGAAGCTGACAAATGTTATCCCAATTTTCAAGAAGAATAAGAAGAATTACCCTGGTAATTACAGGCCTGTCAGTCTTACGTCAGTGCCTGGTAAAACTATGGAGAAGGTTATTTTGGGAGTGATTGAAAAACACTTAAGACACAATGAAGTCATTGGTCATAGCCAACATGGGTTCATGAGGGGAAAGCTCTGTTTAACTAACTTAATTTCCTTTTTTCATAAGGTCACCCATGTAGTTGACCAAGGGAAGCCAGCAGATATGGGGTTTTCAGATTTTAGCAAAGCTTTTGATATTGTCTCACCACTGCCACCGATGGGAGCAGGCACCATAAGAAGAGCAGAGACTGACAGTGAGGTGCCACCCGAGACAGGCTCCAACTCATGCCATTTGGGAATTGATGCACAAGGTGTGCTCCCCAGCTTGCCTTCTGCACAGGCTTCCCTGTGAATCTAAGAAGGCCAAAGTGGAAGAAGTGTCTTTTTTTTTTGGCTAAGGGACATTTTGTACACCTGTGTCTTGGTAAGGTAATCACCTCATTCTCCTTGCTGTCAGCTGAAATAATCTTCTGGTTCTCCAGGATTTTGTACTGTTCCCCATGAACAAAACCAGGATGGAGACAAGGGAGGGAACACCATCCTGTGCTCCTTGCGACAGAAGTAGGAATGGGCTTTCCCCTTGCACCGTTAGCCTGAGAGCAGCTATTTCAGGGTATGGCTGTGTCTTCACTGGGAAGGAGAGGTTATAGCCTCCCAGCACTGCTGGTGAGAAGGGAGTCTAAGGGTTTCCAGTCTAATCCCCTGCTGTCACCAGCACTAGGTTAAGACAAATTCTGAAAACCTCCAGGGATGGAGATCCCTGACTCTGATGGGCTGTCCTAAGGCTGAATTAAGAATCCCAGGGCAAAGAAGAACTATCCAATTCCTACCTATAACCCAAGGCTGAACTTAGATAAATGCACTGAGAGAGGCCAAATGCCTACCTGTTCTGTCCAGCAGGACTCAGTGTTAATATATTTTGGATATTAGCTGCCATAGCCTAAAAAAGACCCACACCTTGTCTGCTATAAGCTAGGGTTGATGTTGCAGTACCAGCAAGTTTTAGTTTCCGCCAACTTCAAACTAAATTCCAGGTGTCTTTCTACCCTAAGAGCAAAGTAATACTTAGATGCTGGATTGGATGACATGAGGTTTGAGGTTGTGATTTCAGACTGATTTTAAGAGAGTGTGGCTGCAGCTGAACTTGGGGGGCATTGTGTCAGCTTGGTACAGCCAGCCCCACTTGAACATAATCGCTCTGCCAGGAACCCTAACCCTAACCCCTAACTAACCCTAACCCCTAACCCTAAACCTAGTCCCTAACCCTAACCCTCCTCCCCAGAAACTGAGACTACTCCTTCTTGCTTGTGCTTCATATTGCCCTGAGAGCAGGTAGAAGACAGCAGTTCTCACAGACATCCTGGTCCCCTTTGCCTGGGAAAACAAGGCAGCGTCCCATTGGGTGTGAACCTCTGGCTTTTACCCAACCATGGACTACCACCTAGATCACTTATCTTGGAAAGTCACATTGGTGTTTGGGGTTCTGGGGGTGGTTGGGGAGTGGAAGCTTTCAGCATCCTGACTCCTGTACCAGCATTTTTCTGAAAGTAAGGTGCTCCTCCTAGGCACAGCCGGCTGTGCCTCTCTCAGCATTCCACATGGACAGGGGGTTCGCTGGTCTGTGCAGAATGTTTTTTTATTAGTGTGGTGACAAGAGCTGGGCCAATGAGACAGGAAAGCTCCTGACTTATTTGAGAGAACCTGTCAAACAAGCTTTTCTCTGAGAGTGAACCAGTGTGGAAGCTTAGCCCGTGTGTTCAAAGCAGGGCTATCTGCACTTCAAACTGTTCGTGGTGTGAGGAACACTCTGAGCTCCACAGCTCCAGAATACATCTCTAGATTGCTTAATAAGATGCGACAGATAACGTCCCATCCCTAGGTGTTGCTTAGTATGTACCACTCATCCCAGCCTCCTGGGAAAATGCAACATGTTGATGGCCATGTGGCATCTGCCAGCCTTGCCGCGTTTTCCAGTGCATGTGTGGAGGTGGAGCCAAACAACTCCGCACATCCCTGTCCAAATTCTAAAATGCTCTGTGACTCCCCAGTGTTGGTGGGAGGCATCTGGCTGCCTCAGGAGCAGGAACACTCTCGGCCTAGGCTCGATTATATGGAGTTATCTGACAATCATTACAACTTGCAGGTTGTTTTGTAGGATAGAGGCCAGTGGGCATTAAAACATTCTGACAGATGCTAAAACAGTGCTGGGGAAGTGTGGCCAGCTAGGACTGGCTAACCCTTCCTACCAAACAAAGATAAAAGTTGCTGAGGTAGCTGGGAACTGGCAGTGTTGTTTTTATATCTGACCTCCCAGCCAAGAAGGGGAAGCTGGGGAAAAACATATTTCCATTCATTCAGGCAGCATTGACTATATTGAAGGAATTGTAGTCTATTTGTGGCTTTTGTCAGCTAGGGAAGAGGTTAAATTCATGCAACAAATTATTCAGAAGAAATTATTTGCCAGACTCTCATTATGAGCTCTACAGAAGAGAGGAGTTGAAACATCAGATACAATTAACTTCATGTTATAAACCCTTTTGTACTCTAAGGGCCTGGTTGCTGATGATTTTAATAGGAACGTATGTCTGTTCAGCCTGTTTATATCTGCAGGTCACGCAAAATCCATGAAAATCCTGAGATATTGTCCAGGATATGTCTGAGGAACAAAGCAACACCCCAGGCCCAAGCAAGCAGAAATCAAGTGAGAGTTTCGAGTACGACTAAGCATTCCTCAAAGTAGTGAAATATCAAGGCCATAAGTATTAGCACTGAAAAGGATTTTCAAAATGTTTTGCAGCTAGCAGGATTTTGCTGAGGACAAAGCTAGACCAACACCAGTCTTCCTTCCTAATCAGATCCTTAATTACAAGGTCTTTGCTCAATGCAAGTTAATAAATCTCTTCAGGACAAGACACTGTGAGAACATGTTCTGCTCAGCACAACATGGGGTCTGTGGCCAGAGCAGCAGCCCACAATCTGTAGGGTGAAGAAAGTGCAATTGGTTCGTAAGCATGGGAGAGCAACAAATCAGATTCAGCTGACGTGAAAATGTCCTACAGAGTCTATGCTGTTTCACCAGATTGCTCACAGCAGCTCAGAAAATATTGATCTTGACTTTTTTCATGCACTGCGTTGGACTTCTTATACAAATTTATGTTCTTGTCAATTTCTATTTTTTAGCCCTGTTCCATCTAAACTTCATTGGCCAGTGTGAAATGTAATTTTAACCTCAGTTAAAAACAAAAATAGTAATGGAAATTGTTTCTTTTTCTTAGCTGCCAGGGAAATGAAAAATCAATTAGTTGCACAGTTCTGATAGAAGCAATGGGAGAATAAAGGGAGGATGAGGCCTGCAGCTGACTAGAAAGCATTTCTTGAAGCATTTTGGAAGGTAAAGTTCATCATAAGTGCCCAGAGGCAAATACTGTGTATTCCTAAGGAAAATGTATGTTGGGCATTTCCAGTATTTATAGCTATCACTTATTCAAAAAGAAGTTTTTAGAGCTTTTAAGATAAATACTGATCTTAGAATAATTCCGTTCAAGTAACCAAACCCGAAACAAAGTTTGCATTAGCAAATAGCAAAAGAGAGACTCAAATCACTGTAATTATTCCCTGAAATCTCACACAAAGGAAACTTAATAACATCTGTCACTTCCTCAGCTAGAAAACAAAAAAGCATTAAAGGGAAAAACCAAGACGGAACCTGCTGAGATAGGGGCCTCAAGCATAATTCATCTGGACTTATTTTCTTTTCTAAAACAACAACTGTGATGGTGACACTTAGAATAACCTACAGTGATGATTCAGTTGCACAGCCCGTAAACAGCAGGGATCAGATTTACTTCACATCTCTACACAATCCAATGTGGGACAAATGCTCTGTAAAACACCACTTATAACTACTGTTAATAAGCAGCTGTGATTTTGTGCTTTTAGTGCAGGGCTTGTTCAAGAAACAGCTGAGACCCTGGCTTGATGTAACTGCACCCAACAGCCTCAGAAAAAGGAAGGTTCCAAAAGGTATTGCTTTGTTTTCTAAAGTATCAGAAGTACCCGACATAGACAACTCAGGTGGAAATAAGTAGAAGAGCAAGCTAAAATAGTAGTTTTGGAGCAGGTTCAAAGTGAATGGAAAGGAAAAAAGGAAAAGCTTTGTCATTGCTGGAGAAGTTGAGAGTAGCAAATGACAAGAATTAGGTTTTTTTTCCTTAATCTCACTGAGATGCCCTTTTCCCTGTGGAAAGTCACTGTGATACTTTTAAACAGGGGTAGGAGGGCAAGGGCACGGAAATTGTGTGACTTTCAGTGAGGTGCTCTGTTATAGCAGCTATTTCCTGGGTTGCCTCCTCTCATGATAGCTCTGCTACATTTTAATTGAGTACAAGCCTACCGGGGTCAGGCAAATGCGCAAACCAGGGGAACAGACACAACCATTCTTACAGAAGCACCTGGTGTCAGGCATACATTAAAATCTACAGGACATTAGCTTTAACATCTGAAGAAGTCTTAACTATCACTGCTAATTCAATCTGGAGATGTGTTTAATTAAGCTAAGCAGATTAGCAGAGAGATCTGCAGAAGAAAGCTGTTGCTTGGCCTTAACAAGTGAGAGGTGCATTAAGGACTTCTATGCAGGTGAGACAGTGGCTGATGAGTTAGTGGGTGCCCCAAGAACCTCACTGGTGCCCTCACAGGATTTGAGGTCCAGCATTTGGCTCCTCAGCATTTGGAATTCTCTGGATGAACCCAGGTGCCCATATCCATACCTGATGTATAAACCTGCCCATCAGGTTTTTACACTGGTTCAATTCAAATGAAAATTTTAAATTATAGTTTAAACAGGCATGCTTTCCAGCCATTTCCAACCTGTCATAGGGTAAATAACCACAGGAGATGGGATCTGTAGGGACTTTGGCCTGGAATAAACTCCGGCTCAATAAAATACATAACAGGAAACAACATTAAAGGAAAATGATTGCCACTGCGAAAAATCAAATACTCAGGATTTAGCAGGTAACAGATTTACTGTTGCCTGTGTGAACTTTATTCTACCCCTCCCCCCATAACGGTTGTTGATTGCAATGTCATGAATGGCTTTTTTCTACAGTGCTAATGTCTCTCTTATAGAGGAAATTTTATTTTTTTTAATTTCATAATATTAAACTATAATTCATTGTTAATTTGAATTCCTTCCAAGCAGCTGAGAACTTGAAAATGGCTGTGTAACATTATTTGTGACACTCAAACTGCAAAGGTCTGTGTGCTGTTTAATATTCTTTGGATGTGGCAGAAAACAGTAAGCAGTATTTGCCATATACTGTACACAGTACCTGGCATTATTAAGAGAGAGAGAGGACTAATTCTAGAGTACAGTCTGTTGAGATCAGTGTCTTCAAGAAGGGGATCTGCAAAGGACCAAAACATGGCACTGTATGATGATATTTCATGCACCCTTCATGCAGGGCCCACCACAGATGGGTGTCCACGAGAGAGGCTGCCTGGCAGCTTGGTTGCAGCTGGCAGAGGGGCAGTGCAGTGCGAGCAGCTGCTTCCATCTCCTGCACCAAGCCCCAGGAGCACATGGGCTCCAAAGTGACCAACACTGGAGTCCAGCAAAGAAGGGGATGCCAAGGTCAATATATTGAAGCACTCAGGAAAATGGGAAATTCATCTCAACAGTGTGCCACTGGGTGTTTCTTACAGGGTGCTTAGCTCCTGTCTCCAGTCCTGTGCTCACATCTAGTGCAAACATGCTGGGTGGATTCCCAGCTGGCTTTCCTTGGTACACCACTATTCATGTTGGTGAAATTGGTTGGGTTTTACACCAGCCATGGACCCAGCCTCACCCGAGGGCAGGGGGAATGGAACCGGCTGCATTTTTCTTGGTCCAGGCAGTATTACACAGCTGTTGCCCATGCACTGAGTAGTTGCTGTTCATCACAGGATTTTCTGGTTGGAAGCTAGGTGGTTTGCACATTCATGTTGGATACGTTGCTTTATCTAGTATGCGTGTGTGCCTGTGTTATACATAATAAATTGCACAAATGCACAATTGTGATAATATAATAATATATTTATATTATACATGTGCTTACGTATATCATGTTAGCTACTTTGATGAGAGTTAGTGGAATCTGAGAAGCAACCGCTTTTTCAGTAAAACATCGGTAAAGAGGAAGTATAAACTATTCAAGGGTTACTAAACCTGAAGTTAATGAATGGCATTAGGGACACCCAAAGTCACAAACAGCTCTTTGGACTGGGTGAATGCGCTTAGATCCAAAGCAGTGCCTCCCAGCTGGTGCCATGTGGGTTGCACTATAAATATTCACTTAAAAGGGGGTTGCCTCTAACATGAAAGAATGGGAACATGTGGTAATCCTGCTGCAAAGGCAAAGAATCCTGTCTGGATCTGTGAAGAAACCAACTGGGAAAGCAGAGGAAGGGAAGCCGATGCTGCTGTCAGTCCTTGCTGGGCACTTTCCACCAAGCGCTGTGACGTTTCAGCCTGGATTGCATTGTCAAACCGCTGCAAGAGTAGGCCATGCCCAGGGAGGACAAATCCTTCAGGTCTCACTTCATACTGGAGCTGTTTGATGTTAAATTGAAAAGAAATAAATGTTTGTATTAAAAGGAAGACCATATGACCCCACTGCCCTTTTGCCATATGAGACAGTACCATGGAATATTTTTAGCTTTTTGAAATTTGATGTTTTATGTTTCATGTTTTTTCGTGGAGAAGAGTGAAATGGAGAAAAAAAAATCTTTCTTAGGCTTTCATTCCCCTGAGCCATAGCAAGCCTCTTCCCATCCCTTACATTGCAGAATACAGAATAGTGTAGGTTGGCTCTGAAAAGCTCATCCAACTCCCTGCTCTGAGCGGGTCCAATTACATGGGGTTGCTCAGGGACATGTTCAGCTGACATTTGAATACTTGCAAGGATGGACCACTCTGATTCTTGGAGAAGTAAGGAAGAGGGTCAGCAAGACCGCTACCCTGAACTTCAGAAGGGCAGACTTTAGATTGTTAAGGCATCTGGTTAACAGAGTCCCTTGGGAGGCAGACCCACAGGGCAAAGGAGTCCAGGAAGGCTGGATGTTATTAAAGAAGGCAGTCTCAAAGGCGCAGGAGCAGGCCGATCCCATGTGCCGTAAGTCGAGCAGGCGGGGCAGAAGACCGGCTTGGCTGAAGAGTGAGCTTTGGCTGGAACTCAAGAGAAAAAGGAGAGCTTACCGCCTTTGGAAGAAGGGGCCGGGTGACTCAGGAGGACTACAAGGATGTTGTGAGGTTATGCAGGGAAAAGATTAGGAAGGCAAAGGCCCAGCTGGAACTTAAACTGGCCGCCACCGTTAAAGATAACAAAAAATGTTTTTATAAATACATCAGTGACAAAAGGAGGGCCAGGGAGAATCTCCCTCCTTTGTTGGATGCGGAAGGTAACCTTGCCACGAAAGATGAGGAGAAGGCTGAGGTACTTAATGCTTTCTTTGCCTCAGCCTTTAATAGTCAGACTGGTCATCCTTGGGCTTGTCGGGCCCCTGTGCTGGGAAATGGAGCTAGTATGCAGAATGAAGTCCCAGCTGTTGAAGAGGTGGCAGTCACCGACCTGCTCCTTCACCTCGATGTTCACAAGTCCATGGGGCCAGATGGGATCCACCCGAGGATACTGAGGGAGCTGGCAGAGGAGCTCGCCAAGCCACTCTCCATCATTTATCAGCAGTCCTGGTCAACCAGGGAGGTCCCAGGTGACTAGAAACTAGCAAATGTGACACCCCTCTACAAGAAGGGTCGGAAGGAGGATCTGGCCTCGGTGCCGGAAAAGGTCATGGAGCAGATCATCTTGAATGCCATTACGCAGCACATGCGGGACACCCAGGGGATCGGGCTCAGACAGCGTGGGTTTATGAAAGGGAGGTCATGCCTCACTAACCTGGTCTCCTTCTGTGATAAGGTGACCCACTTAGTGGATAAGGGGAAGGCTGTGGACGTTGTCTGCTTGGACTTTAGTAAGGCCTTTGACACTGTCTCCCACAGCATTCTCCTGGAGAAGCTGGCTGCTCACGGCTTGGACAAGTGCACTCTGCGCTGTGTTAAAAACTGGCTGGATGGCCGAGCCCAGAGAGTGGTGGTGAATGGAGTCAAATCCAGTTGGCGGCTGGTCATGAGTGGTGTTCCCCAGGGCTCAGTGTTGGAGCCGCTCCTGTTCAATATCTTCCTTGATGATCTGGATGAGGGGATTGAGTGCACCCTCAGTAAGTTTGCAGATGACACCAAGCTGGGTGGAAGTGTCAATCTGCTGGAGGGTAGGCAGGCCCTACAGAGGGACCTGGACAGGCTGGATCGTTGGGCCAGAGCCAACGGTATGAGATTCAACAAGGCTACGTGCCAGGTCCTGCACTTGGGTCACAACAACCCCATGCAACGCTACAGGCTTTGGGGAGGAGTGGCTGGAGAGCTGCCTGGAGGAAAAGGACCTGGGGGTATTGGTTGACAGATGGTTGAACATGAGCCAGCAGTGTGCTCAAGTGGCCAAGAAGGCCAATGGCATTCTGGCTTGTATCAGGAATAGTGTGGCCAGCAGGAGCAGGGAGGTGATTGTGCCCCTCGGTTGTGTACTCGGCACTGGTGAGGCCGCACCTTGAATACTGTGTTCAGTTTTGGGCCCCTCAATACAAGAAGGGCATTGAGGTGCTGGAGCATGTCCAAAGAAGGGCAACAAAGTTGGTGAAGGGTCTAGAGAACAAGTCTTATGAGGAGCAGCTGAGGGAGATAGGGTTGTTTAGTCTGGAGAAGAGGAGGCTGAGGGGAGACCTTATTGCTCTCTACAACTACCTGAAAGGAGGTTGTAGCAAAGTGGGGGTCGGTCTCTTCTCCCTAGTAACAAGCGATAGGATGGGAGGAAATGGCCTGAAGCTGTGCCAGGGGAAGTTTAGGTTGGATATTAGGAAAAACTTCTTCACCGAAAGGGTTGTCAAACATTGGAACAGGCTGCCCAGGGAGGTGGTTGAGTCTCCATCCCTGGAGATATTTAAAAGAAGGGCAGACGTGGTGCTTGAGGATATGGTTTAGTGGTGGACTTGGCAGTGATAGGTTAGCAGTTGGACTCGATGATCTTAAGGGTCTTTTCCAACCTTAACGAATCTATGATTCTATGATTCTATGATCCTTGTTCCAGTGTGCATTGTGAAAAATCCATTTCCCTATAAAATGGAGAGTTTCAGAAATACATATTTTCAACCATGGCATTTTCCCATCATAATACTGGATCTGTATTTTTTCCCACAATGCCAGAATATTAGAAACAAAATCAGGAAATAATAACAGGTGGCGCAAAATATTCCAAAATGAAGTAAAAAAAAATTGTCACTGTATTTTTTTTGTCAGAACCACACAGTTTTCACAAGGTTTTTATGGTTTGACAGAAAGACATGTTCTTAAGGGTTACTGCCCTTTCCAGTTAGCTCTAACTAGGACTTTGGTCAGTGTTACCATGTAATGTGGTCCTGGCATACAGCCCAGTGCCACTCTTCTAAACTGTGCTCCAGAATAAGAGCTTGTGATGATGCGTTTGATTCTGTAACCTCTGTCCTGGCTTCTCTGTTGCCATTGAAATGTCTCTAACCAAAACACACTGATCTGTGAATGCCAGGACTAGGGGATTACTCTATCCATTCTGTGGTTTTGTTTGGGGTTTTTTGTTTGGTTTTGGGTTTGGTTGGTTTTCTTTTTATCAGATACATTTATATTCAATGGTGCTGTCTACAGCTGGATATGCTCATCTGGCATCGCCCTCTTCCTTCAAACGCTGTTACTAACTTTGATTTTAGTGACTGAATGAAGCTCTACATTTTGCTTTTATTGTTTCTAGGTCTTTCAAAGCCTTCTGGTCTTGATTAAAAGATGGGTAAATTACTCAGTCTTCTTAAAGACGTAAGCCCAGATTTTAAGCATGCAGCTCCCCTCAGCACTAGCAGAGTTAAGTGGTGAAACAGTTGTGGCAGATCTGGGTCCAATTATGCAGAGAACTTTAAAAAGGTTTAGAGGAAGGCAGATACCTCATTTTGCAGATTCTCCCCATATGTAAATGTTTTTTAGTTCAGGAAGAGCAAATCAGTAGATGTCAGGGACTCTGACCTTCCTTTCACCACTAATGTGAGCCTACATTTTCTTTTTAATAGCCTACCAAAGGTTTCTGTTATGCTGGGCAGAAAGTGCATTTCAGAGGTTGAGAGGGCTGAAGTACATCTCACCATTTATCTTCCCCCTATTCTGGCAAGCTTTAATATACTAAGGTGTCAGCAACTCAGTGTCAGGTTGAGACAATGCTGGAGAAACCCACTGGAAGGAATTGCCTGGGAATTGCTTTTAGAGGCAGGGTGATCTACCAGCCCCCTGCGTTCAAAACTTCTGAGCCTTGCTCCTGAAAGCTGGGATATTTAAATACTTATATGGATAGAGATTCCTCCTGCTCTGCCTCCTGGTCCTGAGCCAGAAATGAGCATTTATTTCACAGTTCCAAGCCTTTTAACTCTATTTCATTAAAGAAGAAGAAGCAGGAGCAGGAGCAGGAGGAGGAGAAGAATAGCACAAGCTGAGATTCCAGAGTATCAACTTTTTTCTGTGCGTATGTATACATGACTGTACATATACATACATATATATACACAAATACAGACATATTCGTATTTATACATAAAATGTATATATATGGATATAGGTAGGTGTATTTGTATATATACATACATATATATATATTGGACTTATCTCCAAGAACAGCTGTCCATTTTTAAATGGTCTGTTTTCACAAAGCATCTACTGTACATTTCTAGTACCTGACTTCCTGAGCACAGATGCCTGCTTTACAGATGAAGGAGCTGGCTCAACAAGTTTTGTCCTGGAGCTGCGAATAAACCTACTTTTTGTGAGTTCCCTTCCAGGGCATTTTTATGCCGCTCAGCTCTGCCTCCCGGTGTGCTATTGGTCTGACTCAGAAGAACAAAATGATATCTCCACAGGAAATAGTCACGCTGATGGCTGTCAGACCCAACAGACCCAGAGCACTTGCGCAGAGAGAGATGCCAGAGCAAATGGGTAAGGTTTTCCCATCTTTTCTCCTTCACGCCATTGACGTTTGGTTTGCCCAAACCCTCCTGAGCCACCTGCTTATAATTCTCTGTCCATGTGGAGATAACAGCAGGTGGTCAGCTCTAACCTACCCAAAACAGAGTGCCCAGGTCTCCCTGGACCTTACCCTAGCACTGACCAGGAGGCAAAATCCACCCCATTTATTTTTAGAAGCAGAAACTGCAGAGGCTACAAAACCCGGTTGCGTGGGTGTTTATGGGTACATGTGCAAGTGTGTGATTGTGAGGTTACAACAGGTAGGACATCTTGTGTGAATCATCCCAAACAGGTTCTCCCTTTACCTGGGGATGTGTTTGCCTGCCACTGGGACTAGCCTGCCAATGGAGCACTAGCTCAGGTGTCAGGCCAGGGCACAGCATTCTAGCCCATTCCTGGGAGCATCCATCTACCTGAGCTCACTTCAGGCACCTGGGAATTAGACTGCTGCTCTGAAGTCTTCTCTTAGGCTCCTCTATAGTCAGCAGAGAGAGATGGATACTTCCAGATGACTAGCCAGCCTATTTGAAAACAGATGTCAGTGAGAAGCTCTGTGCCAGCTGAGGTGGTGGCGGGGGCAGGGGGTGTGTGGGGTGTGTCCCAAGCCTGATCATCAGACAACTTCTGTCAGTACTGATGCACAGCACGTTTGAAAGTAAATTGGGCTCCTCCCGTTTCCAGAATGCCCTCAATAATGAAGAAAAACGGAAATATCCCAGGTGGGCAGTGGCGACTGCAAGCATACTTAGTGCTTCAGTTATCCCCAGTTGCTTAGGAACAAAATGCAGAATACATTTAGACCTCAAGTTTTGGGAAAATACTGATGCTGAGAATGCCAACCATTTCCAGCTGTTCCCTCCGTAATGCAGGTGGGTCTTCAAAAGCAGCACGCTGGTGCCACATGCATAAGTTCAATGATGACCCTGCTTGGGCAGAGAACACCGTCAAGAGTTTGTCTTATGTGTAACAGCAAAATCAGCTTTGCCGAAAAGGCCACCTTTGTGAGCCTGCTAACACACAACTTAGTGTAATATACCTATTGAAGTTGAACATGCTGGGGCATATCTGATAGCTTGTTTGGCACTGTACATGTTGTGCCCCCAGTTGGGATGTGTATTGTGGACTTAGGAGACCTGTGTTGTGCATGTACCTGCTGGCTGGCACTGCACTGTGTGGTGCACAGCCACTCTGCCTGTGGCTCTTCTTCCTTCCATGTGACTAATTAGGGACACATTCTCATCCTTAATCTCCTTCCAGGTTCTTTCTGTTCTGACAGAGGTTTGGCTGGCCTCAGTTTTTGCTGTTTTGTTTTTTTTTCTCCAGTCCATCTCTCCCTTATTTTTAAAGACAAGTAAGATCAGGATGCAATGGAGGGAAGCTGTGCCCAGAGGTGAAATGCTTCAATAAGAGAAAAGAGGGAGAGAAAATACTCTTCTCTTTAGCCTGGCAGTAGCCAGGAAGAGCTGTAAGTCTCCTGGGAGGTCTTATTACTGAAGTTCAAAGAGGCTCAGAGGAGACTGAAAAAATATCCAGAAAGCTCTCAGCTCCATCCACAAGCCCCTTCCCATCCAATAACTTAGCTGGTAAAATATCTTGTGAGCCTCCTTTAAAGCAGTGAACTAAAGAGTGCAGAGTATGAAGTGGGATTTTATGGCTCTGTGTGAATTTCTGAAATACGTTTACACTCTACATGAAGACTCCACACGGAATTTTAATTCAGACAGTGAATGATTTAAAAGGCAAGGTGAGGACACTTCTGGCCTGGATGGAAACTGTTAAACTCAGTTTATACTCTCCTTTTGAGACAAGAGAGAGAGTGCTGAGCAGGTTGTAATTCTGGGTCCAGGGCTCTTGCAGGGCAGAGGAAGAGGCATCCAATGAAGCAATGTGTTAGGTTGCAAGCAGCCATTCATAGCATTTACTCACAGGTGAGCTATAGAAACCTGAGCAGAGAGTCATAGACCAGAACTACCTCGTAAGAAGAACATTTATCAAGAGATGGGGCTAATAGGCCTGGCCACTATTGCTGAGTAAGCCAAGTCAGGGCTTCCCTGGCACACAGGTGGTTTATTTCTGTTTCAACATAATTCCACAATAAAAGCTCTTTTTCCCCTAAGCATTAGCGATAGATGACAGGCCGTAAGTGTAATTGCATAGCTAAAATGCAGCTCTTGCTGCAGCTAATGGTTTCTTTCCTCAGTAAATCATACAGGCAAGAATGTGTGCACTTGGTCCTTCACAAGTATTCTGAAAATCAGAAAAGACCAGAACATTACCTGAGCAGAAAATAGAATAATGTATTCACAATTCATATTCAGGGCATTGGTTCTTTATTCTGAATGAGACACCAAATAGCAGGCAGAGCGAATACCCATCAGCCTGATCATGTGCTCAGCAGAACATGCTTCTGACTGTATTTGTAACACATGGCAATCACTACATTGCTACAGTCAAAATATTTGGCTTTGTTTACAGGTGTTGAAAACATCTCTGAAACTTATCTTCCCAAGTGACTTGGCTTCTTCTAGGCAAAGATAAACAAATGCTTCTCAAGGTGTTTTCAGATCCCTACATCTTTCAGGTTTTCTCAACTCATCACGATGCAGAAAGTTACTCTGAGGCAGGAGCAGACTCCTGGGGCAAGTTTTCAGCAAAATTCTGTCAGTATGTTGCCCCTCTCCACCAGACAGCTGGGCCCATAAATCAAGACTGCCTCAACAACAAGAGGTACAGGATGGAGACTGGAGACCATCTTCAAGACTTAAGTCACCCATGATTGTCTGCCCATCTGTGTAGGCATGTCATAGGTGTCCCAGTGCAACATTTGGGGCACTTCAAATCCGGAAAGGGGTGAAGCAATGGTGGACAGCATGATGAGGGAGGCTTTTGTACTTTCCCTGTTATATCAGCAGTGATGATCTGTCTCAAGTGCCTGAACATGAATGCACATAACATGGGAAGCCAATGAAGTATGTAGGCTTTTCTGGTTCATAACTTTCATTTGTGCCTTATTTTTCTTCCTTGAACTGTAACAGCAGAAGTACAAGGCAGCAGCTCCAGGAGCTTATTCTTGACAAACTGGAGATGCAGCTCAATACAGGTAAGTGAAGGGCTGTACTTGGGTAGGAGCTATGTGCAAGCCTGACCTTGGCTTGGCAAGCTATTGAAGTGACCTGAGCCACTGTCAATCACAAGCCAATCAGGAGGCAATTGTGCTGTCATGGAGAAGGCATGCCTCAAGCTGGGATGTATCACAGGCAGTTGTCCTCCTTGCATGTGTATGGTCAACAGGTTTTTGCTATTTGCTATTTGCTATGGGTCAGCTGTGGGCTGGCAAGCTGTGTCTGAGCTGGGGCATTCATCACAGAAGGGATGTAGGCCTGCTGGAGAGAGCCCGAAGGAAAGCGTGAGGTGGTTTCCAGGTCTGAGGCCTAGGAAACGTGCACTATGACAGAAAGCAAAAAGTGTGGATTGACTTTATTTAACATACCCTGGAATTGCCTTCTCTGTCAGCAGCTCGACTGGGCTTGCAGTCTGCCCTGGAGGTGGCACACTTGTGATAAGCATAAATATTTTAACATTTCATACTAATGAAATTGATTACCATGTGCCCTAAAGATAATAGCCACTGAGCCGTCACTCAGAACATTTTAGGTGTGAACAGATGCATTTTTCCCTGCAGCAATTTCCCTCTGTGAGAACAGTGATGTTAAAGTTTGCCCAGAGAACATTTTAGCAGTTCATGAAACACAGCTGCATATTCTGTGTAGCATTAAAGCAATTCATTTAGTAATTAACTAAATGTATGGTAAGACATTTTAACTAATACTGCTTTTCTTGTGTGAGTGCTTCTCATTCATCTCAATCTAGTGTCGTCCTAGCTGATAGCACAGCAGGGGAGGATTGACTGCCATCCAGGGTGGGGACAGTCTCTGAAGCCGCTGAATGGCCCAGGCAGGCTTTTCATCTGAGTGTGTTAGGTCCTCCCCCCAAAGCAAACATCCACCTCTGCACTGGTCTTGCCAACCTCCTCCCTCTTGTCTCCAGCCTTCCAAATAGCAGTCTTGACATTTCTCCACATTTTGCCCTCCTCTTTTGGACTTCTTCGTTTCTCCTCCTGTGTCCATAGGTGCCATGTAGTTTCTCCCTTCATGCTGCTGCTTCTTTCTTTGTCAAGGGCTGTTTGGGTGGTTTTGCATCCCTGTGGGTTGACCCATGTCCCACAGTGGCTCTTCCAGGTACCTTTGCTCCCTGGGACTGTTAGATGGTAGAGCCAGATCTGCTCTCTGCTGTGCAATGGCATCAGGCCTAGGGGAGCTTTGTAGAGCCAAGGCCCTTGCATACTGGACACCCTGGGACCTGTTGGTCCCCTGAGCTTCAAGGGATGCATTTGTCATTCCTTGCCCTGCACTGTTCCTGTGCTCAGCTCCTTGAATCCCCAGCACTGCAACTGCAATTGCAATGGCCTAGTCATCACATGCACATGCATGCCACAGGACAGGGAAATGCATATTCAATTTCCAGATCACAGTGCTTGCTGCAGGTGATTACCAAGACCTACATCAAGAAAAGCAATAGTCAAAAATTCTTAGGCTACATAGCCATTTGTTTTCCGCCCTTATGAGTGAGCAGGTCTATGATGAAGCTTTCCCAAGGCTGGGATGGAGTCAGAGAGTCCCCATCTGGGTGCATCGCTGGAATCTTTGCAGGTCTTGGTTAGTGCATGTCAGGTTTTTGTGCAGCCTGGATCCTGTCATCCAGCACCAGGAAGGAGTTTCTGCATGCTGAGGGAGTGGTTCTGTGTGCCCCTTCATCCCTGAGCCAGCATCTGGCCAGATAAGCATTGACTCCTCTGGGGCGGCTATGGCATTAATTTTGCACACTGAGGCAGGGTGGCCCCGGGGACACCTCAGGGCTCCCAGATTTCTTAGGGCAGGTCCAGGAATGCAATGCAATGGGCAATTGGGAGCAGCAGGTCTGCTGCAAGGAGGCAGCTCTGGGAGAGTCTCTTGCTAGGCCAGCAGCTTGCAGACAGTCATTCAGGACACAGAGCCATAGACTGTGGGGTGAGCTATGTGGGAAGAAGGAAGGAAGATGGATAGGGAGGGCCCAGGCCATTCCTCCAGCTAGGTTTATGCCGAGCAGCCAGATCTCAGGTGACCCCTTTGCTCAGCACTTGGGAAAATCTGTAGCGGGTTCAGGCAGGTACTATATATGCAGAGTTTGCATCCTTGCCCTAGATGGCAAAAAAAAAGATTCAACATTATCTGCAGAGCAGCCACCATGACCAAAATCGTAATTTCACTTCTGTTGTTCGTAAATGGTGATACGATTTTGGTTTTCCTAGCAAGTAATATGACATAGGGCATCCAGTGAAAAAATGGAGTACTTTATCACACCACAATGTCCAACATTACTAAAGATATCTGAGATACTCCCTAAATTGAAAAATGGACCCCCCCAACCTCAAGACAGAACTCAGTATAATAATATGAATATAGTTTTTAGCAGCTTCCCTGTATGTTGCTTTGAAACCAGAGAATGACAATTAGTTGGTACAAATCTTATTTTGGAATAATTTGGCCTTGTCCCAGAATAATTAAAAAACTTTTCTTTTGTTCACTTCCACCAGTACAGAGCATGTGTGATGTTTGTAAGGCAGATGGAAAACTCCTGGATCAACCCACTTTTCCTTGCAAATAGTTTTCCATAGACTTGCATCTCTTTGCCTTGTTAGTACAATGTAGCCTGCAAAGTTCAGCGTTAAACAGAAAACAGAGCAAGATGAGGAGCTCACCTCATCTTCTGCACGTTTAATGTAATTTCACTGCTAGACTTCTCTCACTGGTTTGTGAAATGGTGCTTTGTGTGTTGGTGGTGGGCTGTAATGGGATCCCACAAGAGGCTCCCATGTCACTGCTTAATGTGCTGCTGAGCAGGAATCTGGGAAAATGCTGACCATTATCTCTTTTTACGCACTTGCAGCACCAGACTGGCAGTGAACCGTTGTTGATAGAAATATATTTGAAATACCTCTAGAGTCAAAGTCTGCCACCAACAAATGAACAGGTCATTCAAGGGATTATCACTAGCAGCCTTCCTCTGCTAAACAGCTTACTGAATTTCAATATTGTCAACTGAGACTGGGCAAACTGGATAATATGAATATTAATAATTTCTTTTAGCATAGTCCCCAAAGTATTATTTTTCCCTCTTGTTTAATGTAAGGAAGGTGCTGTGTAACTATTGAAACCTTCAAACTCTTTTCACCCAAGCTTGTGGGGAGGGAGGCAGGGGCAGAGGAAATGGAGAAGAGATGCTTTTTTCTTCACCATATTTCTCACAACTCCTAGAACGCACAAAAACAGGACACAGGTTCTCTTAGGGGAAGGCATTTCTCTTGTTCCATGCAATTTAATGATAATTTGAATGCAGTCAAATTCTCCATCTTGGTCTTTATGTCTTGGATCCTTCCACCCATCTGGCTGAGACTGTGGTTTCAGTGTCTGGATGCTGCAAAACTCACCATCCATGCAGGAAGAAAACAATGGGAAGAGAATTAGAAGGAGAACCAAAAGCATGGGGAGTGTTAAAGGCTCGTACAGCCTTGCTGGCAGGCTCATAACAGGTGAAGAAAGAGGAATCGGTTCCCTGTTCATTATCCTCTCAACCAATACATCCATTTGTGCGTTCTTGCTTTCACCCCAAGGATAGAGCTTTAGGTCTTGCCCTTCGCTGTGAGAGCATCAGTAGTGGAGACTGTGCAGCCCCTCCCTGCTTTTTGGGCAAAGCGGGTAGTGGAAGAAGATTAAGGCGCTGACAGGCTAGGCAGGGTAAGCAGCACTTCTGTCCTAAGGCAGGGTGAATTTGCCCCTGCAGCATTAATCTGCAATGCATGGAAAAAAAAGCCTCCTTTGGTTTAGGAGACAAATACTACAGGCATTGGTGAGACCAGCAGTAAAATATCCTGAGAGTACCATTACAGGATCTAAAAGTGAGCAAAGACAAATGCACTGCTGTTTTGTGCTTCCTTTCTTAGCTGTATCAGCAATTGGGATGGAAAGCAGTGCAGGCCCAGGACCCAGGATTTAATCCCTGGTTATGATCCAAAGATCATAAGATCAAAGATCATTACAGCCTGATTATGATCAGAGTAGAGCTCACACCGGCAATCACACGATATACTATTTGGCACACTGGTACCCTACTCTGGACGGTGAAAACTTTAGCCCAAACCCTCCTGCTTAGGTGGAATATGAAGGCATCAAAGAATAATAATCTTTTTAAAAAGTAAAAAATTAAAAACTGCATAAAAGCTTGAAAAAGTTCTACAGAGAAAGCAGTCAATAAAAATGAGACATTACAATGTGTGTACAGCTAGGATTGGCAGTGTTCAAGAAAACAAGAAAGGAGGTCTATGAGAACAGTGAGTAAAAAAGAGACTGTAGTGATGGAGAAGATGGAATGTCAGGCAATGGAACGTGTTAACTGTACTGAAGAAAGGGTGCTTTCACTCAAACTGCATTTTTGCCTTGCCTGTCTTTGGAATGGATCAGGGCATTGTCCGTGTATCAGAGCAGGAGGAAATATTTCATGTTTATTACAGACAAATACATTTTGATCAGTAGGCCCCAATCATCTGTATCCACAGGTCCAAAAACAATGGCTGAGGAGACAATCCAGCTCACTGAGGTTCATTCTTAACTACTACTAGAATAATTTGAATTGGAAGGAAGGCAATTTTGCCCAGGACCTCAGGACACTGTCTAGTCCAACTCCCCCCAACACAAACAAACATTCTCAGAGCTGTTCCAACTAGATCTGGTTCCTGCAGGAGAAAATCTGGAAACAGTGGAGGAATTGCCAGAGTCTGGGACAAGCTAACATTTTGCACATGTGCAGGCGGTGAGTGGAATGACCTTGCAAATGCTATCAGGTGTAGCAAAAGTAATGGAGAGACAAAGAGGAGACTAGGGTAACGTGGATGAGACTAATAATTAGTGGCAGTCAAAAGGGTCTTCTGGGAAACAAGTTTGACCTAGATTTTATTTTTATGAGAGGCAACAGGTTTGCTTGGCAACTGCAGGTATTTGCATGGACCAACCGTATTTTGGCTTTGGGAGCACAGTGAAGTCGACTGCAGCATTTCTGCGAGACGGCGTGTGTGAGCCAGCTTGTGCTGCCTACCCCTTGAGTGGGTGAAGTGACAGCGTGAGGAGGAGCCTCAATGCAGGCTGAATGAGAGTGTACTCCCTGCTTACCCTGAAGCATTTACATCCCTGAACAGCTGATTCAAGTCAATTTTATAAAACTGCTGAGAGATCCACAGCTTAAATAAACCCCTGAGGCAAAATAGGGAACTTCTGGAGGTTGCCAGGGATCTTGTACTGAGTATTTGCTGCTTTCAGGCAGGGCCCTGTTCCCATCTGCATATGGCAGTGATCACCCCCAGTGCTTCCAGAGCCATATGAGGCCAGCGCTAGGTGGATGCATGCCCCACCTCTGCCTTAGAGATCATCTAGTAAGGAGTGCCTAGACTCAAGCAAAAGGTCTGATATTGATTTCAAAATAGCATCACTAGATATTAAATCCAAGATCCTCATGAGTCCACAGAGATGCCTGTACCTTTTGCTGACTCTGGCTCCAGTTGCAACAGTCTTCGTTCCATCAGCAAGCTCAAATGATTTTAGGAGGTGAGAGGGGTGGTCTATCTTCCTCATGATGCTTGCACTTGCTCATCCCTGCCAGGTCATGGTTTTCCCCATGTTTTTCTGGCCTTTCACCAGCACTGCAAATGTTTTGCCAGTTCTGCATGGGAGGCCTACACTTCAAGAATTTCTTGTGAACCTATTATAGGTCAACACCTGCCATTCTCACAACGTCCGGAGCAGGTTTGTGCTAGCAGCTTGGATAACTCATTTTTATACTTCTTTGTGGTTCCTGGCTGGTCTGATTATTAAACCAGCCTTTAAAAATGCATATGTTTTTTTCAGCATAAATTTAAACAGAGCAATGCTTTAATTTCTCAGCACTGGTGATGTAGCAGAAGGTCCACTGGATTTGAAACTAGTGATATATTTAAGTAACCCTTTGAGTCTTTAAGGTTTTAAGTCTCCAGCATTAACATATTTTTGTGTTTGACATTTTCTGTGCTGCAGTGGATTTCTGGGACTCTCTCATTCATAGGTAGCAGAGATTATTCATAGGAAGGAAGATTATCAAAAGATTTTTTGATACACCTTTTTTACTAATGGTCAATAGGGTTGGGACATCTGGTTCCTTATAAGGCCTTTGAGACTTCTGTAATCAGTCCTGACCTCTATCTCCTGATAATGTTTGTCAGGGAAAGACTCAGTCTAACGGTTTATTCTCTCCTACTCTGAGAGGGAACAGATATTCCTCCTTTCATTCACACACTGAAGACAATATATCAGGCAAATAAATTAAAATCCCAGCTTTTGCTTTTGGCTTCCCATAAGCAAAAGGCGCTCAGTTAATTTCCCTTGGCAAGGAATTGCTAGTTTCTTAAGTCAAGAGTTCAGCTTCATACCCTTGCAAGGATATATATGATAACAATGTTTTCTCAATGGCTGTCCAAAAAAATAGACCAAAGGTCCCTGTTTCGTTCTGGGGCATTACCATGCAATGTCTAAGACTTTTTTCCATGGTGGTGGTTTCTTCTGGGAATCCTTTCAAATGGCCTGAAGATAGAGACTGAACAAAGGCCTCTGCACAGATTTGCTATTGCTTGGAAACAGGATTCTTGAGGCCATGATGTGCCTTCATCAGGGAAGACCTCTATTCTTTGCTAATTGGCAAACAGACACACCATAAGCCATCTGGCCTAAAGACCATACTTTCTTGCCAGGGCTTATCCTGCACTTAAAGCCCTGAAGCTCCCAAAATGTTAGCTCCAGTTAATGGTCTTGAACTACTCCGTGGCACTTACGCCATGGGACTCCATGGGTACTTACACATCTCTACCCTTTCTTCCCTTGCAAAATGGAATCACTTGCACTTCCTGAGTGGTTGCAAAGACCTGCATCAACTGCAGACCATGGACTTGATATATTGCACTTGATTTGGTTATTATTAACTTTGAGTTTTTCCCTCTGAGGCTGAAGTATCCTTTGCTGGGCAAACCAGACAGGGTTTCCCTAAGGCAGGAGGAAGGAGGTAAAGCAGTGTGGTCAATGCAATCTGCGGGGTTAATGGGGCTATGCCACTTCCCATCAGTGAAAGATTTGGCCCTCTGTGCTAACAGCAATCCATGGGTAGTGTTCTGGAGCAGGGCATCCCAAACGTGCTGTTAAAGAACATGTCTTTCAATTATTTACAAATGCTCAAGTAACTTTCTATGCAATATTTTTTAATTATTCACTGTAGCTAACTTAAATTGCATTGCTTTACTTGGGGTGGGGTGAAGGGGGAGGGAAAAGCTACTCTAAGTACTAATTTTATTACTGGCTATAGACATTGCAAAAAAGTATTACTTTAATTGAAGTCGGTGTTCCAAGGAAATTTCTCAACATGGAAATTAAACCTCTTTCCTAGCATACTGTAACTCCTCTTCTCTGGGCTTCCAAAACCATCTTTTTTTTTTTCCTAAGTCTAGTACAAACATAAAGTTTCATCTTATAGTTTGGCTCTTTTTTTGGAAAGAGCATTGGCCTCAGCAGTGATTTCTTGTTGGGCATGCTTCCAGCTGTGCCTTCAGGAGGTGCTGCTGTTGTTAGTTCAGCTGCCTGGACAGCATTGTCCACAACTAGACATCACCTTGGCCTTTAGGCCCTCATCAGTGGGTTGGACTGTTCGTAGGTCAGGATCTGGCACATGAATGTTGAAGAGCAGAAAAGGACTTCAGGAAAATCTAGTGTCTCACATGCTTTGCTTTCTTCTCCTTAAGCATGCTATCTCAGGCTGCCAAGCAAGCAGAAAATCAAAGTATGCATTATATATGTGAAGACATGAGTTCTCATTTTTTGTGCAATTGCTTAGTTCAGATCTTGACAGGATGTGGCTGTGAAGTTTTTCCACCGATTTCCCATCAGTCTCTAATTGTGTAGAGGTCCCAGCCCATGAAAACATATCACAGTGTTAGCCAGGGTCCCTCCAGGTACCATCTCTTGGTGTGGGTAAACCAGCATTAGATAAAAAGTGGAAAACACAGATAAGTAGGAAGCAATAAAAAGGAGGAACACATCAACAGACTGTGTTAGAAATGCTGTAGCTTTCTGGCCTTGCTGTGGCCAGACTCTTCCCCAGTCCATTTCATTGCAGCGACAGGTGCTTCATGGGAGCCCATCTCACCAGCTTCCTCTCCCAGTGCCAGATGCCAGGCTTTTAGGCAACTCTCATCCATGGTTGTGTTTGACTGTGGACAGGTAAGCATGCCTTGTGCACTCCTGTGCTATGACTTGGAAGTTATTTCCTAACTACGTGTCCCAAGCTGCATCCAGCCGTGATGAATGGACCTGTGGTTGGCCTCAGCTGGTCGCCAGGTGCCCACCAAGCCGCTCCATCACTTCCCCTTCTCAGCAGAAGAGGGGAAGAAAAATACAATGAAAAGCTTATGGGCTGAGATAAGGGCAGGTACATCACTTACCAATTACCGTCACAGGCAAAACAGACTTGACTTGGGGAAATTAATTTATTGCCAGTTAATAACAGAGTAGGATAATGAGAAGTGAGAACAAATCTAAAAATACCTTCCCCCATCCCTCCCTTCTTCCCCAGGACCAACTTCTTTTCTAACCTCCTTCCTTGAGTGGTGCAGAGGGACAGGGAATGGGGGTTGCGTTCAGTTCATAACGCTTTGTCTCTGCCACTCCTTCATCCTCACGCTTTTCTCCTGCTCCAGCATGGAGTCCCCTGCTCTAGTGTGTAACCCATGGGATACAGTCCTTCATGACCTTCTTCAGTGTGAGTTCTTTCCATGGCATGCTTCCACAGACTGTTCCAGCATGGGTCCACAGCATGGTCACAGGTCCTGCCAGAAAACCTGTTCCTGCATAGGCTCTTCTCCACAGGATCACAGCTTCCTTCAGGGCATATTCACCTGTTCCAAAATAGGGTCTGCCACGGGCTGCAGGGTGGATATCTGCTCCACCATGGACCTCTGTGAGCTGCAGGGGGACAACCTGTATCACCATGGTCCTCTCCATGGGTTGCAGGGGAATCTCTGCTCCGACGACTGGAGCACCTCCTCCCCCTCCTTCTTCACTGACTTTGGTGTTTGCAGGGATGTTCCTCTCACATTTTCTCACTCCCCTCTACCAGCTGTTGTGTAGCATTTTTTATCCTTTCTTAAATATGTTAGCACAGAATCACAAAATCACAGAATGGTAGGGGTTGGAAGGGACCTCTGGAGATCATCTTGTCCAAGCCCCCTGCTTGAGCAGTGACACCTAGAGCAGGGGGCACAGGAACGCATCCAGGCGGCTTTTGAATGTCTCCAGGGAAGGAGACTCCACAGCCTCCCTGGGCAGCCTGTTCCACTGCTCTGTCACCATCACAGGAAAGAAGTCTTTTCTCATGTTTAGCTGGAACTTCTTGTGTTCCAATTTGCGCCCATTGCCCCTTGTCCTGTCATTGGACACTGAACTGGACACAGTAGTCCAAATGTGGTCTCACTAGGGTGGAGTAGAGAAGGAGGATAACCTCCCTCGCCCTGCTGGTCACACTCCTTTTATGTACCCCAGGATACCTTTGGTCTTCTTGGCCACAAGGGCACAGTGCTGGCTCAGGGTCAGCCTGCTGTCCACCAGCACTCCAAGGTCCTTCTCAGCAGGGCTGTTTTCCAGCAGGTCAACCCCCAGTCTGTACCAGTGCATGGGGTTGTTCCTCCCCAGGTGCAGGATCCTACACTTATCACAGAGACACTACCAACATCACAGCTCAGCTTTGGCCAGCAGCTGGAACTGGCTTTGTGTGACATGGGGGCAGCTTCTGGCATCTTTTCACAGAAGCTGCCGCACAGAAGCAGCCCCTCCTCTACCACAACCTTGCCACATAAACCCAGTACAGGCCCTATTAAGTCCCTGAGAGTGAGCGGCACTTGAGTGGTGGAGGTGGCCGAGTCCCAGAGGCAACCAGGCAGCTGCTGTTCCTGTTAGCACTTTCCCTGGGTGCTCCCAGGAGCAGGGGACAGAAAGACTTCTTGCTTGCTCTGCAGGGAGTTGGAGGTGCTGGAGTTGGTACCGGCAGGGTAGTTTTTCGCTCCTCTTTTACAGCGTGATCATGCTTATTCACCATGCCCAAGAGAGAAGTGTCTGGGATTCCCCTCCAGATGCTGGGGTGTCTGAGACAGAGAGTAGACTCACATCTATTCTGCTTATGTTTGTTCTGTATTTCAGACCCTAGCATAAACCAATTCAGCTGCCCTGGCCCAGATCATCTCCACCAGTTCACACGACCTGCAGACATGGGAGTTGTTTTGTTTGTTTGTCCGTCTGTTTGTTAATTTTTTGAGTGTTGCATTAATTATAAATTTCCTCATACTCTGACATGTCAGGGAGGAAACAAAGAAAACCTCATCACCTCTTTTCTCTAGAAATGTAGTTTAAAGAAGAGATGACAGTATGTTTTAATCTTTTAAAAGTTCTCTCAAGCAAAATTAATATTTATTTTGTGCCCAAAAGCATCCATTTCCTGATCCGTAGCTTCTAGTCTCTGTTATTCATAATGTGTCCTTTGGATTCTTGACATTCCCTAGAGACGTCCCAGACCCTGGTAACATGTCCCTTATTAGGACTGATTTCTACAGACCCTGAATTACTTGTGGGAGGACACTGGGGTCCTCCTCAGCAAGACAAGGCCACCTGGCTGTCATTGTTACTATGAGAGAAGTAGTCCCCCAGTACCAGCTCTTACCACTCCAGCCTCTTCATTTTGTGCTACTAATGGGGGCAGCTGACATGAAAGTTGACCTTTTGCTTGGTTCTTCACTACATTCGCTATCTCATGAATGAGCCTTTTGTGCATAAGTTGAGCTGACTATGGCTCAGACGAGTCATACATATAGGAAGCAACTGAACAGAAGATGCTTGGCTGCCAGATGGCAGGACAGCCCTGGACAGCAGCCCAAAAGATCTTTGTGTCAGTGAGTTCCCCAGCTCATAATGCGTCCTTGCCACTGTGAGGGACTGGAAGGGTTAATGTCTCAACCATTGTTGTAATGTGGGATGTAGTGAACTGCAGATGGAAAATTGATGGACATGGGGCATAGGGGGAACGTTGGAGGATGTGTAGTCCCAGGTTCTGCTGTGCCTCACCTAGTAACTTGCAGAGGCCATACAAAGTTTATTTGAGGAAGGGGCTTATGACTGCCTGAAAGACCCCTCGCAACCACCCCTCACAGGGGCACCTGCGCAGAAGATCACCACACTTCTGGAACAAGAACCATATAAGCTCACAGGAGGCATAACTCTTTTAGATGTCTTTACCTGCTGGCACTGTCTCACCCATATTCCCAGCACTGACTACTAGAGATTATTTAACCACCAAAGCATATGCAACAGAAAGCTGTCCTGAGGGTCCTGGAGTCATTGCAAATATCGATATCCTGCAGGTAAATAAATAACCTGTTGGTCTGGCATGCCTCATTAAACCATATCAATAAAAGATCTGTATGGGGTGACTCAACAACAAACACTGAATTACTTGCTCTTACTTCTTTAAGTATATTGTTTCTAAAGAAAGAAAACAAAGTCCCCAAATAGGCAAAGGTCCAATTCCAATTTAGAGCCTGTCATTTTAGCGCTGGTAGCAAATGCCTTTGTTCTGTCATGAATTTCTGCCTTCCTTTGGGGTAACTGATATCTTTCAGGATGACCAGTATCGAAGTTGCCTGTTCTGTTCTTTGTTGTTTATACTCTTGTGCCAGATAGAGGCAGGGATCTGAGCATGCAAACAAGACTTGGCAGCTTTATTTCATTTCCTGCCACAGTGGCCCTCGCAAGACAGTCTCTGCAAGAGGAGGTCTGCAGATGTGAGTGTCCAGCTTAACTGCAGGTGCTATTCCTATTTGATTTCTCACTGCATCCTCTATTTCACATCAGCTCTTGGGGAAGACAAGTGCTGAACACCTGTAGTGAAGCCTAGTGTGACAGACCCCCTGTGAGTTCCTGCTCTTGGAGTATGCTCATGCCACCACAATAGTGATGATGGATTTGTGCTAAGACCCTGGATCGGTCAAGTGTGCTGTCACTGCACTAACCCTGCCAGAGCAAATGTCCAGGTCCCCCAACCATGCTGCTAGTTTGGAGTCCGGCAGCTCTGGAGTCTGCTGTGCATCTGAGTGCTAGCAGCTGGTTTTTGGAGATAAAAGCCTTCTGCTTAGCAAATGATCCATGTGAGACAGGTGGAGTATGGTTTCTTACTGCCAGCAATGGGAAGGAGAATATATAAATAATGCGAAGAGTTGAACAGCTGCTTTGTTTACTACTTCTGTATCTCTGGCTGCTGCCGTACAGAAATCAGCTATGATGTATTTGATGCCAGGTGGCAATAATACTTAGATCTCAGTGGAAATCTGTATTTCTTTACAGGATGGAGCGGTACTGTCAAATGAATATTGCCCTGGCTGAGAGGTATCTTTGAGCAGCCTTCTGGGCCTGCCAGACCCTGCTTTACACAAAATGTAATCTACATATGTAAACATATGTAATATATGTTTATTGCTCTGTATAACTGATTGACTACTTTCTGATTGCACAGACTTCAAATCAGGTGCCTGGCAGTAACGATCTATTTCAAGAGGCATGTAAATTATCTTCTGTCCTGCCTGGAATTCAGCTGTGCAGCTGGCCACAGAAAAACCTCAATCTATTTCCAGCTTTCACTTTGGCAGGTTATTGATGTGTAGCTTGTAACACTGTACCTCAGCAATGCTAGAGAAATGATGGCAGTAGTCATATTAACCTTTTCAATCAGCTACATGCTGGTTTCACATTGATCTGCTAAGAGCCTGGCAGTGGCTTCTGTGACTCACAGATGCCATCTCAAAACAATTAAATACCAAGGAATGTCATTGCTGAAGGACTCGTAGCAGCAATGTCAGAAATATCGACACACCTTCAGAACTGCAAGTCTGTTTATGACCTTTCTTTTGGCTTCATTAGCAATACTGCTGTGCAATTCCATGTTAACTGTTACGAAAGGCCACTGCACCTGCTTATTTCCCTGCTTGACTCTGAGCACGACCAGCAGCTGTAAGGCCCATGTTGACCACCTGTGTACCAAAAGTGGAAGAGTAACCAGGCAGAGCAAGCAGAAATTGCTCTAGATATGTATGTTGGTATAATTTTGTATTGGTGTCATGGTTTTGGCTGGGATAGAGTTAATTTTCTTCCTAGTAGCTGGTATAGTGCTGTGGTTTGGATTTAGTATGAGAATAATGTTGATAACACGCTGATGTTTTAGTTGTTGCTAAGTAGTTCTTACACTAGTCAAGGGCTTTTCCAGCCTCCCATGCTCTGCCGGGTGCACAAGCAGCTGGGAGGGTAGAGGACACAGCCAAGACAGCTGATCCAAACTGGCCAAAGGGATATTCCATACCATATGACATCATGCTCTGTGTATTACCTGGGGGGAGCTGGCTGGGGGAAGCAGCGATTGCAGCTCAGTGACTGGTGGCATAGGTCGGTGGGTAGTGAGCGGTTGCATCACTTGTTTGATCGGGTTTTTCCCCCCTGGGTTTCACCTCTCTCTCATTATTTTCTTTTTCATTATATTATATTATTTTTGTTATTATTACTGATTTATTTTAATTATTAAACTGTTCTTATCTCAACCCATGAGTTTTCTTACTTTTGCTCTTCCGATTTTCTCCCCCATACTCACTGGGGAGTGAGCAAGCGGCTGTGTGGGGCTTAGTTGGTAAATGGGGCTAAACCACGACAATGGGGAAGGCACAAGAGTGTCACCTGGTGCCACATCACACAGAATTGTTAGATGCAGCATCACTACAGCCGCTACAACTCTGTCATGCGTATCTCTGATAATGTGGACATCTGGGATTCACATGTCACCTCCTCCATAAAACTGATGCTTATGCCTAAATGACCCATGGACTAAAAAAAGAGGGGGAGAGGCAGAGAAGTGGAGACAGAATACTGACCAAGCCAGGAATGCTTCTGACTAAAATTCAGTGAATGTGTGTATTAAACGCCCATTGAAGATTTCAAATTACTGAAAGCTGTCTGGTTTCAGCAGCTGTGCAGCATCCATAGATTAGCAAAGAACTGTATTGTCTTTGTCACTGACCTTAGCAGCTGATCTTTGGTCCCAGAGATACACTTCTGTAGCAGTACTGCGGTTTTACAGCACGGGAGCCTCCACAGGCCGGCACAGCAGAGAGGGAAATGAAACACCATGCAAACTGTAGACAGGAACAGAAGGGTAGCATTTGCTGATGGAATAGCTGATTTTGCTGGCACGGAGCAAAGGAGTGACCATGTGGAAGATGGTGTGCCACAGTTACTCCTGACTGGCTAAGGAGAAACACGAGGTTTTGGCAGAAACCCTAAAAACACTGTGGTAGTAAAAGGCAGCAGCAATCTGACAGGTATGCCCTTGTGCCCTCATGGATACTGCTGATGGCCTTGCTCTGGCATCTTTAATGACACCTTCCTCAAAAAGGATCCTGATGGTGCTCCTCAGTTCCCCAACATGTACAAAAGCAAACTGTTAAAATGCAGGTTTCCATGGGGAATGTATTGTGCTTTCTCCTGGCACCCTCCCCTACCTAGGCTGGCAACTGGCTGTTGTGTTTGCAGAGTGGGGCTGATTTGGCTCTTAGCAGGGAAGCTGGGAATGGGGCCCTTCCATGTGCCACCAAGGCCTGGATCAAGGTGCCCATCTGGGCTGAAAGCTCCCTGGTTCCTCACTATCCAGTGGCTCAGCAGGTTAAGAAGGGTACAAAAACTTGTATCTCCTCTACCTGGGGGGCGTGTTACTGTTCCCGGGCATGCAGATGTTTCCACCACACCCGGAGGATCCTCCTACTCCTTTTTAAAAATGCATTTCTTAGCATTAGCTGCTAAACAGCTAAATACTCCTGAGGCTTCCAAGTTGTAAGGCCACCCACAATTGCCTGTGCTGTCTCACCTCACCCTGAACCCTAGGAGCAAGGTCTGGCTGATTTTCTCTGGCACAGCAGCATGCCTTTGCTAAACAGCCAGTTCTGCTATTTTTGAAACTTACTTATCAGAAAGTGTTCAAGACACCAGTCTCTTCCCTGCTGAAGCGACCCAAAGTGAGTGAAGTCCTTCTGACTCCAGTAGGTCTCCGAGCTCCTTTTCTTTAGAGATGTTTCTTCTTGCACATCTGAAGTTCCTACAAAGGACGAACCAAAGCAGTGTAATGCATTTAGCTGACATATTTTTTAAAATGGGAAAGCATACATTGGGGAGTAACTTTAAACAACAGAGATTTACAGGCAATGAGCCAGGCAAAAAAACAGTGTTTATGTTATCACTTGTTAAAAATTATCAGTCTTGCTGAAACAAATGAGCTAGATTGAGACTTTGCTATTATTCAAAGATAGAAAAACCCTAATCAAAATCACATCTCCCCTGAATTTTTTGTCTGCTGCCATTAGAGTACACTATTCATCCTTCATTGGAGCAGGCAGCGTGCCTTTGAATGGTCCATTATCAGACTGCATCGCTGTCCCTCCCAGTGGCAGCACTGTTCACGCATCAATGACTAATACTGGTTCAAATCTATTTTACTGCCAAGTAAAACAGTTATCACTGGTGAAAAATTGGAGCAAATAAGGTTTGTTCCAAAATGTAAATGACAGCATGCCCAGACAGTAGGCTTACTGTAATTGTTTTCAGTTCTGGTAGGTTATCAGATATGACAGGATTTATCTCTACGCTGAGACAGCAAAGAAATAGCTGATAACATCACTTCACTGAAGGTATTCCAGTGCTGGACAGACCAGATACATGTCTTACAGGAGTGCAGTGGGACCCTAAAAGCACCAGGCTGCCTGACGGATACCTGTGGAGCGGGGCTTCTTCCGCCTTAGCTTCTCCCTTAGCAGAGAGAACAGTGGCTGCACCATGGTGTTTCAAGAACCAGTTGTTCCCACTTCTGGGCTGATCACCCCTCCGCTTCCTTTTCCCCACCATGCGTACATCCTTTCCTGCCTGCCACGACAGCGACATGCTGGCGCTAACCAGGTGCTACCAATGGCTCAGGTCACCTGCTTTCTCTCTACCTTCTCATGGCATCACCCACACCAGCTTCTTGCACAGCAACCAAGCACTAGCACTAGGTGCTTTTCTGGGCCCCAGCCCCCACACAAAGACTTTTGCAGGCTACTTGGGTCTCTGTGGAGCTCAGGGAACATGGGGACACTCAGCATGCTATTTCCCGTTCTAGGGAGAGAACTTTGTGTTCAACAGGGTAAGAGAATAACAGTTCAGAACTAATGGAACCAGATTTTTTAAAGGGTCTGAGTGAAACCCCAAAGCCCCCAAATCCCAAAACCATTCTGAGTCAATTCAGAACTCTGTTACTTTTTCAGACTTGGAAGGTTTTGCTCCAAGATGATTTAGCTTTTTGGTAAGTCCTCTCTTAAAATGTAGGCCCATTTGGGGGGGTGTGTGGGGGGAATAACTGTAATAAACAACTCTCATGAAGGAGGAAATTTGTCCTCTTTGAGTGGGATCTTGAAGCTGAATGACCAGTAATGAACTCCAGCAACTGGCTTTCAGGACTACATATTACTCTTTCTCCATCTTTTGCAGTCTGTGCAGCATACTGAGACTGGCTAGCGCATAAGCCAATTCCCATTGACACAAGACAAAACATACTCACCCCTACACTGCTGGCATTGACCAGCTGTAGCAGTGTGACAAGGTAGAGTTGCTGAACAGCCATTTCACTGGCTGCCATTTTTTTTTCCTATGTAAAAAATTTGTACAAGGCAAATTCTTTCTCTCCAGTACATGGTACGCAGAAAGTGGCATTTTCATTAGACCTCAAGGGTGTGTATGGCTGTAGTGGATCCTCGTGCACCCCTCCAGGGAAACGTGCAATTACCTCTCTGAAATGCCTGTACACCCATGCACGCAGCATGGAGAATAAACAGGAGGAACTAAAGATCTGTGTGCAGTCGCAGGGCCACAATCTCATTGCAATTACAGAGACATGGTGGGATAGCTCACATAACTGGAATGCTGTCATGGATGGCTACTTACTTTTTAGGAAAGACAAGCCAGCAAGGTGAGGTGGGGGTGTTGCTCTTTATGCGAGGGAGCAACTGGAATGTATCAAGCTCTGCCTAGGGGTGGAGGAAGAAAGAGTAGAGAGCTTATGGGTAAGACTTAAGGGGCAGGCAAATATGGGTGACACCATGTGAGCATCTGCTACAAGCCACCTATTCAGGAAGTCAACAAGGCCTTCTACAGACAGCTGGAGGTAGCCTTGCAATTGCAGGCGCTGATTCTCATGGATTCAACCACCCTGATATTTGCTGGAAAAGCAATATGGCAAGGCGTGCACAATCCAGGTTCCTGCAGAGCATCAGGGGTAACTTTTTGATACAGGTGGTGGAGCCAACGAGGTGAGATGTGCTGCTGGACCTTCTATGAACAAACAAAGAAATTTGCTGATGATGCAAAACTGGGAGGAGTGGCTGACACACCAGAAGGCTGTGCTGCCATCCAACAAGACCTGGACAGGCTGGCCAAAGCTGGGACAAGGGAACCTCATGAAATTCAACAAAAGCAAGTGCAAGGCCCTGCACCTGGGGAGGAACAACCCCATGCACCGGTACAGGTTGGGGGCTGACCTACTGAAAAGTGGCTCTGTTGAGAAGGACCTGGGAGTGCTGGTGGACAGCAAGTTCACCATGAGCCAGCAATGCGCCCTTGTGGCCAAGAAGGCCAATGGTATCCTGCGCTGCATTAAAAGGAGTGTTGCCAGCAGGTCAAGAGACATTAATCTCCCCCTCTACTCTGCCCTAGTGAGGCCACATTTGGAGTACTGTATCCAGTGCTGGGCTCCCCAGTTCAGGAAAGATAGGGAGCTACGGCAGAGTCCAGTAGAGAGCTACCAAGATGATCAGGGGACTGGAGCATCTCCCTTACAAGGAAAGGCTGAGACCTGCGTTTGTTCAGCCTCAGAAAAGAAGACTGAGGGGGGATCTTATCACTGCTTATAAATACCTAAAGAGGATGGGGCCCAACCCTTTTCAGCAGTGCCCAACAACAGGGCAAGGGGCAATGGGCACAAATTAGAGCACAGGAAGTTCCACCTGAATATGAGGAAAAACTTCTTTCCTGTGATGGTGACAGAGCAGTGGAACAGGCTGCCCAGGGAGGTTGTGGAGTCTCCTTCCCTGGAGACATTCAAAAGCCGCCTGGATGTGTTCCTGTGCCCCCTGCTCTAGGTGTCACTGTTCAAGCAGGGGGCTTGGACAAGATGATCTCCAGAGGTCCCTTCCAACCCCTACCATTCTGTGATTCTGTGATCACCCAGTGCGTAAATAAGAAAGAGAGCTTAATTCTCTGCATGACGCAATTACTTCCAAAAGGAAGAACTGGGAAAAAAAACCTGCAGTGAACATATCTGCAGGAATTTATGAGAGACTAATTGGTTTTATCCTTAGTGACACTGTCAGGGTTACATGCTGTAATATGTGATATCTTAACGCTGTGAGAATGGGCATATTTAAAGTTCCTGAAGCTAAAATAAAAATCCTGTTTGAAATATTATGTCTCGCATCAATTTTCTGCCAGCAGCTGGTCTGTCAGCACACTACAGGAAATTCTTCTTTACAACTTCTCAGTACATTTTTGTTCCATAAGGTACAAAGCAATCATTGTGTTACATGTTGAATATATGACAAATACCGAACACATTGCAGGTTGTGTGCTTCTGCTCACTCATGCAAATCAAGCTATTTGTTATTACTGTAGTCTTTAATACTGGAACTAGTATTCATCAGGAAGAAGAATGGTAATGCAGGATATGAAAATGCCTGTATTGCAGAAGAGGGCATTCACACCATTAACTCTACTGGCTTTGCCACACTGAAGGCAGAAAAGTAAGTGGGGAAAAAAGCTGCTGTGGATCATGTCCAGCAGTTTTCCCTGCCCCAAAAACTGTTCGGAAAAAGCAAGAATTCATCCCCTAGCATTCTGCCTTTTCATTCTTTACATAATGCCTCATAGCCACAGTGGTAGGCACTGTGCAAGAGTAGGAGATGGTTCCCGCCCCAAGGGTACACCAAACAGTACAAGGCACATGCAGCATGCTGAACTGCCAGATCTTCTTGTTACACTTGCTGTTTAAGCTAGTTCAGGGTCTTGAGCAGTTCCTAAAGAGCATTTGGTACTTAACCTGCTGCAGTTCAGGGGAGTAACAGAGCTGTGGGGAGACTGCAAGCTGTGTTTGACAGCACTGCTGTCAGGCACAGGGGAGCCTTCTAAGCCACAGGCAAAGTTGCAAAGTTCATCAATGCAGGGAACAGCTTCTGCTGGAGCGCACTTAGCCCTTTGGATCCAATGGCCACCAGCATTCATAGAGTCACAGAATGTCCTGAGTTGGAAGAAACCCACAAAGATCATCGAGTCTAACTCCTGTCCCTGCACAGGGCAGCCCCAAATTCCCACCATGTATCTGAGGCATTGTCCAAGTGCTCCTTGAGTATTGTTAGGCTTGGCGCCGTGACCGCATCCCTGAGGAGCCTGTTCCAGTGCTCCACCACCCTCTGGGTGAAGAACCTTTTCCTAATACCCAACCTAAACCTCCCCCGCGCATCTTCCTGCCACAAGCGCAAGCATGCTTTGGCTGTCATTCTGAGCAGCAACGCAGAGCCACGGAGAAAAACGCTGCCTCTGAGAAGCCCGAGCCCCCACCCGCTAGAAGCCCTGCACAGCCCACTGCACCGCAGGTGCGCGAAAGGGGAACGCAACCACCGGAACAGAGACCGTAACCCCCAGGAAAACCGTGCGAGCCCCGCTGTTCACGCGAGGTTCTGTTCTGGGCAGAGCCCGGCGCCAGCCCCAGCGCAGACCCCGAGCTCCGCCGAGCCCCACGCCGCAGCCCACACCCAGAGCTGCCGGCACCGGCTATTTACTTCAACCCCCTCAGGCCACGGTGGAGACCTGCTTCCCAGCAGCCCTCAACGCCCGCCCCACCGTCGGGCAGGGCCTCGGCAGCCGTTGGGGTCCTGCGACGGGCCTCTGTTGTGGAGCTGTTCTGACGCTTGCCTGTTGGACTTTTAACTGTGCAGCTGCTGGCGGGAAGGGGCCGGGGCGGTGGGGGCGTTTCAGTAAGTCTTCAGCCAAGTGTCAGCCGTCGGTTTTCGCCGCTTCGCCCTAGTTTTCCTCCGAGCCGGTGGCTCGCTGCCTTCACTTTCTCATCAGGCAGCGCGCAGGGCAGCTAAGCGCGGTGGCCTGTGGTGGGGGAAGGGGCCGGTATGGCGGCGGCGGCGGCGATCGGCAGGGCGTGCAGCTATGGCGCCTTCCGAGCGGCGTGGCGAGGTGATGGGGGAGGACGCGGTGCCGGGGGCGCCTCCTCGGGGTGGGGGGTAGGCGGTCACCGCTCGTGGGCCCGTCTCCCGTGGCAGCGGGCCGGTGCGGGCAGTCCCCACGGGAGGCGGTGCCCTGCATGTGTGTGCAGGGAGGGCGGGCGTGCTGCGTCCCGGCCGCCTTCGCGCCGGTGAGAGCTCCCTGTGGCGAGAGCAATCTGTTCCCCTTGCGGCCAGCTGCCGGCCCGCTCTGGGGTCATAGCGGCGGGGCTGCCGGGGACGCGAGAGAGGGCGCGTCTGTGCGCCGGAGGCGGCTGGTCGCCGTCATACGTGGGTGTCTGTACACACGCGCGCTGTATTTTATAAGCCCTTGCACTGATTTTTCCCTCCACTGTATTAATTCCAGTGTGGAAAAAGTGCTTTGCTGTTTGTTGGACTCAGCTCCATCTGTGAGACTCAGCAATGGCTACTGTGGCACAATAATAAATGGCAAGTAATTAACTCGAAAACAACCCTTGGAGAAGCAAGAGCTGCTCTGTATGTGCGTGGATCAGAACACACCACAGTCGCATATATTCCCTTGTCTGTTCAATCGCTCTGGGTCCTACAAGAGCTAGATGAGAATTCTGTTTCATATTTAAACAATGTCAATGGGACTTTCCAAACAAATATTTTTTTAAAGCCTGTATTTTGCTAGGTAGCATGAACCTAGTTGCTCTTGCATGTGTTATTCTTCTCCAGGGCAGGAATTATGATTAATACCTTGTGAAATAACTAGCTTTACACTTGCATTGTCATTAGTGGGCAGGGTTGCTGCTGTCACTACTTATGAAT